>NC_041388.1:640649036-640668148 GCF_002162155.2 Triticum dicoccoides | reverse complement strand
CAGTGCTCCTCTGAGTGTTGGTCCAAACTAGAGCCCCTTGCAGTGCCACCTCGGGGAAACTTGAGGGTTGGTTTTAGTTGTACGGACTTCTCATCCGGTGTGTCCTGAGAACGAGATATGTGCAGCTCCTATCGGGATTTGTCGGCACATTCGGGCGACTTTGCTGGTCTTGTTTTACCATTGTTGAAATGTCTTGTAATCGGGATTCCGAGTCTGATCGGGTCTTCCTGGGAGAAGGAATATCCTTCGTTGACCGTGAGAGCTTGTGATGGGCTAAGTTGGGACACCCCTGCAGGGTTTTGAACTTTCGAAAGCCGTGCCCGCGGTTATGGGCAGATGGGAATTTGTTAATATCCGGTTGTAGAGAACTTTACACTTAACTTAATTAAAATGCATCAACCGTGGGTGTAGCCGTGAGGGTCTCTTTCCGGCGGAGTCCGGGAAGTGAACACGGTTCTTGTGTTATGCTTGAATGTAAGTAGTTTCAGGATCACTTCTTGATCACTTCTAGTTCACGACCGTGCTTTGCTTCTCTTCTCGCTCTCATTTGCGTAAGTTAGCCACCATATATGCTAGTGCTTGCTGCAGCTCCACCTCACTACCTTTTCCTACCCATAAGCTTAAATAGTCTTGATCTCGCGGGTGTGAGATTGCTGAGTCCCCGTGGCTCACAGATACTTCCAAACTGTTGTAGGTGCCGATGATACCAGTGTAGGTGACGCAACCGAGCTCAAGGAGGAGCTCGATGAAGATCGTGCTCATTGTGTTGTTTCATTTCCAGTTGATCAATAGTGGAGCCCACTTGGGACGATCGGGGATCTATGCATTTGGGGTGGTCTCTCTTTATTTGGTTCCGTAGTCGAACCTTGATTGTATTCTGGATGATTTAATGCTATATTCATGTATTGTGTGAAGTGGCGATTGTAAGCCAACTCTTTATGCCATTCTTATTCCATACATGGGATGTGTAAAGATTACCCTCTTGTGACATGCCTACTATGCGGTTATGCCTGTAAGTCGTGCTCCGACACGTGGGAGATATAGCCGCATCATGGGTGTTACAATCATTCTCACGAAAGATATTAAAAATATGAAGCATATGAGGCAAACTCAATTCCATTTTTTTAGTTTTCTTTTATAAACTAAACTAGTGCTAAAACAAGAAACAAAAAGATTCGATTGCAAGATCTAAAGATATACCTTCAAGCGCTAACCTCCCCGACAACGGCACCAGAAAAGAGCTTGATGTCTACTACACAACCTTCTTATTGTAGACGTTGTCGGGCCTCCAAGTGCAGAGGTTTGTAGGACAGTAGCAAATTTCCCTCAAGTGGATGACCTAAGGTTTATCAATCCGTGGGAGGCATAGGATGAAGATGGTCTCTCTCAAGCAACCCTGCAACCAAATAACAAAGAGTATCTTGTGTCCCCAGCACACCAAATACAATGGTAAATTGTATAGGTGCACTAGTTCGGTGAAGAGATGGTTATACAAGTACAATATGGATAGTAGATAATGGTTTTTGGAATCTTAAAATATAAAAACAGCAAGGTAACTAATGGTAAAAGTGAGCACAAATGGTATTGCAATGTGTTGAAACTAGGCCTAGGGTTCATACTTTCACTAGTGCAAGTCCTCTCAACAACAGTAACATAATTGGATCATATAACTATCCCTCAACATGCAACAAAGAGTCACTCCAAAGTCACTAATAGCAGAGAACAAACGAAGAGATTATGGTAGGGTATGAAACCACCTCAAAGTTATCCTTTCTAATCGATCTATTCAAGAGTCCGTAGTAAAATAACATGAAGCTATGCTTTCTGTTCAATCTATCATAGAGTTCGTACTAGAATAACACCTTAAGACACAAATCAATCAAAACCCTAATGTCACCTAGATACTCCAATGTCACCTCAAGTATCCGTGGGTATGATTATACGATATGCATCACACAATCTCAGATTCATCTATTCAACCAACACAAAGAACTTCAAAGAGTGCCCCAAAGTTTCTATCGGAGAGTCGAGACGAAAACGTGTGCCAACCCCTATGCATAAGTTCACGAGGTCACGGAACTCGCAAGTTGATCACCAAACATACATCAAGTGGATCACGTGATATCCCATTGTCACCACAGATAAGCACATGCAAGACATACATCAAGTGTTCTCAAATCCTTAAAGACTCAATCTGATAAGATAACTTCAAAGGGAAAACTCAATTCATCACAAGAGAGTAGAGGGGGAGAAACATCATAAGATCCAAATATAATAGTGATGTCTACTACACAACCTTCTTCTTCTAGACATTGTTGGGCCTCCAAGTGCAGAGGTTTGTAGGACAGTAGCAAATTTCCCTCAAGTGGATGACCTAAGGTTTATCAATCCGTAGGAGGCGTAGGATGAAGATGGTATCTCTCAAGCAACCCTGCAACCAAATAACAAAGAGTCTCTTGTGTCCCCAACATACCCGATACAATGGTACATTGTATAGGTGCACTAGTTCGGCGAAGAGATGGTGATACAAGTGGTATATGGATAGTAGATAATGGTTTTTGTAATCTGAAAATATAAAAACAGCAAGGTAACTAATGATAAAAGTGAGCGTAAACGGTATTGCAATGTGTTGAAACAAGGCCTAGGGTTCATACTTTCACCAGTACAAGTTCTCTCAACAATAATAACATAATTGGATCACATAACTATCCATCAACATGCAACAAAGAGTCACTCCAAAGTCACTAATAGCGGAGAACAAACGAAGAGATTATGGTAGGGTACGAAACCACCTCAAAGTTATTCTTTCCAATTAATCCGTTGGGCTATTCCTATAAGTGTCACAAACAGCCCTAGAGTTCATACTAGAATAACACCTTAAGACACAAATCAACCAAAACCCTAATGTCACCTAGATACTCCAATGTCACCTCAAGTATCTGTGGGTATGATTATACGATATGCATCACACAATCTCAGATTCATCTATTCAACCAACACATAGAACCTCAAAGAGTGCCCCAAAGTTTCTACCGGAGAATCACGACGAAAACGTGTGCGAACCCCTATGCATAGGTTCATGGGCGGAACCCGCAAGTTGATCACCAAAACATACATCAAGTGAATCACGTGATATCCCATTGTCACCACAGATACGCATGGCAAGATATACATCAAGTGTTCTCAAATCTTTAAAGACTCAATCCGATAAGATAACTTCAAGGGGGAAACTCAATCCATTACAAGAGAGTAGAGGGGGAGGAGAAACATAAGATCCAACTATAATAGCAAAGCTCGCGATACATCAAGATCGTGCCAAATCAAGAACACGAGAGAGAGAGAGAGATCAAACACATAGCTACTGGTACATACCCTCGGCCCCGAGGGAGAACTACTCCCTCCTCGTCATGGAGAGCACAGGGATGATGAAGATGGCCACCGGAGAGGGATTCCCCCTCCGGCAGGGTGTCGGAACGGGTCTAGGTTGGCTTTCGGTGGCTACGGAGGTTTCTGGCGGCGGAACTCCCGATCTATTGTGCTCCCCGAAGTTTTTAGGGCATATGGGTATATATAGGAGGAAGAAGTATGTCAGGGGGGGGCACGAGGGGCCCACGAGGGTGGAGGGCGCGCCCCCTGCCTCGTGCCTTCCTCGTTGCTTCCCTTACATACACCCCAAGTCTTCTGGATTGCTTCCGTTCAAAAAATAAGTTTCGTGAAGTTTCAGGTCAATTGGACTCCGTTTGATTTTCCTTTTCTGCAATACTCTAAAACAAGGAAAAAACAGAAACTGGCACTGGGCTCTGGGTTAATAGGTTAGTCCCAAAATCATATAAAATAGCATATAAATGCATATAAAACATCCAGGGTTGATAATATAATAGCATGGAACAATCAAAAATTATAGATACGTTGGAGACGTATCAAATAGCAAAGCTCGCGATACATCAAGATCGTACCACCTCAAGAACACGAGAGAGAGAGAGAGAGAGATCAAACACATAGCTACTGGTACATACCCTCATCCCCAAGGGTGAACTACTCCCTCCTCGTCATGGAGAGTGTAGGGATGATGAAGATAGCCACTGGAGAGGGATTCCCCCTCCGGCAGGGTGCCAGAACAGGTCTAGATTGGTTTTCGGTGGCTACGGAGGCTTCTGGCGGTGGAACTCCCGATCTATTCTATTCTCGGATGTTTTTAGGGTATATGGATATATATAGGCGAAAGAAGTCGGTCAGGGGAGCCACGAGGGGCCCACGAGGCAGGGGGGGCGCCTAGGGGGTAGGGCACGCCCCCACCCTCGTGGTGGCCTCGGGGCTCTTCTGGCCCACCTCCGGTACTCCGTGGGCTTCTTCTGGTCCAAAAATGATCTCCGTGAAGTTTCGGGTCAATTGGACTCTGTTTGATTTTCCTTTTCCACGATACTTAAAAACAAGGAAAAAATATAAACTGGCACTGGGCTCTAGGTTAATAGGTTAGTCCCAAAAATCATATAAAATAGCATAGTAATGCATATAAAACATCCAAGGTCAATAATATAATAGCATGGAACAATAAAAAATTATAGATACGTTGGAGACGTATCAGGCCCATGCGCCTAGGGTTGAGGGGAAACCCTAAAGGGGGCACCCCCTTGGCTTGGGGGGGCAAGCCCCCTCCCCTTGGCCGCCCCCCTCTAGATCTCATCTATAGGGGTCGGCCCCCTTCCCCCTTCGCCCTATAAATAGAGGGGAGGAGGGAGGATAGCAGCACCTCATCCAAGGCACAACCCTCCCCCTCTTCCACACCCCCTCCTCCATTGAGCTTGGCGAAGCCCTGCCAGAGAACGGCAAGCTCCACCACCATGTCGTCATGCTGCCGGAGTTCTTCCCCAACTTCTCCTCCCCCCTTGTTGGATCAAGAAGGAGGAGACGTCCCCGTGCTGCACATGTGTTGAACGCGGAGGCGCCGTTGTTCGGTGCTTAGATCGGAATCAACCGCGATCTGAATCGCTGCGAGTACGACTCCTTCATCCGCTTTCTTGTAATGCTTCCGTCTCGCGGTCTTCAAGGGTATGAAGATGCACTCCTCTCTCTCTCTCTCTCATTGCTAGTCTCTCCATAGATTGATATTGGTGATGCATAGAAAAAATTTAATTTCTGCAACGATCCCCAACACTCTCTTCCACCACTTGGCCCATGAGGCCCAATACTTCTTCCCCGTATTCCCGTAACTCCCCGGTACTCCGAAAAATACCCGAATCACTCAGAACCTTTCCGATGTCTGAATATAGTCGTCCAATATATCGATCTTTACGTCTCGACCATTTCGAGACTCCTCGCATGTCCCCGATCTCATCCGGGACTCCGAACTACCTTTGGTACATCAAATCACATAAACTCATAATACCGATCGTCACCGAACATTAAGCGTGCGGACCCTACGGGTTTGAGAACTATATAGACATGACCGATACATAACCAATAGCGGAACCTGGATGTTCATACTGGCTCCTAAATATTCTATGAAGATCTTTATCAGTCAAACCGCATAGCAACATACGTTGTTCCCTTTGTCATCGGTATGTTACTTGCCCGAGATTTGATCGTTGGTATCTCAATACCTAGTTCAATCTCATTACCGGAAAGTCTCTTTACTCATTTCCGTAATGCATCATCCCGCAACTAACTCATTAGTTGCATTGCTTGCAAGGCTTATAGTGATGTGCATTACCGAGAGGGCCCAGAGATACCTCTCTGACAATAGGAGTGACAAATCCTAATCTCGATCTATGCCAACTCAACAAGTACCATCGGAGGCACCTGTAGAGCACCTTTAGAATCACCCAGTTACGTTGTGACGTTTGGTAGCACACAAAGTGTTCCTCCGGTAATCGGGAGTTGCATAATCTCATAGTCATAGGAACATGTATAAGTCATGAAGAAAGCAATAGCAGTAAACTAAAACGATCAAGTGCTAAGCTAACAGAATGGGTCAAGTCAATCACATCATTCTCCTAATGATGTGATCCCGTTTATCAAATGAAAACTCATGTCTATGGTTAGCAAACATAACCATCTTTGATAAACGAGCTAGTCAAGTAGAGGCATACTAGTGACACTCTATTTGTCTATGTATTCACACATGTATTAAGTTTTCGGTTAATATAATTCTATCATGAATAATAAACGTTTATCATGATATAAGGAAATAAATAATAACTTTATTATTGCCTCTAGGGCATATTTCCTTCAGTGCAAGCCAGTTTTGCACACGCAGAAATACTCGGGTTAAACTTGACGAGCCTAGCATATGCAGATATGGCCTCGGAACACTGAGACCGAAAGGTCGAGCGTGAATCATATAGTAGATATGATCAACATAGTGATGTTCAGCATTGAAAACTACTCCATTTCACGGGATGATCGGTCATGGTTTAATTGATATGGATCACGTGATCACTTAGATGATTAGAGGGATGTCTATCTAAGTGGGAGTTCTTAAATATGATTAATTGAACTTTAATTTATCATGAACTTAGTACCTGATAGTATTTTGCTTGTCTATGTTGTTGTAGATAGATGGTCCGTGTTGTTGTTCCATTAAATTTTAATGTGTTCCTTGAGAAAGCAAAGTTGAAAGATGATGGTAGAAATTACACGGACTGGGTCCGTAACTTGAGGATTATCCTCATTGCTGCACAGAAGAATTACGTCCTGGAAGCACCGCTAGGTGCCAAACCCGTTGCAGGAGCAACGCCAGATGTTATGAACATCTGGCAGAGCAAAGCTGATGACTACTCGATAGTTCAGTGTGCCATGCTTTACGGCTTATAACCGGGACTTCAATGATGTTTTGAACGTCAGGGAGCATATGAGATGTTCCAGGAGTTGAAGTTAATATTTCAAGCAAATGACCGAATTGAGAGATATGAAGTCTCCAATTAGTTCTACAGCTGCAAGATGGAGGATAATAGTTCTGTCAGTGAACATATACTCAGAATGTCTAGGTACCATAACCACTTGACTCAACTGGGAGTTAATCTTCCTGTTGATAGTGTCATTGACAGAGTTCTTCAATCACTGCCACAAAGCTACAAGAGCTTCGTGATGAACTATAATAAGCAATGGATGGATAAGACAATTCCTGAGCTCTTCGCAATG
Organism: Triticum dicoccoides; assembly: GCF_002162155.2. Classification (NCBI taxonomy): domain Eukaryota; kingdom Viridiplantae; phylum Streptophyta; class Magnoliopsida; order Poales; family Poaceae; genus Triticum; species Triticum dicoccoides. The sequence continues at coordinate 640,661,008 of NC_041388.1, read as the reverse complement.
CTAAAAGCTGCGGAGGTAGAAATAAAGAAGGAGCATCAAGTGTTGATGGTCAACTAGACAACCAGTTTCAAGAAAAAAGGTAAAGGGAAGAAGAAAGGGAACTTCAAGAAGAACGGCAAACAAGTTGCTGCTCAAGAGAAGAAACCCAAGTCTGGACCTAAGCCTGAGACTGAGTGCTTCTACTACAAAGGGACTGGTCACTGGAAGCGGAACTGCCCCAAGTATTTGGCGGATAAGAAGGATGGCAAGGTGAACAAAGGTATATGTGATATACATGATTGATGTGTACCTTACTAAAGCTCGCAGTAGTACCTGGGTATTTGATATTGGTTCTGTTGCTAATATTTGCAACTCGAAATAGGGACTATGGATTAAGCGAAGATTGGTTAAGGACGAGGTGATGATGCGCGTGGGAAATGGTTCCAAAGTCGTTGTGATCGCCGTCGACACGCTGCCTCTACATCTACCTTCGGGATTAGTTTTAGACCCGAATAATTGTTATTTGGTGCCAGCGTTGAGCATGAACATTATATCTGGATCTTGTTTGATGCGAGACAGTTATTCATTTAAATCAGAGAATAATGGTTGTTCTATTTATATGATTAATATCTTTTATGGTCATGCACCCTTGAAGAGTGGTCTATTTTTAATGAATCTCGATAGTAGTGATACACATATTGATAATGTTGAAGCCAAAAGATGCAGGGTTGATAATGATAGTGTAGCTTATTTGTGGCACTGACGTTTAGGTCATATTGGTGTAAAGCGCATGAAGAAACTCCATTCTGATGGACTGTTGGAATCACTTGATTACGAATCACTTGGTACTTGCGAACCATGCTTCATGGGCAAGATGACTAAAATGCCGTTCTCCGGAACTATGGAGCGAGCAACAGATTTGTTGGAAATCATACATACTGATGTATGTGGTCCGATGAATATTGAGGCTCGCGGCAGCTATCATTATTTTCTCACCTTCACAGATGATTTGAGGAGATATGGGTATATCTACTTGATTAAACATAAGTCTAAAACATTTGAAAAGTTCAAAGAATTTCAAAGTGAAGTGGAAAATCATCGTAACAAGAAAATAAAGTTTCTACGATCTGATCATGGAGGAGAATATTTGGGTTACGAGTTTGGTCTTCATTTGAAACAATGTGAAATAGTTTCGCAACTCACGCCACCCAGAACACCACAGCGTAATGGTGTGTCCGAACGTCGTAATCGTACTTTACTAGATATGGTGCGATCTATGATGTCTCTTACTGATTTACCGCTATCATTTTGGGGTTACGCTTTAGCGATAGCTGCGTTCACGTTAAATAGGGCACCATCTAAATCCGTTGAGACGACGCCTTATGAACTATGGTTTAGCAAGAAACCAAAGTTGTCGTTTCTTAAAGTTTGGGGCTGCGATGCTTATGTGAAAAAGTTTCAACCTAATAAGCTCGAACCCAAAGCGGAGAAATGTGTCTTCATAGGATACCTAAAGGAGACTGTTGGGTACACCTTCTATCACAGATCCTAAGGCAAGACATTTGTTGCTAAGAATGGATCCTTTCTAGAGAGGGAGTTTCTTTCGAAAGAAGTGAGTGGGAGGAATGTAGAACTTGATGAGGTAACTATACATGCTCCCTTATTGGAAAGTAGTCCATCACAAAAACCGGTTCCTGTGACACCTACACCAATTAGTGAGGAAGCCAATGATGATGATCATGAAACTTCAGATCAAGTTACTACCGAACCTCGTAGGTAAACCAGAGTAAGATCCGCACCAGAGTGGTATGGTAATCCTGTTCTGGAGGTCATGTTACTTGACCATGACGAACCTACGAACTATGAGGAAGCGATGATGAGCCCAGATTCAGCAAAATGGCTTGAGGCCATGAAATCTGAGATGGAATCCATGTATGAGAACAAAGTGTGGACTTTGGTTGACTTGCCCGATGATCGGCAAGCCATCGAGAATAAATGGATCTTCAAGAAGAAGACTGACGTTGACGGTAATGTTACTGTCTACAAAGCTCGACTTGTTGTGAAAGGTTTTTGACAAATTCAAGGAGTTGACTATGATGAGACCTTCTCACCCGTAGCGATGCTTAAGTCTGTCCGGATCATGTTAGAAATTGCTGCATTTTATGATTATGAAATTTGGCAAATGGATGTAAAGACTGCATTCCTGAATGGATTTCTGGAAGAAGAGTTGTATATGATGTAACCTGAAGGTTTTATCGATCCAAAGTGTGCTAACAAAGTGTGCAAGCTCCAGCGATCCATTTATGGACTGGTGCAAGCCTCTGGGAGTTGGAATAAACGTCTTGATAGTGTGATCAAAGCATATGGTTTTATACATACTTTTGGAGAAGCCTGTATTTACAAGAAAGTGAGTGGGAGCTCTGTGGCATTTCTAATATTATATGTGGATGGCATACTGTTGATTGGAAATGATATAGAATTTATGGATAGCATAAAAGGATACTTGAATAAGAGTTTTTCAATGAAAGACCTCGGTGAAGCTGCTTATATATTGGGCATCAAGATCTATAGAGATAGATCAAGACGCTTAATTGGACTTTCACAAAGGACATACCTTGATAAACTATTGAAGAAGTTCAAAATGGATCAAGCTAAGGAAGGGTTCTTGCCTGTTTTACAAGGTGTGAAGTTGAGTAAAACTCAATGCCCGGCCACTGCAGAAGATAGAGAGAAAATGAAAAGTGTTCCCTATGCTTCAGCCATAGGCTCTATCATGTATGCAATGCTGTGTACCCGACCTGATGTGTGCCTTGCTATTAGTTTAGTAGAGAGGTACCAAAGTAATCCAGGAGTGAATCACTGGGCAGCAGTCAAAAACATCCTGAAATACCTGAAAAGGACTAAGGATATGTTTCTCGTTTATGGAGGTGACAAAAAGCTCGTCGTAAATGCTTACGTCGATGCAAGCTTTGACACTGATCCGGACGATTCTAAATCGCAAACCGGATACGTGTTTATATTAAGCGATAGAGCTGTCAGTTGGAGCAGTTCTAAACAAAGCGTCCTGGCGAGATCTACGTGTGAAGCGGAGTACATAGCTGCTCCGGAAGCAGCAAATGAAGGAGTCTGGATGAAGGAGTTCATATCTGATCTAGGTGTCATACCTAGTGCATCGGGTCCAATGAAAATCTTTTGTGACAATACTGGTGCAATTGCCATGGCAAAGGAATCCAGATTTCACAAGAGAACCAAACACATCAAGAGACGCTTCAATTCCATCCGCGATCAAGTCCAGGTGGGAGACATAGAGATTTGCAAGATACATACGGATCTGAATGTTGCATACCCGTTGACTAAGCCTCTCTCACGAGCAAAACATGATCAGCAGCAAGGCTCCATGGGTGTTAGAATCATTACTGTGTAATCTAGATTATTGACTCTAGTGCAAGTGGGAGACTGAAGGAAATATGCCCTAGAGCCAATAATAAAGTTATTATTTATTTCCTTATTTCATGATAAATGTTTACTATTCATGCTCGAATTGTATTAACCGGAAACATAATACATGTGTGAATACATAGACAAACAGAGTGTCACTAGTATGCCTCTACTTGACTAGCTCGTTAATCAAAGATGGTTATGTTTCCTAACCATAGACATGAGTTGTCATTTGATAAACGGGATCACATCATTAGGAGAATGATGTGATTGACTTGACCCATTCCGTTAGCTTAGCACTTGATTGTTTTAGTTTACTGCTATTGCTTTCTTCATGACTTATACATGTTCCTATGATTATGAGATTATGCAACTCCCGATTACCGGAGGAACACTTTGTGTGCTACCAAACGTCACAACATAACTGTGTGATTATAAAGGTGCTCTATAGGTGTCTCCGATGGTACTTGTTGAGTTGACATAGATCGAGATTAGGATTTGTCACTCCGATTGTCGGAGAGGTATCTCTGGGTCCTCTCAGTAATGCACATCATTATAAGCCTTGCAAGCAATGCAACTAATGAGTTAGTTGCGGGATGATGCATTACGGAAACAAGTAAAGAGACTTGTCAGTAACGAGATTGAACTAGGTATTGAGATACCGACGATCGAATCTCGGGCAAGTAACATACCGATGACAAAGGGAACAACGTATGTTGTTATGCGGTTTGACCGATAAAGATCTTCGTAGAATATGTAGGAACCAATATGAACATCCATGTTCCACTATCCGTTATTGACCGGAGACGTGTCTCGGTCATGTCTACATAGTTCTCAAACCCGTAGGGTCCGTACGCTTAACGTTCGGTGACGATCGGTATTATGAGTTTATGTGATTTGATGTACCGAAGGTAGTTCGAAGTCCCGGATGAGATCGGGGACATGATGAGGAGTCTCGAAATGGTCGAGACATAAATTTCGATATATTGGACGACTATATTCGGACATCGAAAAGGTTCTGAGTGATTCGTGTATTTTTCGGAGTACCGGGGAGTTATGGGAATACGGGGAAGACGTATTGGGCCTCATGGGCCAAGTGGTGGAAGAGAGGAGGCAGGGCGCGTGCCCCCCCTAGCCTAAACCGAATTGGACTAGGGGGCCGGGGCCCCTTTCCTCCTTTCCTCCCTCTCCTTCCTTCCCCCTCTCCTACTTCCTTTCCCCCTCCTAGTAGGAGTAGTAAAGGGGGTCCTACTCCTACTAGGAGGAGAACTCCTCCTCCTGGCGTGCCCTGCAAGGGCCGACCGGCCTCCCCCCTTGCTCCTTTATATAGGGGGGCAGGGGGACACCCTAGGAGACACAAGTTGATTGTTCCAAGTCATGTGCGGTGCCCCCTCCATCATAATCCACCTTGATCACATTGTAGCGGTGCTTAGGCGAAGCCTTGCGTCGGTAGCAACATCATCACCGTCATCATGCCGTCGTGCTGACGGAACTCTCCTGTGAAGCTCTGCTGGATCGAAGTTCGTGGGACGTCATAGAGTTGAACGTGTGCTGAACTCGGAGGTGCCGTGCGTTCGGTACTTGGATCGGTCGGATCGTGAAGACGTACAACTACATCAACCGTGTTCTCATAACGCTTCCGCTTACGGTCTACGAGGGTACGTAGACGATACTCAAAGGAAATTGTTGGGTACACCTTCTATCACAGATCCAAAGAAAAGATCTTTGTTGCTAAAAGTGGATCCTTTCTAGAGAAGGAATTTCTCTCGAAAGAAGTGAGTGGGAGGAAAGTAGAACTTGATGAGGTAATTGTACCTGCTCCCTTATTAGAAAGTAGTTCATCATTGAAATCTGTTCCTGTGACTCCTACACAAATTAGTGAGGAAGCTAATGATGATGATCATGAAACTTCAGATCAAGTTACTACCGAACCTCATAGGTCAACCAGAGTAAGATCCGCACCAGAGTGGTACGGTAATCCTATTCTGGAAATCATGTTTCTTGACCATGGTGAATGAGGGAGTCTTGGATTAGGGGGTGTTCAGATAGCCGGACTATACCTCCAGCCGGACTCCTGGACAATGAAGATAGAAAATTGAAGACTTCGTCCCGTGTCCGGAAGGGACTTTCCTTGGCGTGGAAGGCAAGCTTGGCGATACGGATATTCAGATCTCCTACCATTGTAACCGACTTTGTGTAACCCTAACCCTCTCCGGTGTCTATATAAACCGGAGGGTTTTAGTCCGTAGGACAACATAGACAACAACAATCATACCATAGGCTAGCTTCTAGGGTTTAGCCTCTCCGATCTCGTGGTAGATCTACTCTTGTACTACCCATATCATCAATATTAATCAAGCAGGACGTAGGGTTTTACCTCCATCGAGAGGGCCCGAACCTGGGTAAAACTTCGTGTCCCTTGCCTCCTGTTACCATCCGGCCTAGATGCACAGTTCGGGACCCCCTACCCGAGATCCGCCGGTTTTGACACCGACATTGGTGCTTTCATTGAGAGTTCCTCTGTGTCGTCGCCCTCAGGCTCGATGGCTCCTACGATCATCAATAGCGATGCAGTCCAGGGTGAGACCTTCCTCCCCGGACAGATCTTCATCTTCGGCGGCTTCGCACTGCGGGCCAATTCACTTGGCCATCTGGAGCACATCGAAAGCTACGCCCCTGGCCGTCAGGTCAGATTTGGAAGTTTTAACTACATGGCTAACATCCGCGGGGACTTGATCTTCGACGGATTCGAGCCACTGCCGAGCACGCAGCACTGTCCCGACGAGCATGATCTAGCTCTGCCGCCGAACAGTGCCCTGGAGGCCGCACCCGCATCGGCTTTGACCCTTAATTCGGAGCCAACTGCGCCGATCGAGGATGGGCGGTTGGACGCCACCTCGGGGGCTGCGATCCCAACGGCGATTGAGCCAAACACCAGCCCCGCACTCTGCGAGACTCGTGACTCCAAGGAGTCAGACTCCTCTCCAGACTCCGAACCCTCCGCACCCCTGCCGATCGAATCCGATTGGGCGCCGATCATGGAGTTTACTGTCGCGGACATCTTTCAGCACTCGCCTTTCAGCGATATTCTGAAGACACTAAAGTCTCTCTCTTTGTCAGGAGAGCCCTGGACGGACTACGGTCAGCAAGGTTGGGGTATGGATGATGAAGAAATTTAAAGCCCACCCACCACCCACTTTGTAGCCACTATCGATGATTTAACCGACATGCTCGACTTCGACTCCGAAGACATCGACGGTATGGACGCCGATGGAGGAGATGATGAAGAACCAGCGCCTACTAGGCCCTGGAAAGCCACCTCGTCATATGACATATACATGGTGGACACCCCAAAAAAGGAGATGGCGATGGAACAGCGGAGGATGACCCCTCCAAGAAACAGCCTAAGCACCGGCGTCAGCGGCACCGCTCAAAATCCCGCCAAAACAAATGCGGCGATTCCAGCACGGGAGATAATAATACTCCGGAAAGTGCCGAAGAAAACCCCCTCCAGCAAGATTTAGCATAGGAGGATGGAGAAACCAGCCCTCAGGAGAGAGCGGCTGACATAGAGGTCGAGGATGATAATTATATGCCTCCCGCCGAAGACGAGGCAAGCCTCGACGATGACGAATTCGTCATGCTAGAGGATCCCGTCGAGCAAGAGCGTTTTCAACACAGGTTTATGGCCACGGCAAGAAGCCTCAAGAAAAAATAGCAACAGCTTAGAGCTGATCAAGATTTGCTAGTCGACAGATGGACTGAAGTCCTTGCGGCCGAGGAGCATAAACTCGAACGCCCCTCCAAGAGCTACCCAAAGCGCAGGTTGCTACCCCGATTAGAGGAGGAAGCACTTGATGCGGCCGACCGGCCACCTCGTGGCCGTGACAGAGAGGCCTCTCGGCCCTCCACTCAAGCCGCACCCCGTACCAAGGCACGGGAATATGCGTCGGACTTACGAGATATGCTGGAGGACAAGGCAAGGCAAACAAGATCGATCTACGGATCGCGTGGGCGCCCCACGGCTCAAGACGGTAACCGTCACGTCGGCCACAAATTCGACATGGCCGAACACAGTAGACAAAGCTCATTGGAGCTACGTCGTGATATAGCCCAGTATAGAGGCACCGCACACCCACTATGCTTCACAGACGAAATAATGGATCATAAAATCCCCGAGGGTTTCAAACCCATAAATATCAAATCATATGATGGCACAACATATCCTGCGGTATGGATCGAGGACTATCTCCTTCATATCCACATGGCCCGCGGCGACGATTTCCACGCCATCAAATACCTCCCACTCAAGCTTAAAGGACCAGTTCGGCATTGGCTTAACAGCTTGCCAACAGGATCAATCAGTTGTTGGGAGGACCTGGAAGCCGCATTACTCGACAATTTCCAGGGCACTTATGTGCGACCCCTAGACGCCAATGACCTAAGTCACATAATTCAGCAGCCAGAGGAATCAGCCAGGCAATTCTAGACACGGTTCCTAACAAAGAAAAATCAAATAGTCGACTGTCCGAACGCTGAGGCCCTAGCAGCCTTCAAGCACAATATCAGTGACGAGTGGCTGGCCCGGCACCTTGGACAGGAAAAGCCGAAATCTATGGCAGCACTCACGACACTCATGACCCGCTTTTGCGCGGGAGAAGACAGCTGGCTTACTCATAGCAACAACATGACCAAGCACCCTGGTAACTCAGACACCAGGGACAGCAGTGGCAGGTCGCATCGCAACAAGCAGAAGCGCCACATTAACGGCGACAATGCTGAGGATACGACAGTTAATGCCGGATTCAGAGGCTCTAAATTCGTTCAGCGGAAAAAGCCATTCAAAAGGAATCCTAGGGGCCCGTCCAGTTTGGACCGAATACTCGACCACTTGTGCCAGATACATGGCACCCCCGAAAAGCCGGCCAATCACACCAACAGGGATTGTTGGGTGTTCAAGCAGGCAGGCAAGTCAAACGCCGAAAATGAAGACAAGGGGCTGCATAGCGATGACGACGAGGAGCCCCGGCCGCCGAACAATAGTGGACAGAAGGGTTTTCCCCCACAAGTGCGGACGGTGAACATGATATACACAGCCCACGTCCCCAAAAGGGAGCGGAAGCGCGCGTTAAGGGACATATACGCGGTGGAGCCAGTCGCCCCAAAGTTCAACCCATGGTCCTCCTGCCCGATCACTTTTGATCGAAGGGACCATCCCACTAGCATCCATCATGGCAGATTCGCCGCATTGGTTCTAGACCCAATTATTGACGGATTTTATCGCACTAGAGTCCTTATGGACGGCGGCAGCAGCCTGAACCTGCTTTACCAGGATACAGTGCGGAAAATGGGCATCGATCCCTCAAGGATTAAGCCCACCAAAACGACCTTTAAAGGCATAATACCAGGTGTAGAGGCCAACTATATAGGCTTAGTCACACTTGAAGTGGTCTTCGGATCTCCGGATAATTTCCGAAGCGAGGAGTTAATCTTCGACATAGTCCCGTTCCGCAGTGGTTATCACGCATTGCTCGGGCGAACCGCATTCGCCAAGTTCAATGCGGTACCGCACTACGCATACCTTAAGCTCAAGATGCCGGGCCCTCAAGGAGTAATTACGGTCAATGGAAACACCGAACGCTCCCTCCGAACGGAGGAGCACATGGCGGCCCTTGCAGCGGAAGTACAAAGCAGCCTCTCCAGGCAGTTCTCCAGTCCGGCCACTAAACGACCGGACACCGTCAAGCGCGCCCGGAGTAACCTACAACAAGACCGCCTGGCATGATCCGAGCAGGCGTAGCAATGCGGCCCCAACCCCAACCCTCGCAAAAAGGCGACATCAGTACTTTGCGTACATAACTACGCTCTAGAGATACCATGGGTACAGGGGAGGGGCACCATCACGGCACGCCCGAAACACGGCCTAAACCATACTAGGGGCTGCCGATTTTTTAATTTTCTCTTACTTTCAGGACTCCATCCTTCGGAAGGCCTGTTCGGCAATTCAATTGCCGCACAAACGATGCAAGAACCAGGGAAGCAGACAAGCCACGCCGCATTACGGAACTCCCAGGTGGTCTCTATCACGAGCAGTATACCTGTTCCGCATACTATTCCGCAACTTGCCCCTGGAACGGACATGTTAAATAGTCCAACCTTTCACTTATCGCATTATTTGTATCGTTCTGCTTTAATCGCAGCCCCTTTTTAATAAACAATGCATAGCTTTTGTCTATTTTTGCATTACTCTTTTTTTTCTTTATATATATGTTCCTTAATGACATGTTGCACCCATACATGTTGGTACGGCCAAAAAACGCCAGGGGCTTTAGTACCCCTCAATATGGTGTGAGAAGTCCGAACACTTTAACAAGTGCGACACCCCGAACTTATAGCATTATATGCATCGACTCCGAATCATGTCTTGGGTCAATAGTTGGGTTTGCCCGGCTCCTATGTTTTGGTGCCTTACGTTCCGCTATATCGGCTAAGGTAGCACTAGGAGAACCACTGCGATTGTGCCCCAGTTGAGCTGGGTCGAGCACCTTAGTGGAGAAAGCTAAAACTGACTGTCATGATGAAGCGAGAGCTGGTCGCTGTTCGAGAGGTTTTTCGAGTCCCTAAAGACTTATGCTGCTTAGGGCGAGGAGCCGGCTCTGTCCGGCCAAGGCGTGGTTAGCGCCCCGAACTCGGTCTTCCGAATACCAGGGGCTTCGCCGAAATTTAAAATTATAAAATTCTATGGCTAAGTGAGAGTGTTCACGCATTATAGTCCGATTGCCTTGTTCGTTGGGCTGAGCGCCTCCCTCGAAGGACCCAAACATGGGAAAAAGAGCGCTCAGGTTTATCCCCGAACACCCCAGCACTAGCGGCACGGGGGCAGAAGCCGACGACTTGCCATATCTCGGAATTGATAAACAGCCACACAGAAGGTAATATTTTAAATTACAAACAGCATTGCTTAGCGCATATGAACAAGTTTCCAGCGCACAGGACAAAACGAGCAAGTTTCACTCAAAAATTACATCCCTAGAACATTCATCCGCCACAAGGCAGGAACCCTTCAGAACATCCTTATAATAATTCTTGGGCTTGCGATGCTCTTTCCCCGGTGGTAGACCGTCCTTCACAAGCTTCTCAGCATCCAGCTTGCCCCAGTGCACCTTAGCACGGGTAAGGGCCCTATAGGCACCTTCAATGCAGACGGAGCGCTTGATGACTTCGAGCCTTGGACAGGCCTCCACCAGTCGCCGCACCAACCCGAAATAGCTCCCAGGCAGAGCCTCTCCAGGCCACAGCCGAACTAGGAGGCCCTTCATGGCCTGTTAGGCCGCCTTGTGGAGCTCGACCAGTTGCTTCATCTGGTTGTCAGGGGCACGGGGTGTCCGGCCTCACCATACTGAGACCAGAACACCTTCTCTGTCGAGCTGCCCTCCTCGGCTCGATAGAATGCGGCGGCACCGGACACACTCTAGGGAAGATCTACGAATGCTCCTGGAGAGCTCGGGATTCGGGTAAGTAACAAGTAACTCAGGTTTATGTGTTTGCTTTGCATAAAGAATGCCTTACCCGCCGCTATCTTCTTCACCTCATCCAACTCTTGGAGGGTCTTCTGGGATTCAGCTTTGGCAGACTTGGCATTTTCAATAGCCGCCGTGAGCTCGGACGCTCATGTCTTTGAGTCAAGCTCCAAACTCTCATGCTTTTTCATGAGAACCTGGAGCTCTTTCCGCACCTTGCCAACCTGGGCCTCATACCTCTCCCGCTCGGTGCGCTCCGTGGCCGCTTTCTTCTCAGCCTCGAGCAGCGCTTGCTTAAGGGTCGCCACCTCAGACATGGCCCCTAAAATAGCCACGATAATCCTGTCATTTTTTGCAATTGCACCTTTTTATATATATTTAAACAAGGTATTTCTTACCTTCATTGTCCTCGAGCTACTTCTTGGCGCGCCCGAGCTCTTGCTCGGACCGCTCGAGGTTCTGCTTTAGCGTGTCCACTTCCGCAGTTAGTGCGGCGGACGCAAGCAGAGAAGCCTGCATACGCATATTGACTCCTTTTTGTTAGACTCCTGTGAATTTTATTTGATCCTCTATTCGGCTTTTCTTCCTGAACGCCAAACAGAGCATCAGGGGCTACTGTCTATGCGGTAACATTATTTACACATTCTTTACTTACCTCAAAGCCTGTTAAAAGGCTCGTACAAGCTTCAGTCAGTCTGCTCTTGGCGGACTGAACCTTCTGGACCACCACACTCATAATAGTGCGGTGCTCCTCGTCGATGCAGGTGCCTTGGAGCGCCTCCAACAGATTGTCCAGCGCCTTCGGTTGGACGGGGGACACCGGCACGGTGGGCTTGCTCCTCTTGGAAGGAGGTCCCTCGCCGGACTCTGGAACCTTTGAAGGCTCCGGAGCGGAGTTCGGCCTAGAGCCGGACTTGGAGCCCTTGGGGGTTTCATCCCCTTTACTCCTGGAGTCCGGGAGGTCGCCCTGCGGTGCCTCCAGGAACACCTCCTCCCGGCTTGGAACCTGTTGGGACAACACTTTGGTGTCGTCCG
>NC_041388.1:640616429-640648621 GCF_002162155.2 Triticum dicoccoides | reverse complement strand
CGACGAGTCCAGTGAGCCGCTCGACGACGCGTCGAGCCGGTCTTTGGGTGAGCTGCATGAACATATTCGACATAAGGGAAAGTTGTGCAATAAACGAATACTATGAATTACTCTGGTATCCGGATACTTACGATTTTGCCAGGGGCTTGGCCCTGGGCTGCCACTCCTCTCCGCCGTCATCGGTGTCGGTGGAGTAGTCCGGAGGAAGGGTTTTCCCCTTCTTGGACCCTCCGGCCTCCCAGAGAGGGCAGCCTTCCTTTTCTTCTCTCCTCTCGCTGGAGGGGGAGAGGTCTCTTCTTCTTCCTCCTCGTCTTCACGGGAGGAATGTGCCTCAAAACCGTCGGATGATGGATCCGACACCTCCTGGCGCCGGGCACTCTTTCGAGTCCTCGTGGCCTTTTTCGCGGCCTTCTTCTCCGGCACCACATAGGGTGCCGGAACCAGCAGCTTCGCCAAGCGAGCGTCCGCTCGGCCTTCGGGCAAAGGAGCCAGACAGTTGATCTGTCTGGACGTCACCTGCCAATCCTGTCAAAGGTAAGGGAGCTTAGATCCCGCATGGAGTCAAACTATGAAAAACTGATACCCTGTAAAAGAAAAAAAAACAGCTTACCGCATGAGCGTGACGCTGCGTACTGAATCCGCGATCCTCAGTAGTGGATGCGGGGGCCTCGGCGCCCTTGAAAAGCACCTTCCAGGCATCTTCATACGTCGTGTCGAAGAGCCTGCTCAGAGTCTGGTGTCGCGCCGGGTCGAACTCCCACAGGTTAAAAGCCCGTTGTTGACACGGGAGGATCAGGCGGATGAGCATAACCTGGACTACATTGACAAGCTTGAGCTTCTTGTCTACCAGGGTTTGGATGCATGTTTGGAGTCCGGTCAGCTCTCCTTTCTTACCCCACGACAGGCCCGTCTCCTTCTAGGAGGTGAGCCGCGTAGGGGGTCCGGATCGAAACTCGGGGGTCTGACCCATTCGGGGTCGCGCGGCTCGGTGATGTAAAACCACCCCGATTGCCACCCCTTCAGGGTCTCCATAAAGGAGCCCTCGAGCCATAGGACATTGGCCATCTTGCCCACCATGGCGCCTCCGCACTCCGCCTGGTTGCCGTGCACCACCTTCGGCTTGACGTTGAAAGTCTTGAGCCATAGGCCGAAATGGGGGCGGATGTGGAGGAAAGCCTCGCACACGACGATAAACACCAAGATGTTGAGGACAAAGTTCGGGGCCAGATCGTGGAAATCTAGGCCATAGTAGAACATGAGCCCGGGGACAAATGGGTGGAGAGGGAAGCTCGGTCCGCGGAGGAAATGGGGGAGGAACACCACCCTCTCATGGGGCCTAGGGGTGGGGATGAGCTGCCCCTTTTCGGGAAGCCGGTACGTGATGTCGTTAGACAGGTATCCGGCCTTCCTCAGCTTTTTGATGTGTCCCTCCGTGACGGAGGAGACCATCCACTTGCCTCCCGCTCCGGACATGGCTGGCGATGGTTGAGGTGGGGAGTGCAGACTTGGGCGCTGGAGCTCGAGTGTGCGAGAATGGATAGGCAAAGGAGGAAGAAGGCGTAGGTGAAAAGGTGGATCCTTATCCCCTTATATGGGTAGACGCAACTACGTGTCCACACCAGCCTGGTAAAACTCGCCTATCTCCAAGCGCCGTAATCAATGGCGCGGTTGGGTTACCCACGCCTGTATTGATGAGAATCCCGAAATAAGGGGACACGATCTCTGCTTTAACAAGACGTGCCAAGGAAACCGCCTTGCATGACGCGCTGAGGTGGGATAATGAAACGACTCCGATAAAGGCTTGGTCGTGGTGTGACACACTACGGAATACGTCAGCATATTAGATTCGTGTAAATGTTATTCTCTCTATGGCAATATGTGGAAACTTATTTTGCAGAGCCAGACACTATCTTTGTGTTCAAAATCTTCTATGAAGTACTTGGAGGAGGAACCCGCCTTGCAATGCCGAAGACAATCTGCGCGCCAGACTCGTCGTCATTGAAGCCTGGTTCAGGGGCTACTGAGGGAGTCCTGGATTAGGGGGTGTTCGGATAGCCGGACTATACCTTCAGCCGGACTCCTGGACTATGAAGATACAAGATTGAAGACTTCGTCCCGTGTCCGGAAGGGACTTTCCTTGGCGTGGAAGGCAAGCTTGGCGATACGGATATTCAGATCTCCTACCATTGGAACCGACTTTGTGTAACCCTAACCCTCTCCGGTGTCTATATAAACCAGAGGGTTTTAGTCCGTAGGACAACATAGACAACAACAATCATACCATAGGCTAGCTTCTAGGGTTTAGCCTCTCCGGTCTTGTGGTAGATCTACTCTTGTACTACCCATATCATCAATATTAATCAAGCAGGACGTAGGGTTTTACCTCCATCGAGAGGGCCCGAACCTGGGTAAAACTTCGTGTCCCTTGCCTCCTATTACCATACGGCCTAGACGCACAATTCGGGACCCCCTACCCGAGATCCGCCGGTTTTGACACCGACAGTGAACCTACAAACTATGAAGAAGCGATGGTGAGCCCAGATTCCGTAAAATGGCTTGAGGCCATGAAATCTGAGATGGGATCCATGTATGAGAACAAAGTATGGACTTTGGTTGACTTGCCCGGTGATCGGCAAGTGAGGGAGTCCTGGATTAGGGGGTGTCCGGATGGCCGGACTATACCTTCAGTCGGACTCCTGGACTATGAAGATACAAGATTGAAGACTTCGTCCCGTGTCCGGAAGGGACTTTTCTTGGCGTGGAAGGCAAGCTTGGCGATACGGATATGTAGATCTCCTACCATTGTAACCGACTCTGTGTAACCCTAACCCTCTCCGGTGTCTATATAAACCGGAGGGTTTTAGTCCGTAGAACAACATATAGAACAACAATCATACCATAGGCTAGCTTCTAGGGTTTAGCCTCTCTGATCTCGTGGTAGATCTACTCTTGTACTACCCATATCATCAATATTAATCAAGCAGGACGTAGGGTTTTACCTCCATCGAGAGGGCCCGAACCTGGGTAAAACTTCATGTCCCTTGCCTCCTGTTACCATCCGGCCTAGACGCACAGTTCGGGACCCCCTACCCGAGATCCGCCGGTTTTGACACCGACATTGGTGCTTTCATTGAGAGTTCCTCTGTGTCGTCGCCATCAGGAAGGATGCCTCGCCCCATCTTTAAAGACGACACCGTTGCTAAGGGAGCTTTGGCTGTCGGCCAAACCCTCCGGCTAGGTGGTTTTCTTATGACCGCCTGTTCGGCTTCTGCGCCGATGATGACCTCTCGAGCCATCGAAAACAATCTTCATGTCAGCTCGGAACTCGCCGAGCAGTTAGATCCAATGGAGATCTCCTCCATAAACAAGCTCTTGGGTCGCTTCGCCGCCCTGGGAGTCGCTACAGATTATGACCAGATTGGGCCTAAACCCGATCTGAGAGAGATTAACTCTCCCCAAGTCACCCATCACATTGCCGTGGTAGAGGGACAGTACGGCGACCCTTCATCTATCTTAAGGACTCGCTACGTCCGGATTCCCGATCCCTCCAAGCCGGATACCCGCGGAGGGGAGGATATCACTCAAGACCTGAACTTAGAGTTAGGCGACGGGCTGGATTCATTGGACAACATCCAGGAATCCAAATTTTCGAGTTCGGAAATTCCTCGGCCTCTGAGCCTCAGATGGGGTGAGGCTTCGGATTTAATTCCACCCACCCACCCCAACATAAGCAATCTATCCAAAATCGGGCAAGAGCCTGATGAAACAGTACATCATTACTGGGCCAGATTCCTCCTGGTTAAGAATAGGCTAAGGGACTGCCGCGAGGAAGACGCAATCTCAATCTTCTGCAATAATTGCACGGACAAGGGAATACTCAACGCCATAAGTTGCCGTGATATTACACGCTTCGCTGACTTGGCGTCCATTGTACGAAAGTACTGTGCGATGGAAAGCGCCTGGAAAACCGAAATAAAATTTTGGGACAATCCGGCCCTGAATACAAACCCAGTCCGAAATAAAAGGGTGCATCATCACCAGACACCCGGGTCAAGCACTAAAAAGCAAAAACCCTCTACAGGGCATGGAACCGTACTGGAAGGATGGCTCAATGGACCCTGTAAAATTCATAGTACAGAGGACGCCACACCAACTCACAGCCTCAGAGCATGTTGGATACTCCAGCAGGTGGCCAAAATTGGCGAAAATCTCCTAATTCCGGAGGCCACAGAATGCCACCTCAGAGACACCAATACGGTATTAACAGTCTTCGAGACTTTCGCATGAAATAATATGCGAAAAAGAACACTCCGCAGCCTTGCCGAAGTCTACCAAGTAGCAACAATAAACCCATGGAGTGACACGGCTATTACCTTTAACGCCAGTGATGAACCTAAATTCCGAACAGCCCGAGCACCAGCCGCATTGGTCCTCAGTCCAATAGTGGACGACTTTCGTCTTACCATGGTACTCATGGACGGCGGCAACGGATTGAACCTCATTTATGAGGAAACCCTTCAAAAAATGGAAATAGACTGGAACCGCATTGAGCGAAGCAGCACAACCTTTAGAGGAATAATCCCCAGTCGGGAAGCATGCTGTACAGGAAAAATCACACTAGATGTGGTGTTCGGCACGCCGGATAATTACAGGTCCGAAAAGGTCACGTTCCATGTGGCTCCGTTCAGCGGCGGTTATCACGTCCTGCTAGGGCGGGAAGCATTTACAATCTTCCAAGCAATACCCCATTACGGGTACATGAAGCTCAAGATGCCCGGGCCTAACGGGATCATCACTCTCGCTAGTGATCCGGACATAGCACTCCGCGCCAAAAACAAGACAGCCGCACTGGCCCTCGAGGCACTATCCGAAGCCCTAGCGGCTGAGGAACTGACTGCGCGGCGCTCTACGGTGAATAGGGACGATGTGGTACTCGACAAAAGATCCAAGTCCACCTCCTTTAAACCGGCGGACGAAATAGTCAAATTCCAGGTCCATCCAACGGACCCCAATAAAACAGCTTCCATCGGGGCACATTTAGACCCTGATGTAGACGCCGCACTGCGAGAGTTCCTACGAGAGAACTGGGACATTTTCGCCTGGCACCCTTCAGACATGCCAGGAATCCCACGCAGGCTGGCCGAGCACAGCTTAAATATCCTAAAAGGATTCAAGCCTGTCAAACAAGCTCTTCGGCGTTTTTCCGAACCTAAGAGACAGGCCATGGGAGAAGAGCTAGCAAAGCTATTGGAGGCCGGATTCATCAGAGATATAAAACATCTGGACTGGCTAGCAAACCTGGTGATGGTACCAAAGAAGGAAAAATCCTGGCACTTGTGCGTTGATTTTAAGGACCTTAACAAGGCTTGCCCAAAGGATCCCTTCCCCCTCCCCTGCATCGATCAAATTATCGACGCTACCGTAGGACACGATTCGTTGTGTTTCCTGGATGCATATTCCGGCTACCATCAAATCAAGATGGCAGAACTAGACCAAGCCGCAACGGCATTGATCACACCATACGGCCCATTCTGCTTCAACACAATGCCCTTCAGGCTAAAAAACGCCGGCGCAACATATCAGCGCATGATTCAGACATGTCTGGCAAACCAGATCGGCAAAACAGTGGAGGCATATGTAGATGATGTGGTCGTCAAAACAAGACATGTCGAATCTCTAGTAGACGACTTGAGGCTCACATTCGATAACCTCCGAACATACAACATCAAGCTCAACACGGAAAAATGTGTTTTCGGCATTCCAGACGGAAAGCTCTTGGGCTTCATCGTATCCGGTAGAGGAATTGAAGCAAATCCAGCCAAGATCCGAGCTCTGTCGCAACTGGATATCCCAAAGGACCTCAAACAAATAAAGAAGTTAACCGGATGTGTGGCGGCTCTAAGCCGCTTTATCTCCCGCTTGGGAGAAAAGGCCCTACCCCTTTACCGCCTCATTTGGCGCACCGAACACTTCGAATGGACAGATGCAGCCACGGCCGGACTCGACGAAATAAAAGCCATATTGGCAACAAACCCAGTCTTGGCCGCGCCAAACATTGGCGAACCAATGCTATTGTACATTGCAGCAACACATCAGGTTGTAAGCACAATACTCGTGGTCGAACGAGAAACGGACGGACACAAATTCCCCCTTCAAAAGCCGGTCTATTATGTGTCCACTGTCCTCACTCCCTGCAAATCACGGTACCCGCATTATCAAAAGATTGCGTACGCGGTATTCATGGCATCCCGGAAGCTACGACACTACTTTCAAGAGTGTTCAATAACAGTAGCCTCGAAAGTGCCACTTAACGATATTATAAACAACCGCGACGCAACGGGCCGGATTGCAAAATGGGCCATTGAGCTCCTCCCATTCGACATAACTTATAAGCCACAGCGAGCCATCAAGTCGCAAGTCTTGGCCGACTTCGTCGCAGAATGGACGGAGGCCGAACTCCCTAAAGAGTACGGCACATATTCAAATTGGATCGTGCATTTCGACAGCTCCAAGATGTTGGCCGGACTGGGGGCTGGCGTTGTTTTGACGTCCCCCACAGGAGACACAGTTCAATACGTACTCCAGATTATGTACACGGACTCCAACAATGCAGCCGAATATGAGGCCCTTTTACACGGTCTCCGGATGGCAGTATCCATGGGCATTCAATGCGTAGAGGTGTGCGGGGACTCGAACCTCGCAATATCCCAAATAAATGGAGACTTTGATGCCAAGGATCCAAAAATGGCAGCTTACCGCAACGCCGTCCTAAAAATGTCAGCTCGGTTTGAAGGGCTCGAATTCCACCATGTAGCCCGGGAAAATAATCAGGCGGCGGATGTCCTGGCACGCATCGGCGCAAAACGCGATGTAGTCCCCCCAACATCTTCTTGGAAAGGTTGTTCAAGCCATCTGTAGTATGGGAAGGGGAGACAAACAATAACAGCCCGGACCCAACCGCACTGCCCGACACCGAACATTCCGACACAATCGGAGGCTTTGCCAATGAAATAACACCTTCAGCCCACGTAATAATGGCCATTATCGCCCCGTGGACGGAACCATTCCTCGCCTACCTTACTAGGAAGGAACTCCCTGAGGACCAAAACGAGGCACGCTGCATAGTGCGGCGATCCAAAGCCTACAAAGTCCACGAGGGAGAGCTTTATAAGAAAAGCACTACCGGAGTCCTTCAAAGGTGCATCTCCAAAGAGGAAGGGCGGAACCTCCTAGATGAAATTCATGCCGGACTCAGCGGTCATCACGCGGCAGCTCGGTCCCTTGTAAGCAAGGCCTTCCGTACAGGCTTTTATTGGCCGATGGCCCGGGCAGACGCCCAGGACTTAGTCCAACGATGCACCGGTTGCCAGCTCTTTGCAAACCAAAGCCATATGCCACCCACCGCCCTCCAAACTATCCCCATCACTTGGCCCTTCGCGGTCTGGGGGCTTGACATGGTTGGACCCCTTAAAGGCGGAACCCACAAGCAAAAATACTTACTGGTCATGGTGGATAAGTTCACCAAATGGATAGAAGCCAAGCCTGTTAAGACGGCCGAATCCGGACCGGTGATAGACTTTATATCCGGGGTTGTACACCGTTACGGCGTCCCCCACAGCATCATCATGGATAACGTCATGAACTTTATGGCCGGCGAGGTAAAACTCTGGTGCAAAAACATGGGCATCAAGCTCGATTATGCTTCCGTCTATCACCCACAAACTAACTGCCAGGTCGAACGTGCAAATGGTCTTATCATGAGCGGCATCAAACCTAGATTAGTGCGTTCCTCAAGGAATCTAACACGCACTGGGTAGAGGAGCTCGACTCCGTACTCTAGGGGCTGCAGACCACGCCGAATCGCACCACCGGATACACACCATTCTTTATGGTGTATGGTGCAGAGGCAGTTTTGCCTTGCGACATAATTCATGACTCACCTCGAGTACGCATGTACGAAGAAAGAGAAGCCGAGCTCGATCGGCAGGACAGCTTGGACGCATTGGAGGAGGAGCGTGACGTGGCAAAAGCCCGTTCCGCTTTCTATCAACAGCAGGCTCGAAGATACCAAAGCAGAGAAGTACGGGCCAAAAATTACAATGTTGGCGAATTAGTTCTACGACTACCAGACAAGAAAAAGGACAAACTCAAGCCCAAGTGGGAAGGTCCCTTCATAATTGACCAAGTCCTGACTGCTGGAGCGTACCGCCTGCGATATGCATCGGATAACCGACTCGAGCCGAACCCATGGAACGCAGCCCGTCTCCGAAGATTCTATGCCTAGCGCCGGACTCTGTGTTCGTCTCCTTCCTCTCTCCATTTTTTATATACTTTCTGTCTTACATTCCTCTTCTTCTCTCTCTCTCTCTTATAGCCTATAAAGGCTCATAAAGTGACGCGCTATCTGCGCTCATTAAACCTGGGGGCTTCTTTAAACAAAAGCTTATTTATACGGGCTTCATGCCCAACACATGTGTCACACTTCCGCATGTACCTTTTATTCACCATTATATGCATCGATATGACTTAAGTTTTGCCCAAGCTGGGTTGCCTGGCTCCTGTGCTTACCCCTACGTTCCCGATTGTTCGGCTAGGTGGTAAAGGGAGCACATCTGTGATTGTTACTGTCGGGTCAGCCGGACGTGTACCTCAGACTGGGTGAAGCTGAAAGCTAGCGTTCTTAAGGGAATATTCGGTCGGTGAACTAAAGATGATCTTTTTTATTTTATTTATCTATACGCCCCCAGATGTTTTTCTTGTGTTTCTTTTCGTAGCATGGACATGCACTTTAGGGCATGCCTCCCAGGGAAAGGAACCCCTAACGGAACTATTCTCCCTGGAAGATGTTTCTTACTAACCATGTAATATAACATAACTAGTCGGGCACTTGTCTGTTCACGCACTAATGACCCCTATGCCTGGTCTCCATGCATTCCCCGGTTCCTATATAACCGCATGGGAATTTGGACACACTCCGGACCGTCAGGTCCCGAGGCTGAAGTGAAAAGGTCGGCCATGACAAATGATCTACAATCCGGCTAGAAGGAATTATAAATGTCAATTAAATTACATAGTCATTTTGACTGACTGTATTCCTCTTCAATACCATCTAACAGGCTGTCTAATTTACAGTCCTGCTGGGAATACTTTGCGGCCAACTCTACTTGGTCGTATACTAAGCTTACAGGGATCTCCTTCCCATCGGGCCCTATAGGACCGACCTCGGCCATGTGGTTGGGGTCAGCCTTTGTGTACCGCGTCTTCACCATGGCCCAGGCCTCCCTAGCGCCTTAACGGCAGGCCGATATCTCCCACAATCGAAAGCGCCGCTGTGCTCCCTTTAGCTTCTCCGCAAGCTCTCCAAGACCTTCGGGCATGGAGATGGATGGCCACAGGGCCTGGGCGACGCCTTGCATCGCCTGCCGAACTCGATCGAGCAGTTGCGAGAGCTCGGGAAGAAGGTCACTCGTAGAACCGGGCATCTCCTCTGCAGGACGACCGGTTAGCACACCTACAAACATTGCTCTGTTAGTCGACTTCCCCGCCGAACTTTCTTTCAAAGGTTCATTCAAGCACTTACTAAATATGCCGCGCCGAAGCCGCTGATTCTCCTTAACGGAGTCTGACAGCTGGGCATGAACATCTTTCAGCTCGACGCCCAGCTTGGTGTTGGCATCTTGGAGATCGTTCTTCTCCCGCCTCACCTTTGTCAGCACCTTCTCACCAGCCTTTAGCTGGCGTAGGAGGTGTTGCCTTTCCGGATTCAATCCAGCGCCATCTGCAATTTCATTTGTCAGATTCGCACCCATGCCGTGCTTCGCAAAATACTTATCTTTCGAAGTGTATATTACCAGAGGGGGTCTCCTTGGGCTCCCCTGCGGCGGCTAGTGCGGCCTCAAGTTGGGCTTTGCACTCTTCTAGCTCCTTGGATAGTAGGGAATTATTTTCTGTAAGAACCTGCATAACAAATGATCCTTAAATTAGTTATTCTAACTGTTTCAAGTCTCGGGGGCTACTGGTATATATATATATATATAATTACCAAAATTTTCTTACCCGTATGTCTTTTACATATTGCTCCGTGGCTCTGGCTAGACCATTTTGAGCGGCACGGAGGTACGCATCTCCCGAATTAAAGGCATCTAATGCCTCTTGGGAGAAACAAGTGTCGCGAAGAATTGTCCGGCGACGCCTGTGGTTCATGGCACTCTCCACCTCAGAGTTGGTGGCAGACAACCTGTCCACATCCTCCATCGGAGGAGCGTCCGGTGCATGCCTTGTGTTCGCCTCCGCCTCCGGACTAGGCTTCGGAGCCTGGCTGGTGGTGGCGCGGTTGGCAGCCTCTCCGGGTATAGTCCGGCGAGGTCTCTTTGTCCTGAAGAGAGCATGAGTGTTAATATGCCTCGCAGGTGCAACACCTAGGATAAGGGGGGGCGCCATACCTTTGCACTGATGCCTCGGTCCGGATCGTGCCTCTTTTCTGCCCACGGGCCCCTGCGGCCCCTCGTTGGCTTGCCGCCACAGGTTGGCCTCCCGTCTCAAAAACCTCCCCTGCAAAGCTCGGTTGTAATCAGGAAACTGAAAACACGAGAGGGCGGACACCTATTCGGGGTACTGGGACTTCGATCTCAGTTACCTGGGAGGCCGGGATTAGCCCTGGGTAATCGGCCGTAATGGCCACCAAGGCGTTGTCCTTGCTCAATTGATGGAACACTCCATCAATTAGTGTTGGAAATATGCCCTAGAGGCAATAATAAATTAGTTATTATTATATTTCCTTGTTCATGATAATCGCTTATTATCCATGCTAGAATTGTATTGATAGGAAACTCAGATACATGTGTGGATACATAGACAACACCATGTCCCTAGTAAGCCTCTAGTTGACTAGCTCGTTGATCAATAGATGGTTACGGTTTCCTGACCATGGACATTGGATATCATTGATAACGGGATCACATCATTAGGAGAATGATGTGATGGACAAGACCCAATCCTAAGCATAGCACTAGATCGTGTAGTTCATATGCTAAAGCTTTTCTAATGTCAAGTATCATTTCCTTAGACCATGAGATTGTGCAACTCCCGGATACCGTAGGAGTGCTTTGGGTGTGCCAAACGTCACAACATAACTGGGTGGCTATAAAGGTACACTACGGGTATCTCCAAAAGTGTCTGTTGGGTTGGCACGAATCGAGACTGGGATTTGTCACTCCGTGTGACGGAGAGGTATCTCTGGGCCCACTCGGTAGGACATTATCATAATGTGCACAATGTGATCAAGGAGTTGATCACGGGATGATGTGTTACGGAACGAGTAAAGAGACTTGCCGGTAACGAGATTGAACAAGGTATCGGGATACCGACGATCGAATCTCGGGCAAGTACAATGCCGCTAGACAAAGGGAATTGTATACGGGATTGATTAAGTCCTTGACATCGTGGTTCATCCGATGAGATCATCGTGGAACATGTGGGAGCCAACATGGGTATCCAGATCCCGCTGTTGGTTATTGACCGGAGAGTCATCTCGGTCATGTCTGCATGTCTCCTGAACCCGTAGGGTCTACACACTTAAGGTTCGGTGACGCTAGGGTTATAGAGATATTAGTATGCGGTAGACCGAAAGTTGTTCGGAGTCCCGGATGAGATCCCGGACGTCACGAGGAGTTCCGGAATGGTCCGGAGGTAAAGAATTATATATAGGAAGTGCTATTTCGGCTATCGGGACAAGTTTCGGGGTCACCGGTATTGTACCGGGACCACCGGAAGGTCCCGGGGGTCCACCGGGTGGGGCCACCTGCCCCGGGGGCCACATGGGCTGTAGGGGGTGCGCCTTGGCCTACATGGGCCAAGGGCACCAGCCCCTAGAGGCCCATGCGCCAAAGGGACAAGAGGAGGGGAGAGTCCTAAAGGGGGAAGGCACCTCCGAGGTGCCTTGGGGAGGATGGACTCCTCCCCCCCTTGGCCGCACCCTTCCTTGGAGGAAGGGGCAAGGCTGTGCCCTCCCCCTCTCCCTTGGCCCTATATATAGTGGGGGGAAAGGGAGGGCAACCCAACCTAAGCCCTGGCGCCTCCCTCTCCCTCCCATGACACATCTCCCTCCTCCCGCAGCGCTTGGCGAAGCCCTGTTGGAATCCCGCTGCTTCCACCACCACGCCGTCGTGCTGCTGGATCTCCATCAACCTCTCCTCCCCCCTTGCTAGATCAAGAAGGAGGAGACGTCGCTGCTCCGTACGTGTGTTGAACGCGAAGGTGCCGTCCGTTCGGCGCTAGGATCATCGGTGATTTGGATCACGACGAGTACGACTCCATCAACCCCGTTCTCTTGAACGCTTCCGTGCGCGATCTACAAGGGTATGTAGATCCACTCCTCCCTCGTTGCTAGATGACTCCATAGATAGATCTTGGTGACACGTAGGAAAATTTTGAATTTATGCTACGTTCCCCAACAGTGGCATCATGAGCTAGGTCTATGCGTAGTTTCTATGCACAAGTAGAACACAAAGTAGTTGTGGGCATTGATTTTGTTCAATATGCTTGCCGTTACTATTCTTATCTTGATTCGGCGGCATTGTGGGATGAAGCGGCCCGGACCGACCTTACACGTACTCTTACGTGAGACTGGTTCCACCGACTGACATGCACTAGTTGCATAAGGTGGCTAGCGGGTGTCTGTCTCTCCCACTTTAGTCGGATCGGATTCGATGAAAAGGGTCCTTATGAAGGGTAAGTAGCATTTGGCATATCACGTTGTCGTTTTTGCGTAGGTAAGAAACGTTCTTGCTAGAAACCCATAGCAGCCACGTAAAACATGCAAACAACAATTAGAGGACGTCTAACTTGTTTTTGCAGAGTATGCTATGTGATGTGATATGGCCAAAAGGATGTGATGAATGATATATGTGATGTATGAGATTGATCATGTTCTTGTAATAGGAATCACGACTTGCATGTCGATGAGTATGACAACCGGCAGGAGCCATAGGAGTTGTCTTAATTTATTTATGACATGCGTGTCAACATAAACGTCATGTAATTACTTTACTTTATTGCTAACCGTTAGCTGTAGAAGTAGAAGTAATAGTTGGTGAGACAACTTCATGAAGACACGATGATGGAGATCATGATGATGGAGATCATGGTGTCATGCCAGTGACGATGATGATCATGGAGCCCCGAAGATGGAGATCAAGAGGAGCAAAGTGATGATGGCCATATCATGTCACTATTTGATTGCATGTGATGTTTATCATGTTTATGCATCTTGTTTACTTAGAACGACGGTAGTAAATAAGATGATCCCTCATAATAATTTCAAGAAAGTGTTCCCCCTAACTGTGCACCGTTGCGAAAGTTCGTCGTTTCGAAGCACCACGTGATGATCGGGTGTGATAGATTCTTACGTTCGCATACAACGGGTGTAAGACAGATTTACACACGCAAAACACTTAGGTTGACTTGACGAGCCTAGCATGTACAGACATGGCCTCGGAACACAAGAGACCGAAAGGTCGAGCATGAGTCGTATGGTAGATACGATCAACATGAAGATGTTCACCGATGTTGACTAGTCCGTCTCACGTGATGATCGGACACGGCCTAGTTGACTCGGATCATGTAATCACTTAGATGACTAGAGGGGTGTCTATCTGAGTGGGAGTTCATAAGATGAACTTAATTATCCTGAACATAGTCAAAAGGTCTTCGCAAATTATGTCGTAGCTCGCGCTTTAGTTCTACTATTTAGATATGTTCCTAGAGAAAATTTAGTTGAAAGATGATAGTAGCAATTATGCGTACTAGGTCCGTAAACTGAGGATTGTCCTCATTGCTTCATAGAAGGCTTATGTCCTTAATGCACCGCTCAGTGTGCTGAACCTCGAACGTTGTCTGTGGATGTTGCGAACATCTGACATACACGTTTTGATAACTACATGATAGTTCAGTTAAACGGTTTAGAGTTGAGGCACCGAAGACGGTTTTGAAACGTCGCGAAACATATGAGATGTTTCGAGGGCTGAAATTGGGATTTCAGGCTCGCGCCCACGTCAAGAGGTATAAGACCTCCGATGATTTTCTTAGCCTGCAAACTAAGGGAGAAAAGCTCAATTGTTGAGCTTGTGCTCAGATTGTCCGAGTACAACAATCATTTGAATCGAGTGGGAGTTGATCTTCCAGATGAGATAGTGATGTTTCTCCGAAGTCATTACCACCAAGCTGCTAGAGCTTCATGATGAACTATAATATATCAGGGACATATATGATGATCCTTGAGATATTCGCGATGTTTGACACCACAAAAGTAGAAATCAAGAAGGAGCATCAATTGTTGATGGTTGATGAAACCACTAGTTTCAAGAAGGGCAAGGGCACGAAGGGATACTTCATGAAATGGCAATTCAGCTGCTGCTCTAGTGAAGAAACCCAAGGTTGAACCCAAACCCGAGACTAAGTGCTTCTAAGGGGAACAACCACTGGAGCAGAATTACCCTAGATACTTGGTAGATGAGAAGGCTGGCAAGGTTGATAGAAGTATATTGGATATACATTGTGTTGATGTGTACTTTACTAGTACTCCTAGTAGCACCAGGGTATTAGATACTGGTTCGGTTGCTAAGTGTTAGTAACTCGAAATAAAAGCTATGGAATAAACGAAGACTAGCTAAAGGTGAGATGACGATATGTGTTGGAAGTATTTCCAAGGTTGATCAAATATCGTAGGCTCCCTCTACCATCGAGATTGGTGTTTGCGTTGAGCATAGACATGATTGGATTATGTCTATCGCAATACGGTTATTCATTTAAAGAGAATAATGGTTACTCTATTTATTTGAATAATACCTTCAATGGTCTTACACCTGAAATGAATGGTTTATTGAATCTCGATCGTAGTGATACACATGTTCATGCCAAAAGATAGTAATGATAGTACCACCTACTTGTGGCACTCCACTTAAGTCATATCGGTATAAAACGCATGAAGAGGCTCCATGTTGATGGATCTTTGGACTCACTCATTTTTGAAAAGTTTGAGACATGCGAACCATGTCTATTGGTGTATATGCATGAAGAAACTCTATACAGATGGATCGTTTGGACTCACTTGATTTTGGAATCACTTGAGACATGCAAATCATACCACATGGGCAAGATGACTGAAAGCCTCGTTTTCAGTAAAATGGAACTAGAAGGCAACTTGTTGGAAGTAATACATTTTGATGTGTGCAATCCAATGAGTGTTGAGGCATGTAGTGGATATCGTTATGTTCTTACTTCACAGATGATTTGAGTAGGTGTTGAGTATATTTACTTGATGAATCACGAGTCTGAATTATTGAAAGGATCAAGTAATTCAGGGTGAAGTTGAAAGATCGTCGTGACAAGAGGATAAAATATCTATGATATGATCATAGAGATGAATATCTGAATTACGAGTTTGGCACAGAATTAAGACATTGTGGAAATTGTTTCACAACTAATACAGCCTGGAACACCATAGTGTGATGGTGTGTCCGAACATCATAACTGCACCCTATTGGATATGATGCATACCATGACGTCTCTTATCGAATTACCATGATAGTTTATGGTTTAGGCATTAGAGACAACCACATTCACTTTAAAAGGGGCACCACGTAATTCCGATGAGATGACATCGTATGAACTATGGTTTAGAGAAACCTAAGCTGTCATTTCTTAAAAGTTTGGGGCTGCGACGCTTATGTGAAAAAGTTTCAGTTTGATAAGCTCGAACCCAAAGCGGATAAATGCATCTTCATAGGACACCCAAAACAGTTGGGTATACCTCCTGTCTCAGATCCGAAAGCAATAAGGGATTGTTTCTAGAATCGGGTACTTTCTTGAGGAAAAGATTCTCTCGAAAGAATTGAGTGGGAGGATGGTGGAGATTTGATGAGGTTATTGAACCGTCACTTCAACTAGTGCATAGCAGGGCACAAAGAGTTGTTCCTGTGGCACCTACACCAATTGAAGTGGAAGCTTATGATATTGATCATGAGACTTCGGATCAAGTCACTCCCAAACCTCGTGGGATGACAAGGATGCGTACTACTTCAGAGTGGTACGTAATCCTGTCTTGGAAGTCATGTTGCTAGACAACAATGAACCTACGAGCTATGGAGAAGCGATGGTGGGCCCGGATTCCGATAAATGGCTCGAGGCCATAAAATCCGAGAGAGGATCCATGTGTGAAAACAAAGTGTAGACTTTGGCAGAACAGCTCGATGGTCGTAAGGCTGTTGAGTGCAGATGGATTTTAAAAGGAAGACGGACAATGATGGTAAGTATCACCATTAAGAAAGCTCGACTTGTCGTCAAGATGTTTTCCGACAAGTTCAAGGAGTTGACTACGATGAGACTTTCTCACTTGTAGCGATGCTAAGAGTCTGTTGGAATTATATTAGCGATTACTGCATTATTTATGAAATCTTGCAGATAGGATGTCAAAACATTGTTTCCTCGACGATTTTCTTGAGGAAAGGTTGTATGTGATACAACCGGAAGGTTTTGTCAATCCTGAAAGATGCTAATAAGTATGCAAAGCTCCAGCAATCCTTCTAAGGACTGGAGTAAGCATCTCGGAGTTGGAATGTACGCTTTGATGAGATGATCAAAGATTTTGGGTTTAATACAAAGTTTATGAGAAACTTGTATTTCCAAAGAAGTGAGTGGGAGCACTATAGAATTTCTGATGAATATATGTTGTTGACATATTGTTGATCATAAATGACGTAGAATTTCTGGAAAGCATATAGGGTTATTTGGAAAGTGTTTTTCAATGGAAAGCCTGGATTAAGCTACTTGAACATTGAGCATCAAGATCTATAAGGATAGATCAAAATTCTTAATGGTACTTTCAAATGAGCACATACCTTGACATGATCTTGAAGGTGTTCAAGATGGATCAGTCAAAGAAGGAGTTCTTGCCTGAGTTGTAAGGTATGAAGTTAAGACTTAAAGCTCGACCACGGCAGAATAGAGAGAAAGGACGAAGGTCGTCCCCTATGCTTAAGACATAGGCTCTACAGTATGCTATGCTGTGTACCGCACCTGAAATGTGCCTTGCCATGAGTCAGGCAAGAGGGTACAAAGGTAATCTAGGAGTAGATCACCAGATAGTGGTCTAAATTATCCTTAGAGGAATAAGGATATGTTTCTCGGTTATGGAGGTGATAAAGAGTTCGACGTAAAGAGTTACATCGATGCAAGCTTAACACCTATCCGGATAGCTCTGAGTAGAGATATCGGATACGTATAATGGAGCAACAATTTAGAATAGCTCCAAGTAGAACAGTTATTTGGAATAGCTCCAAATGTAGCGTAGTAGTTGCATCTACAAGATGACATAGAGATTTGCGAAGTACATACGGATCTGAAAGATTTAGACCCATTGACTATAACATCTCTCACAAGCATAACATGATCAAACCCAGAACTCATCGAGTGTTAATCACATGGTAATGTGAACTAGATTATTGACTCTAGTAAACTATTTGGGTGTTAGTCACATGGGGATGTGACCTTGAGTGTTAATCACATATCGATGTGAACTGGATTATTGACTCTAGTGCAAGTGGGAGACTGTTGGAAATATGCCCTAGAGACAATAATAAATTAGTTATTATTATATTTCCTTGTTCATGATAATCGTTTATTATCCATGCTAGAATTGTATTGATAGGAAACTCAGATACATGTGTGGATACATAGACAACACCATGTCCCTAGTAAGCCTCTAGTTGACTAGCTCGTTGATCAATAGATGGTTACGGTTTCCTGACCATGGACATTGGATGTCATTGATAACGGGATCACATCATTAGGAGAATGATGTGATGGACAAGACCCAATCCTAAGCATAGCACTAGATCTTGTAGTTCGTATGCTAAAGCTTTTCTAATGTCAAGTATCATTTCCTTAGACCATGAGATTGTGCAACTCCCGGATACCGTAGGAGTGCTTTGGGTGTGACAAATGTCACAACGTAACTGGGTGGCTATAAAGGTACACTACGGGTATCTCCGAAAGTGTCTGTTGGGTTGGCACGAATCAAGACTGGGATTTGTCACTCCGTGTGACGGAGAGGTATCTCTGGGCCCACTCGGTAGGACATCATCATAATGTGCACAATGTGATCAAGGAGTTGATCACGGGATGATGTGTTACGGAACGAGTAAAGAGACTTGCCGGTAACGAGATTGAACAAGGTATCGGGATACCGATGATCGAATCTCGGGCAAGTACAATGCCGCTAGACAAAGGGAATTGTATACGGGATTGATTAAGTCCTTGACATCGTGGTTCATCCGATGAGATCATCATGGAACATGTGGGAGCCAACATGGGTATCCAGATCCCGCTGTTGGTTATTGACCGTAGAGTCATCTCGGTCATGTCTGCATGTCTCCTGAACCCGTAGGGTCTACACACTTAAGGTTCGGTGACGCTAGGGTTATAGAGATATTAGTATGCGGTAACCCGAAAGTTTTTCGGAGTCCCGGATGAGATCCCGGACGTCATGAGGAGTTCCGGAATGGTCCGGAGGTAAAGAATTATATATAGGAAGTGCTATTTCGGCTATCGGGACAAGTTTCGGGGTCACCGGTATTGTACCGGGACCACCAGAAGGGTCCGGGGGTCCATCGGGTGGGGCCACCTGCCCCGGGGGCCACATGGGCTGTAGGGGGTGCGCCTTGGCCTACATGGGCCAAGGGAACCAGCCCCTGGAGGCCCATGCTCCAAAGGGACAAGAGGAGGGGAGAGTCCTAAAGGGGGAAGGCACCTCCGAGGTGCCTTGGGGAGGATGGACTCCTCCCCCCCTTGGCCGCACCCTTCCTTGGAGGAAGGGGCAAGGCTGCGCCCTCCCCCTCTCCCTTGGCCCTATATATAGTGGGGGGAAAGGGAGGGCAACCCAACCTAAGCCCTGGCGCCTCCCTCTCCCTCCCATGACACATCTCCCTCCTCCCGCAGCGCTTGGCGAAGCCCTGTTGGAATCCCGCTGCTTCCACCACCACGCCGTCGTGCTGCTGGATCTCCATCAACCTCTCCTCCCCCCTTGCTGGATCAAGAAGGAGGAGACGTTGCTGCTCCGTACATGTGTTGAACGCGGAGGTGCCGTCCGTTCGGCGCTAGGATCATCGGTGATTTGGATCATGACGAGTACGACTCCATCACCCCCGTTCTCTTGAACGCTTCCGCGCGCGATCTACAAGGGTATGTAGATCCACTCCTCCCTCGTTGCTAGATGACTCCATAGATAGATCTTGGTGACACGTAGGAAAATTTTGAATTTATGCTACGTTCCCCAACAATTAGCTCCACAGATATGTCCGGATCCTCTTGAGGGGCCGGGTCGAGGGACCGTCCTGGGTCCTCGGGTTGTGGAGGAGGGCTGTTTATTTCCTTAATAGCCCGGCGCAGTTCCTGCGTTGAAGTCGTTAGACTGAATATTTAACAATGGGAATACAAAACGGATGGGCAAGTAAATGTGACCGCTTACCCAGCTTGGGGGATTGTGCATAGAGAATCCACCCTATGGGTTGACGCGGAGAAATTCCTCCTCTTCTCCCTTATACAAAGTGGACAAGATCTTCAGTAGAGCGGCAGCTGAATCCGGGCCCTTACAGCCGTAGTGGGTGGCGTCGTCCTCTCCGTTGAAGTCCCACATGGGGTGGCTTCTATACTGAAGCGGCTGCACCCCCCGCATGATGCATTCGGCCATAACCCCGATCATGGTCAGTCCAGAATGGGCTAACAATCTTATTCGGCCCATCAGGTAAATGATGTCCCTGTCACTTTCCCTCTGAGGGCTCCGTGGACGCTAGCTTAGGAGCTTCTTTAAGGGAGCACTGTCGAACTCAGGGAGGCCAATCCGAATAGGATCCGGCAGCGGGACATCCTCTATATTAAATCATTCCGAAGGCCAGTCCTCGGACGCCTTCTTTGGAGTTCCGGATAGATATCCAGTCCCGGCGATGCGCCACACTTCGGCTCCGCCCACTTGATACATTGACCCCTCCTTAGAGCAGGGCACAAGGCAGAATAACCTTTTCCATAGCCCGAAATGAGCCTCGATACCCAAAAACAGCTCGCAGAGGGCTACGAAGCCCGCGATATGCAATACGGAGGCAGGCGTGAGATTGTGTAGCTGGAGGCCGTAGAACTCCAGCAGCCCCCAGAGAAATGGATGGATTGGAAACCCGAGTCCCCTTATTAAATAAGGGACGAGGCATACCTGCTCTCCTTTGGAGGGATTAGGGGCACTCTCCGCTTGCTTTCCGCCGTTATAGACGGCAAGACCGGCTCGAACCGGGATCATATAGGCCGGGGGGAGAAATCCCTTCGTCTGGAGCGTCACTAGCTCGCTATGCGGGACGGAGCATCTCTCCCAATATCCAGGCTGAGGGCTGGAAGGGCGAAAGGAGGAGTTGCGATGGATGGCCATGGTGGAATGGACCTTTGTTGGATGCGCTCTGATGAACACTCGCGAAGGGGAGAAGGTGTGGTTTGGATCTAAATCCTCGTCCCCTTAAATGGGCGGCTCATTTACGCGGCTAGGGGTGTGAATGTAAAAACACTCAGACTTTTCATATTCGTTTGACACGTGGGAGACGGCCATTATTGGGCGTAGAAGCCGAGGAGCGCAACATTTACAAGAAGCCGGACTTTATTCAACAGGTACACGGAATTTGGAGGAGAACCCGCCTTGCAATGACGAAGACAATCTGCGTGCCGGACTCATCGTCATTGAAGCCTGGTTCGGGGGCTACTGAGGGAGTCCTGGATTAGGGGGTGTCCGGATGGCCGGACTATACCTTCAGCCGGACTCCTGGACTATGAAGATACAAGATTGAAGACTTCGTCCCGTGTCCGGAAGGGACTTTCCTTGGCGTGGAAGTCAAGCTTGGCGATACGGATATGTAGATCTCCTACCATTGTAACCGACTCTGTGTAACCCTAACCCTCTTCGTGTCTATATAAACCGGAGGGTTTTAGTCCGTAGAACAACATATAGAACAACAATCATACCATAGGCTAGCTTCTAGGGTTTAGCCTCTCTGATCTCGTGGTAGATCTACTCTTGTACTACCCATATCATCAATATTAATCAAGCAGGACGTAGGGTTTTACCTCCATCGAGAGGGCCCGAACCTAGGTAAAACTTCGTGTCCCTTGCCTCCTGTTACCATCCGCCCTAGACGCACAGTTTGGGACCCCCTACCCGAGATCCGCCGGTTTTGACACCGACATCAAGCCATTGAGAATAAATGGATCTTCAAGAGGAAGACGGACACTGATAGTAGTGTTACTATCTACAAAGCTCGAATTGTCGCAAAAATGTTTTCGACAAGTTCAAGGTGTTGACTACGATGAGATTTTCTCACTTGTATCGATGCTTAAAAGTGTGTCCGAATCATATTAGCAGTTGCCACATTTATGAAATCTGGCAAATGGATGTCAAAACTGCATTCCTTAATGGATTTCTTAAAGAAGAGTTGTATATGATGCAACCAGAAGGTTTTGTCAATCCTAAAGGTGCTAACAAAATGAGCAAGCTCCAACAATCCATCTATGGACTGGTGCAAGCATCTCGGAAGTTGGAATATATGCTTTGATAAAATGATCAAGGCATATGGTTTTATACAAACTTGCGGTGAAGTCTGTATTTACAAGAAAGTGAGTGGGAGCACTACATCATTTCTGATAAGTATATGTGAATGACATATTGTTGGTCGGAAATAATGTAGAATTTTCTGGAAATCATAAAGGAGTGTTTGAAAAGAGTTTTTCAAAGAAAGACCTCGATAAAGTTGCTTACACATTGAGCATCAAGATCTATAAAGATAGATCAAGACGCTTGATAAGTTTTTTCAATGAGTACATACCTTGACAAGATTTTTAAGTAGTTCAAAATGGAACAGTCAAAGAAGGAGTTCTTGCCTGTGTTGCAAGGTGTGAAGTTGAGTAAAGACTAAAAACCCGACCATAGCAGAAAATAGAAAGAGAATGAAAAGTCATTCCCTATGCCTCAGTCATAGGTTCTATAAAGTATGATATGCTATCTACCAGTCCTATTGTATACCTTAGCATCATTCTGGCAAGGGAGTACAATAGTGATCTAGGAGTAGATCACTGGATAACGATCAAAATTATCCTTAGAGGACTAAGGAAATATTTCTCGTTTATGGAGGTGATAAAAGAATTCACCGTAAAGAGTTACATCGATGAAAGCTTTGACACCGATCTGGATGACTCTAAGTCTCGATCTAGATACATATTAAAAGTGGGAGCAATTAGCTAGAGTAGCTCCGTGCAGAGCATTGTAGACATAGAAATTTGTGAAATACATACGGATCTGAATGTTGCAGATCCGTAGACTAAACTTCTCTCACAAGAAAAACATGATCACTCTTTGGGTTTTAATCACATAAGCGATGTGAACTAGATTATTGACTCTAGCAAACTTTTTGGGTGTTAGTCACATGGAGATGTGAACTAATCACATAAAGATGTGAACTATTGGTGTTAAATCACATGACAATGTGAACTAGATTATTGACTCTAGTGCAAGTGGGAGACTCAAGGAAATATGCCCTAAAGGCAATAATAAAGTTTTTATTTATATTTCCTTATATCATGATAAATGTTTATTATTCATGCTAGAATTGTATTAACCGGAAATATAATACATGTGTGAACACATAGACAAACAAAGTATCACTAGTATGCCTCTACTTGACTAGCTCATTGATCAAAGATGGTTATGTTTCCTAGCCATAGACATGAGTTGGTCATTTGATGAACGGGATCACATCATTAGGAGAATGATGTGATTGACTTGACCCATTCTGTTAGCTTACCACTTGATCATTTTAGTTTACTGTTATTGCTTTCTTCATGACTTATACATGTTCCTATGACTATGAGATTATGCAACTCCCGATTACCGAAGGAACACTTTGTGTGCTACCAAACGTCACAACGTAACTGGGTGATTATAAAGGTGCTCTACAGGTGTCTCCGATGGTACTTGTTGAGTTGACATAGATCGAGATCAGGATTTGTCACTCTGATTGTCAAAGAGGTATCTCTGGGCCCTCTTGGTAATACACATCACTATAAGCCTTGCAAGCATTATAACTAATGAGTTAGTTGTGGGATGATGTATTACGGAACGAGTAAAGAGACTTGACGGTAACGGTATTGAACTAGGTATTAAGATACTGACGATCGAATCTCGCGCAAGTAACATACCGATGACAAAGGGAACAACGTATGTTGTTATGCGGTTTGACCGATAAAGATCTTTGTAGAATATGTGGGAGCTAATATGAGCATCCAGGTTCCGCTATTGGTTATTGACCGGAGACGTGTCTCGGTCATGTCTACATAGTTCGCGAACTCGTAGGGTCCGCACGCTTAAAGTTCGATGACGATCGGTATTATGAGTTTATGTGATTTGATGTATCGAAGGTAGTTCGGAGTCCCGAATGAGATCGGGGACATGACGAGGAGTCTCGAAATGGTCGAGACGTAAAGATCGATATATTGGACGACTATATTCGGACATCGGAAAGGTTCCGAGTGATTCGGGTATTTTTTGGGGTACCGGGGAGTTATGAGAATATGAGGAAGAAGTAATAGGCCTCATGGGCCAAGTGGTGGAAGAGAGGAGGCAGGGCGCGCAACCCCCTAGCCCAAACCGAATTGGACTAGGGGGTCGGCCCCCCTTTCCTCCTTTTCCTCCCTCTCCTCCTTTCGTTCCTGCTCCTAGTAGGAGTAGGAAAGGGGAGTCCTACTCCTACTAGGAGGAGGACTCCTCCTCCTGGCGCGCCCTACAGGGGTCGGCCGGCCTCCCCCTTGATCCTTTATATACGGGGGCAGGGGGCACCCTAGAACACACAAGTTGATCATTGATCCCCTAGCCGTGTGCGGTGCCCCCCTCCACCATAATCCACCTCGATCATATCGTAGCGGTGCTTAGGCGAAGCCCTGCGTCGGTAGCAACATCATCACCATAATCACGCCCTCGTGCTGATGGAACTCTCCCGTGAAGCTCTGCTGGATCAGAGTTCGTGGGATGTCATCGAGCTGAACGTGTGCTGAACTCGGAGGTGCCGTGTGTTCGGTACTTGGATCGGCTGGATCGTGAAGACGTTCGACTACATCAACCGCGTTCTCATAACGCTTCCGCTTACGGTCTACGAGGGTACGTGGACGTTACTCTTCCCTCTCGTTGCTATACATCACCATGATCTTGCGTGTGCGTAGGATTTTTTTGAAATTACTACGTTCCCCGACATGGGACTCATGGGCCAAGTGGTGGAAGAGAGGAGGCAGGGCGCGCGCCCCCCCTAGCCCAAACCAAATTGGACTAGGGGGCCGGCCCCCTTTCCTCCCTCTCCTTCCTTCTCCCTCTCCTCCTTCCTTTCCCCCTAGTAGGAGTAGGAAAGGGGAGTCCTACTCCTACTAGGTGGAGGACTCCTCCTCCTGGCGCGCCCTGCAAGGGCCGGCCGGCCTCCCCCTTGCTCCTTTATATACGGGGGCAGGGGGCACCCTAGGACACACAAGTTGATTGTTCCAAGCCGTGTGCGGTGCCCCCTCCACCATAATCCACCTCGATCATATCGTAGCGGTGCTTAGGAGAAACCCTGCGTCGGTAGCAACATCATCACCGTCATCACGCCGTCGTGCTGATGGAACTCTCCCATGAAGCTCTGCTGGATCGAAGTTCGTGGGACGTCATCGAGCTGAACGTGTGTTGAACTCGGAGGTGCCGTGCGTTCGGTACTTGGATCGGTCGGATCGTGAAGATGTACGACTACATCAACTGCGTTCTCATAACGCTTCTGCTTACGGTCTACGAGGGTACGTAGACGATACTCTCCCCTCTCGTTGTTGTGCATCACCATGATCTTGCATGTGCGTTTTTGAAATTACTATGTGATGGGGTTATGTACCTAGGGTAGGGTCATGGACCTGATCTAAGTACCTTACCCAAGGACACCCTTAGAAGAAGTCGCCTTCCAGTCGACCAACGAGGGACACACTCGACTGACTTGAAGGACTCGACCACGAAGACTCACTCGACCATCAGAAGGTCAAGAGGCACTCTGCACTGCAACGGCTTGTAATTAAGTAGACTTTATGATAGTAAAGGCACTTTATGTGGGACGTTACCAGTAACGCCCCAGACTTAACTCACCTTAAACCCTCTCCTACGTGGGCTGGCTGGGGTCCTGGCGCACTCTATATAAGCCACCCCCCTCCACAGGTAGAAGGGTTCGGCACCTTGTAACTCGTATACTCATAATCCACTCGACCGCCTCCGGGCTCCGAGACGTAGGGCTATTACTTCCTCCGAGAAGGGCCTGAACTCGTACATCCTTTGTGTTTACAACCTCTCCATAGCTAGGACCTTGTCTCTCCATACCTACCCCCCACTCTACTGTCAGGCTTAGAACCACGACAGTTGGCGCCCACCGTGGGGCAGGTGTTTTAGCGATTTTGTGGAGAAGTTGCGATTCTTCCGAGTACTTTCATCATGGTGTCTGCTAGAGTTTTGGTCGGGGGTCAAGAGGTCCGTCTCGGCACTCTCACCTTCATCGCCGACGACTCCGCGTGGCTCCAGGAGGCTCCACTTGACGTTGATGCGCTCCCCGTCCGCGGTGCGACGCATTTTCGCGCATGTGTCCGCGGCGTTCTGCTGCGGCAACCGTCGACCCAGTATCAGTCGGCTCCTCCATCGCCCACCCTCCCGGTCTCCCGCCAGCGCAAGCGCTCAGGCCGGTCGAGGCTTCAGCGATGGGTGAGGCACGCGGTGGCTCGCCAATCGAACACCACCCAAGTCGCGGCAATCGAGCCCGACGAATCTCTCTACGGCTTGTTCGATCTGTCGACTGGCTCCATAGAGACTGCATCCGAGTGCGGTAGCAATGATCCAGCGGCGGAAATCTTGATGGTCGACGGGCCCCACAGTCCCCCTGGCTTCGCCCGTGATGGTGGAGCAGGTGACGGCGGCGACCCTGCACGAGGCTACGAAGAGTACCAGCCCGAGCCACTCGACTCTCTGCAAAGAGAGGAACTTCGCCGCAGGAACGTGGATCCCTTGCGTACTCCCATCGCAGGAGAAACCCCCGAGGCTCGTGCCTTGGAGGAGGCACGTCTGGCCAACTTGGCCGAACGCACTCGACTGGAGAATCTTCAGCAAGCACTCGACGAGCGCGCGCGGCAACGAGTTCCCGACACCAATCGACGTCAACTCTTCCCGCCGACTCAGGTATATCGAACCCCAATCCAGAATTTAGCAGCTGCGACCCGTATAGCAGAGTCCATCCAGCCTTCGCAGTCGGAAGCTGGCAGAGGTTTGCTGCAGATCAGGGATCTGCTCCGGGCAGCAAGAGATCAGAATTCAGCCGTGTCTCAGTCGCGCAACAGAATTCACAGTCGATCCGTCACTGCGAATACGGTTCAGTCGGCTCACAGCCCCAGATCACCTCCGCGGCGTGAAGGGCGCGAGAATCGGCGAGATCAATATGGCGACCGACTCGACCGAGATGATAGGCGTCGAGTGCCCAATTCCCCTCCGAGGGGTGGGTCTTACGCTCCTTGGCAGCAAGATGACAGGCGTCAGTACAGTACAGGGCGAAGGGTTCCAGTCGACCCCCGAGAACCAGGCTTCGACGCGCGATCCATTATCGTGCAAGGTTTGGTCGACCGGAACAGAGCCCATCGAGGCGGACTCGACAGAGATGTACCCACAAGCAGTCGAGTGCATGTTTCTGGTCCTGAATGTTTTAGCAGAGCTATCAGAGCCGCAGTTATCCCTCCCAATTTCAGGTTGGCAACAGGAGTCAGCAAGTTCACTAGTGAGTCTAAGCCTGAAACTTGGCTTGAGGACTACCGAGTGGCAGTTCAGATTGGTGGTGGGAGCGACGAGGTGGCCATGAAGCATTTACCCCTCATGCTGGAAGGTTCAGCCAGGGCATGGTTGACTCAATTACCTCCTAGCAGCATTTACACTTGGGAGGATCTGTCCCGAGTGTTCATCAGAATGTTTGAAGGAACTTGCAAGCGACCAGCTGGATTGACAGAGTTGCAAGTCTGCGTGCAGAAGGCTAATGAGACTCTCAGAGAGTATATTCAGAGGTGGATCACTTTGCACCACACTGTGGAGAATGTGTCTGATCATCAGGCAGTCTGCGCCTTCAAAGATGGCGTCAAGAACAGAGAACTGAGTTTGAAGTTTGGTCGAACCGGTGACATGACCCTGAGTCGGATGATGGAGATTGCTACCAAGTACACCAACGGCGAAGAAGAAGACCGACTCCGAAGCGGCAAGCACAAGCCGAGTCAGTCGGAAAAAGGAAACACCAGTCGGAAACAGAAGCGGAAGGCTGAACCGGCAGCTCCTGGAGAGGCTCTGGCCGTGACTCAGGGAAAGTTTAAGGGGAAACCAAAAGGATCCTGGAACCCCAAGAAGGTAAAAGATAAAGAAGGGAATGATGTAATGGATATGCCATGTCACATCCACACGAAGAAAGACGAAGAGGGGAATATCATCTACCCAAAGCACACCACTCGCCAATGTCGACTCCTGATCCAACAGTTTCAGGGAAAATAGTCTAAGGACAAGGAGAAGGAGTCGGACAAGGCTGAAGACAAGGAGGACAGTGAGGAAGGATATCCGCATATCAACTCCACTCTGATGATCTTTGCAGATGTGGAAAGCAGGAGTCGACTGAAAGTCATTAACCGGGAGGTGAACATGGTTGCCCCAGCAAAAGCAAATTATCTGAAATGGTCTCAAATACCCATCACATTCGACCAATCTGATCACCCGACTCATATTGCTACCCCTGGGAGGCAAGCTTTGGTGGTCGATCCAGTTGTCGAAGGCACTCGACTGACAAAGGTGCTGATGGATGGTGGAAGCGGGCTGAATTTGTTGTATGCAGACACACTGAAAGGAATGGGCATTCCGATGTCCCGACTGAGCACTAGTAACATGAGCTTTCATGGAGTGATACCAGGGAAGAAAGCCGAGTCACTCGGCCAAATAGCTTTGGACGTGGTGTTTGGTGATTCGAAACATTTTCGCAAAGAAAAGTTGACGTTTGAGGTCGTGGATTTTCAGAGTGCATATCATGCCATTTTGGGGAGACCAGCTTACGCACGGTTCATGGCTCGACCATGTTACGTGTACCTCAAATTGAAGATGCCCGGCCCCAAAGGAGTGATCACTGTCACCGGCGATAGGAAAAAGGCAGAAGAGTGCTTTCAGAAGGGCTCCAAGATTGCCGATTCCCAGGTGACAGCGGTCGAGTTCGAGGAATACAAGCAAAACGCAGATCCGAGTGACTTGCTGCGATCAAAGAAACCCGCCACAGAGTCTGCATTCCAGTCGTCCGGTGAGACGAAGCCTGTTCACATTCACCCGACCGACCCCGATGCAGCTCCGACCCGCATCTCCACAACACTCGACCCAAAATAGGAAGAAGCGCTCATCCAGTTCCTCCGTGAGAACTGGGACATTTTCGCATGGAAGCCCGCTGACATGCCAGGTGTTCCCAGGGGACTGGCTGAGCATCGCCTAAGAGTCGACTCATCTGCAAAACCAGTCAAAGAGCATCTTCGGCGGTCCGCCGTCCAGAAGAGAAAAGCCATTGGTGAAGAAGTGGCTCGACTGTTGGCGGCAGGATTTATCCGAGAGATATACCACTCCGAGTGGCTCGCTAATGTCGTCATGGTTCCTAAGAAGGACAAGTCGCTCCGAATGTGCATTGATTTCAAGCACATCAACCGGGCCTGCCTGAAAGATCATTTTCCTCTCCCTCGCATAGATCAAATTGTTGACTCGATCGCGGGATGCGAGAGGCTATCCTTTTTAGATGCCTACTCCGGGTACCACCAGATCCGTCTGTACGGACCCGACGAGGTAAAAACAGCTTTCATCACTCCATTCGGGTGCTTCTGCTATATCACCATGCCATTCGGCCTCAAGAATGCCGGAGCCACATTTATGCGAATGATTCAGAAGTGTCTACTCACTCAAATCAGTCGGAATGTGGAAGCATATATGGATGATATCGTTGTCAAGTCACGAAAAGGTTCCGACCTGCTCGCTGATCTCGCCGAAACATTTGCCAACCTCAGAAGGTATGATATCAAGCTCAATCCATCAAAGTGCACATTTGGAGTTCCTGGTGGCAAGTTACTCGGTTTTCTCGTTTCCGAACGGGGAATCGATGCTAACCCAGAGAAGATTGGCACTATTCTCCGAATGAAACGCCCTGTGCGAGTGCACGATGTCCAGAAGCTTACTGGATGCTTGGCCGCATTAAGTCGATTCATCTCACGACTCGGTGAAAAGGCATTGCCTCTTTACCGACTGATGAAGAAGACAAACAAGTTCGAGTGGACTCCAGAAGCTGATGCAGCGTTTGCCGAGCTAAAAGCTCTGCTCTCCACCCAACCGGTGCTTGCTGCTCCAATCAGCAAAGAGCCTCTGTTGCTCTATATCGCAGCCACAGGACAAGTCGTCAGTACTGTGCTCACGGTCGAGCGGGAAGAAGAAGGAAAAGCTCTCAAAGTTCAGCGCCCAGTGTATTATTTGTCTGAAGTCTTGACTCCATCCAAGCAAAGATATCCTCATTATCAGAAGCTTGTGTATGGAATATACATGACCACAAAGAAGGTTGCTCATTATTTCTCTAATCATTCCATCACAGTCGTCAGTGACGCTCCACTATCAGAGATTCTGCACAACAGGGATGCAACTGGTCGAGTGGCCAAATGGGCGATTGAACTTCTTCCCCTTGATATCAAGTTTGAGGCAAAGAAAGCCATTAAGTCCCAGGCAATAGCAGATTTCCTCGCCGAGTGGATTGAACAACAGCAGCCGACTGAAGTTCACTCGGAGCATTGGACCATGTTCTTTGATGGCTCTAAGATGTTGAATGGTTCCGGTGCTGGGGTTGTCCTGGTTTCCCCCAGAGGAGATAAGCTCAGATATGTGCTCCAGATTCACTTTGATTCCTCCAACAATGAGGCAGAATATGAGGCCCTCTTATATGGGTTGCGCATGGCCATTTCACTCGGCGTCCGTCGCCTGATGGTCTATGGCGACTCAGATTTAGTGGTCAACCAGGTGATGAAAGAGTGGGACGTGAGAAGCCCAGCCATGACTGGATACTGCAGTGCAGTGAGGAAGCTGGAAAAGAAGTTCAAGGGGTTGGAGCTCCATCATATACCCCGACTGAAAAATCAAGCAGCTGATGATCTAGCAAAGATAGGTTCCAAGAGAGAGGCCATTCCGAGTGGTGTGTTCTTGGAGCATATACACACTCCGTCAGTCAAAGAAGATCCTTTCACCGAAGAAACTCCACAACCCAAGAGTGCCACAGATCCGACTGAAGTTGAAGTCCCAGCGGTGGTCGACTTGATCATGGAGGTTTTGGTGGTCATTCCCGACTGGACAGTTCCGTATGTCGCATATATCCTGAGAAAAGAGCTTCCGGAGGATGAGGAAGAGGCTCGACAGATCGTCCGTCGATCTAAGGCCTTTACCGTAATCAAAGGACAATTATACAGAGAAAGCGTGACTGGAGTTGGTCAGAAGTGCATAACACCAGAAGAAGGTCGACTCATCCTCAATGATATTCACTCGGGAACCTGTGGTCATCATGCGTCCTCTCGGACCATCGTGGCCAAAGCATACCGAGCCGGATTTTACTGGCCAAAGGCGAATGAGATGGCAAAAGAGATAGTGGATAAGTGCGAGGGATGTCAGTTCTACTCGAATATGTCGCACAAGCCTGCGTCGGCTCTGAAGACCATCCCACTCGTCTGGCCTTTCGCAGTATGGGGACTGGACATGGTCGGTCCTTTGAGAACAGGACGAAGTGGCTTCATGCATGTACTGGTGGCAGTCGACAAATTCACCAAGTGGATCGAGGCTAAACTGATCAAGAGCCTTGACACCGGTACTGCTGTTAGCTTCATCAGGGAACTAATATTCAGATATGGAGTCCCGCACAGCATCATTACGGATAATGGGTCGAACTTTGACTCAGAGGAATTCAGAGATTTCTGCAACTCCCAAGGTACACGGGTCGACTACGCTTCAGTCGCCCATCCGCAGTCGAATGGACAAGCAGAGCGAGCTAATGGACTGATTCTTAAGGGATTGAAGCCTCGACTGATGCGTGATCTCAAACACGCGGCTGGAGCTTGGGTAGACGAACTTCCCTCAGTGCTTTGGGGGCTGCGGACCACACCTAATCGGTCGACCGGA
Organism: Triticum dicoccoides; assembly: GCF_002162155.2. Classification (NCBI taxonomy): domain Eukaryota; kingdom Viridiplantae; phylum Streptophyta; class Magnoliopsida; order Poales; family Poaceae; genus Triticum; species Triticum dicoccoides. The sequence goes on along the minus strand of NC_041388.1, from coordinate 640,617,303 downwards.
AGAACTCCATTCTTCTTGGTCTACGGAGCTGAAGCAGTCTTGCCGAGTGATCTTCTCCACAATGCTCCTCGAGTTGAAATCTACAACGAAGCAGAGGCTGAACAAGCGCGGCAGGACGCAGTCGACCTTTTAGAGGAAGAAAGGGAGATGGCTCTGATCCGGTCGACCATCTACCAACAAGATTTGCGTCGTTTCCACGCCAGAAATGTGAGAGGTCGAGCCTTCCAGGAAGGGGATTTAGTTCTCCGAGTGGATCAGCACAAACCACACAAGCTTGCTCCTTCTTGGGAAGGCCCCTTCATCGTCACCAAGGTCCTCCACAACGGGGCGTACCGTCTTTACAACGTCGAGCATAATATCGACAAGCCCCGAGCTTGGAACGCAGAGCTACTCCGCCCATTTTACACTTAAGTATTATCACTCAGATGAGTTGCAATAAAGTACTTCTGTAGTTCATGGACCTCAAAATATTAGTGTCATAGTTCCTCCATAATTTCTGTCACTTTTTATTTTTGTCCACATAAAATTCCCCCTCAGTGGGTGACTTAGCCGCGAATCCGTTTCGCCTAAGTTTGTAAAAATCCTACCGAGTGGTGAGCCAGACTCTCACTCGGAGGCTTAGCTGCGAATTTGTTTCGCCTAAGTTATCAAAATCCTACCGAGCGGTAAGCCAGACTTTCACTCGGAGGCTTAGCTGCAGCCCTGTGCTCGCCTAAGTTACAAAAATCCTACCGAGTGAAGAGCAACCCTCTCACTCGGGGGCTTAGCTGCAGTCCAAGCACTCGCCTAAGTTATCAAAATCCTACCGAGTGGTAAGCTAGACTTTCACTCGGAGGCTTAGCTGCAGCCCTATGCTCGCCTAAGTTATAAAAAT
>NC_041388.1:640609038-640615899 GCF_002162155.2 Triticum dicoccoides | reverse complement strand
CTGTGCTCGCCTAAGTTATAAAAATCCTACTGAGTGAAGAGAAACCCTCTCACTCGGGGGCTTAGCTGCAGTCCAAGCACTCGCCTAAGTTATCAAAATCCTACCGAGTGGTAAGCCAGGCTTTCACTCGGAGGCTTAGCTGCAGCCCTATGCTCGCCTAAGTTATAAAAATCCTGCCGAGTGAAGAGTAAACCTCTCACTCGGGGGCTTAGCTGCAGCCCAGTGCTCGCCTAAGTGGACTGAAGAATAAGTCGATTGCAGTAAAGGCGCCTTGCTTTGAACCTGCAAAAGACATTTCGAGCCAAAGGCAATCGTATTCAAGCACCAAATTCAAGTTTGAATCGATATCTAAAGGAACCGAGAGTGCTCAGGCGTTAAGCCTGTTAAGGTTTATCGATTACAATTCCACTCGGCATACCGAGGCAAATTTAAAGCGTCGAGCCAGAAGAAGTTTTTTACCCCTCCTGTGGAGGGCTGGAAGGTGCGACGAATTCATCAAGGTCGATTCCGTCGGCGATCCGAGTGGCAGCTGCAAGGAAAGTTTCCATAAAGGACCTGAAGTCGTGTTTCTTGGTGTTGGCCACCCGAAGAGCCGCCAGCTTCTCTTCTCGCGCATCTTTACAGTGGACTCGGGCAAGACACAGAGCAACATCTGCACCACACCGAGCCGAGGACTTCTTCCATTCCTGCACTCGACCAGGGATCGTGTTCAACCGGGCCATCAGCGACTCAAGGTCATTCTGAAGTGTCTCCTCAGGCCAGAGCGTCGAGTCGATGCGAGATGTGGCGGCCTTCAGCCTTGCGAGATAGTCCACGATAGCTGCAACACGAGACTCCAGTCGGAAAACATCCATGGCAACTTCGTCGTTCACCGGAGAATTGACAGGGTCGAGGTTTGGCTCCAGCCGGCTAGTTTCTTCTTCAAAGTTTTGACAAAATTCTACAAGGATGATCACTAAGTCAAGGGGATGGTCGAATGAAAAAACCACAATTGGAAATGTTTGCCAAGCATAGAGGTTTACCTTCAAGCATAAGAAACAGCTTCTTGGCAAGACTACTCAGGAAGGCCTCCAGTTCAGTTTTCTTCCCAGTCAATTTGCTGACTTGGTCGGTCAGGGCAGCTTTATCAGTTTTTAGTCGACTGATCTCCTTGTTGGCGATCCCAAGAGCAGCTTTCAGATTGGTATTGTCTTGTTCAAGCTTGGTGACTGAAACTAACTTCTCGTCAGCAAGCTTGATCTTCTCAGCGAGTTCGAGGTCTTTCTTCTATTGGGCCTCCCTTACCTTACCTGCAAGTTACAGCAAGGTCAGATTTTGAAACAAGCAAGGGGAAAAGCAGTCGTCAAGGTCTCACCAAACATACCTTCGGTCTCCTCCTTTGCCTTCGTCAGCTTCTCTTGAACCAGCTTCAAGCTCAGCTCGAGTTGAGTGTGCTTGTTTTCCAGCTCAGAGTAGCGAGCCACAAGATCACAGGAATTCTGCGAAGAACCAATCGACTAAATGTCAAATATAATTCACTTCCGAGTGAAAAAGGAAAAAACACGCGTTTCTAAGACTACAGCCGAATACAAGCATTCGACCGTAGTCTCGGGGACTACACCCAGTGGGTGCACTCAGCGTGCCCCCACTAATTCTGTTGAAGACAAAGTCGACCAGTCGACCTCAGAAAAAAAAAGAAAAAAAAGAGAGATGTATTCTTTAAGACTGTAATCAACTGCAAGCAGTCGACCACAGTCTCGGGGACTACACCCAGTGGGTGCACTCAGCGTGCCCCCACCGGTTTGTGAAATCCAGGCGACATAGTCGACTGACAGAAAGATTGACATCATAAAGCCTAAGGCCGACTGCCAGCAGTCGACCTTAGCCTTGGGGACTACACCCAGCGGGTGCACTCAGCGTGCCCCCGCTCACACGGAGTTTAATCGACACACCCAGTGGGTGATTACTATAAAGTCCGGGAAGGAAAAGTTTTTGGTAGCATATCCAACAGAACAAACAGTGGTTGACTGACCTGAACATTGCTTTGAAGGGCAGAACTGGCGTCATAAGCTGCCTGGCTCGCATCCCGGATGGTCTTTAATTGCTCCATCATGATTCCTGCCTGGCGTATCGCTTCCTTCGCCGCGCCAGCTTGGTCCTCTGGGACGTGGTGCATCGTGAAGAGGGAGGGCTGCTGAGCACTCGTCAATGGATCTGCGAAGGACACCGTGTGTCGAGTGGTGTTCTCTTCCTCCGCAATCAGAATCTCAGGCGTCGTCACGTCCTGGGGCACCTTACTGGCGGGCGCTTTCCTACTCCTCCTGCGCTTCAGTGGTTCTTCATCCTCATCATCATCAGGGAGATTGATAACAGTATTGGGTGGAGCTACGGAGAAGAATCAGGATCAGAGATCGCGAGTCAGTCGACTAAGAACGGCGTTAAGAATACAGTACCTGGGTTCGAAGTTGTTGCGTCCTCCATCTCATGGTCATCAGCCCGGGCTGAGGTTTCAGAAGTAGCAGCACTGCAACTCCAAAGGATCAGTCGACTAACTTTAGCGTCGACCAGAGACAAAGTTCACACAAAATAAGAAGACTTAAGCAGCACGATTACCCTGATATGGTGGGGATAGACACCTTCATCTTCGGCAGGAGCTTGATCGGCTTCGACGAGGCCGCCCTGGGCTGCTTCGGCGCCTTTTCAGTCGGCACCGGAGAGGTGGTCCGGGGGCGCTTGGTCGACTGAACAACGGTCGCAACCCCCTTGCCACGTTCAGACGAAGGGTCGTGGACCAGCTTCGGCCGCCTTTCTGAGCGCGGTGGTACGACCTCCTCCTCCTCTTCTTCCTCGTCCTCAACGTCATCTTCATCGCCGTCATCATCATCATCATCGTTGTCATCCTCTGCAACGTCCGAGTCCCATTCCTCCTCTTCCTGGCTCTCGCCCCCGCTCGCCTCACCCTCCTCAGTCGGAGCTTGAGCCCCATTGGGCATCGAGTACAGCTCGGTGAGAGCCTAGCAGATATCAAGACAAGGATCAGTCGACCAGTCGGCAGGATAAACGGAAATGAATGCGACAAGAACGCAGTGGAGAGCAGAGCAAGTGTACCTTGTTTGGATCGCTGTTATGGTCGAGTGGAGGAATCCTTCTGGCTCCGCGTGGGTTATCCTTATTTCCGGTAACGGCTACCATCCATCTTTCCAGAGTGACGTCGTCGACTGCTTCCGGATGGACTCTAGTCTCGTCTTCAGTCCCACAGTACAACCACATGCAGTGGCTCCGGAACTGAAGGGGCTGGATGCGACGCCTAAGGAAGACCTCCAGGAGATCCATGCCCGTCACTCCCTCCCGAACCAACTGCACCACGCGCTCCATCAACATCTTCACGTCGGCTTTCTCCTCCGGAATCAACTTCAGAGGGGAGGGCTTGTTCACTCGGTCCATGGTAAACGGAGGGAGTCCACTCGACTGCCCTGGCGTCGACTGGACCTGGCAGTAGAACCAAGTCGACTGCCAGCCTCTGACGGACTCGGGAAAGGTCATGGGCGGGAAGGTGCTCTTATTCCTCACCTGGATCCCCAGACCCCCACACATTTGGACAACTCAGGTTTTCTCATCACCTGGGCTCGCCTTCTTCACGGTCTGAGAGCGACACGTGAATATATGCTTGAACAAACCCCAGTGCGATCGACAGCCCAGGAAACCCTCATACATGGACATGAACGTGGCAAGATAGGCAATAGAGTTTGGGGTAAAGTGGTGGAGTTGCGCTCCAAAGAAATTCAAGAAGCCACGGAAGAAAACACTCGGCGACAAGGAAAATCCACGATCAACATGGGTGGCCAAGAGCACACACTCACCCTCTTCTGGCTGGGGCTGCCACTCCTTCCCCGGAAGCCTCGCCGCTCCATGAGGGATCAAGCCCTCGTTGGCCATGTCGAGGAGGTCATTCTCTGTGATGGTCGACTGGATCCAGTCTCCTTGGACCCAGCCCTTCGGCAGGCGGGATCTGGACGAGGACCCGCCGCGGCTGGTGGATCTCCCCTTCGCCTTCTCCGACGCCGACGCCTTCTTCACACGTTCCAGCGCCGTCGTCTTCTCCTTGGCCATGGTTGCCAGCGAGATGCGCGTGGAGAAGTTGTGCGGGGGCGAGGGCGAGCGCGCTGGACGGGGACGAAGGGAGCAGAGAGAGAGAGAGAATGCTGAAGCACAGTACAGAAATCCTCGCCGGGCGCATTTATAAGGTCCCTTCCGAGTGGATGACAGGTGGGCCCGGTCGATCTAATCATATCCAGGAACAGTTATGCAGACGGGATACGTGGCGAAAAAAGCGGTGCGGAGATCGAGGCGTCTATGTCCCGTCCCATACGAACGCCGCGGTCCACCCCGCTTCGCGCGCGTCCCCAAATTTCGCATCCCGCGGAATCCGCGAACAGCAGATCAGTCTGTCAGACACGGGGTTTCCGGCGATCCGTCGCTCGGAGATCGTCGAAGCCCGAAAGATCACTCGACGCAAGAATAGAATGGATCGAGTCGACTGAAGACAAGTTGCTCACTGTCGACGAAGAGATTCTTTGGTCCAGGACAACGCACGACCAGAGCGCAAAGGTTAATCGGAAACGACATCAATTCCTTCCTCACTCGAAGCCTCAATCCATTCGGGGGCTAATGATGGGGTTATGTACCTAGGGTAGGGTCATGGACCTGATCTAAGTACCTTACCCAAGGACACCCTTAGAAGAAGTCGCCTTCCAGTCGACCAACGAGGGACACACTCGACTGACTTGAAGGACTCGACCACGAAGACTCACTCGACCATCAGAAGGTCAAGAGGCACTCTGTACTGCAACGGCTTGTAATTAAGTAGACTTTATGATAGTAAAGGCACTTTATGTGGGACGTTACCAGTAACGCCCCAGACTTAACTCACCTTAAACCCTCTCCTACGTGGGCTGGCTGGGGTCCTGGCGCACTCTATATAAGCCACCCCCCTCCACAGGTAGAAGGGTTCGGCACCTTGTAACTCGTATACTCATAATCCACTCGACCGCCTCCGGGCTCCGAGACGTAGGGCTATTACTTCCTCCGAGAAGGGCCTGAACTCGTACATCCTTTGTGTTTACAACCTCTCCATAGCTAGGACCTTGTCTCTCCATACCTACCCCCCACTCTACTGTCAGGCTTAGAACCACGACACTACGTTGCCCAACAGTAGGATTCCCCCTCGGGGCGCACCCCATGAGGCCGGCCAGCCCCCTCCTCCACTCCTTTATATACGGGGGAGGGGCACCCCATAGACACGCAAGTTGATTTCTTAGCCGTGTGCCGTGCCCCCCTCCACAGTTTTCCACCTCAGTCATATTGTCGTAGTGCTTAGGCGAAGCCCTGCGTCGGTAACTTCATCATCACCGTCACCATGCCATCATACTGACGAAACTCTCCCTTGGCCTCAGTTGGATCTAGAGTTCGAGGGACGTCACCGAGCTGAACATGTGCAGACCGCGGAGGTGCCGTGCGTTCGATACTTGATTGGTTGGATAGCGAAGACGTTCGACTACATCAACCGCGTTACTTAACGCTTCCGCTTTCGGTCTACGAGGGTACGTGGACACACTCTCCCGGCTCATTGCTATGCTTCTCCTAGATAGATCTTGCGTGATCGTAGGCAAATTTTTGAAATACTACGTTCCCCAACAATCATTGGCCAATCGATGGAAGTGCAAAGGCTCTTTGATAGTTCTTCTGTTAACCACTTGCATGCGCACCTGATCATGGACTATGGGCGCAATCTCTGCAACTGAAGAACCGTTAATCCATCTTCCGGGCTCTCCAAACCGCCTTACTCTAATTTTTTTAGTGTTTCTATCACCCTCCTTAAGCCATGTGATCCTTGATGTTTGCATCCACATCATCTCCTCCCGATAAATAAACTCATTCATTTTGTCCATGATTCTCCTAATATCCTCTGTGTCGGCGTTCATGTCCATAAGCTCCTCGAGTTGGGACCTAGACTTGGCCAATTCTCTAGCCACGCTACCAAACTTCTTATTGCCCCACGCGCTGGAGTTGCCATGGTCTCTCTAAGAGCTTCGTGGAGCTTGTCCAGATTATCAACATAACCAACATAATCCCATGCATCCTTGATTACTTCTAGAAGTGAGGACTCACATTCCCAGAATACCTTGTATGTATCTCCTAGCTTTTGGGCCAACCTGACTGGCATCAGGCTCTCCTTTCAATACCAAGGTGGTATGACCAGAACAAGGAAACACAACATGCCGCACTTGATAGAACGGAAAAATATTGTTCCACGCATTAGTAGTTGTCGCTTTATCCAAACATACTTTAACGTTACCAGCACCAGTCGACATGTTATCATAGGTAAAAGGAATACTCTTGAAACACAAATCAACAAGTTCACAAACTTCAAGTGTGTCCTAAAAAGCAACCATTTGTGGTTTCGGCCTAGGGGTATTGGATAGATGCTCAAAGTCCCATAGAGCTTTGTTAAAATCGCCAATAACGAGCCACAGCTGGTCACCGACATTCTTCAATCCCACAACTTAGTCCACATTAAATGTCTATTTTTAATACGGGGTTCACCATATACAAAAGTAACTCTCCATTGTGTTGCATCAACATGTACCTTGACCAATGCATTAATATATCTATCATCTCTGTCCAGCACCTCTACTACACACACTTCATGCCAGAACAATGCAAGTCCTCTACTCAAACCATCAATGTCAACTCCTTCAAAACCCTTCAAACCGAGACGAGATCGAATTCATCTCATCTTCACTGCCTTTTGTCTAGTTTCACAAAGGAACACCATTGTGGGGGATGCGACTGAGCTATGGTCGCAATCTCGTGAACCCTCCC
>NC_041388.1:640592254-640608834 GCF_002162155.2 Triticum dicoccoides | reverse complement strand
TTTGCAGACCCAATTTAACTCTTTTCGGATCCTGCTTTGCTGAAGGATTAGGAGGGATCACAGCTCCAGATTTCTGGATTTTTTTTTTGAGGAACAGATTTCCGGATTGCTTTTTTTTTTTGACAAGAAGATTTCTGGATTGCTAGCTGCATATTATTTGAGCTTCGGCCCGGAGGCTGTTCAATTGCAATAAAATTGAAGTCGTTGAGAGCTGATCCGATTTCTTTGGTCCTTCCGTTGACAAAAAAAGTATTAATTGAATGATGGGAAGGGCGCAGTGTAATTTTCGCATCGCAGCCGTCCATTCGGCACCGATCCGACCGTCCATTGCCCGTGCGCGCGGATCGACGGGCCCACGCCACCCCTTCCCGCGCCGTTTAAATACTCCGCCCAAACTCGTCTTCCAGGCATCACCAACACAACCCACTCCCGCCAACACAGCGCGCTCCCGCCTCCTCAAATCCCAATTCCCCATCGCCCATCGCCAAATCTCTCCGCGCCTCCACCCCGCCAGCCGCCATGGAAGCCTCAGCCGCCGGCGCCGTCGCGAAGGCGAAGAAGTACGTGGTGGGGCGCAAGCTCGGCGGCGGGCCCAGGAAGCAGGCGGTGGCGCGGTCCGTCAAGGCCGGGTTGCAGTTCCCCGTCGGCCGCATCGGGCGGTTCCTCAAGAAGGGCCGCTACGCGCAGCGCGTCGGCATGGGCGCCCCCGTCTACCTCGCCTCCGTCCTCGAGTACCTCGCCGCCGAGCTGCTGGAGCTCGCCGGGAACGCCGCCAAGGACAACAAGAAGTCCCGCATCATCCCGCGCCACCTGCTGCTCGCCATCCGGAACGACCAGGAGCTCGGCAGGCTGCTCGCCGGCGTCACCATCGCCCACGGCGGCGTGCTGCCCAACATCAACCCCGTGCTGCTCCCCAAGAAGGCGGCCGACAAGGAGCCCAAGTCGCCCAAGAAGGCCGCCAAGTCCCCCAAGAAGGCCTAGTCGATTACTTACTGTCTAGTAGGAGTACCTCGTAATAGAATTAGTGTTCGCTGTTTGGGTAATGGTGTCGATGTAGTGATGTTCTGCTCTGCTTTGAAAAAAAGAACGTCAGAGATCTCTCTGACTTGCTGTAAATTTCTGCTCTGTCGACAATCTGTTCATGATTTTGTAGTGCTATATGGAGTTCTACATTTGTGCGGACGGATGAATTGTTGTATTTATTACCAATCGTCTGTATCTGACAAATTGACTTGGCGTGGTTACTAGAAAAACTAGCAGGAGTCAGAGTTGCAAGCTGAAGAAGCAGAGGAGCATCCCTGACCAGTATTTTACATGTCACGTAGTATGAGTTCAGGTTCAGACGAAGAAGCCGGTGCGCACAAACAAGGGGTTGATGGGCAAGCTTGGCAAGAAGGAAGATCCTGGAAGATAAGCCCCTCTTGCCTTGCCTTGTCTGACTCTGACATGATCGGCCCGTCGAATTCAGTTCACGGTGCCACTGAATGAGAGTGTCTGATTCAGTCCTTTCTTGCCGATGCAAGCGAAACTCGCAGGACTTCAGAGAAGCACAAGCAGGAATTGTTCAGAAGTTCACGGTTTGTGCTTTGGTTTGGGCAGAAGAAGAAGCCGCCTCGGTTCATGCTGGTGTTCATGTGTCAAATGCAGGGTGATCTGGGCGCACCTGAGGAGCGTCGGCGTCTGGCTTGACAAGATCATACCACTGTGGCACCACCACATCGGCCAGAACGCGCTCTTGGACTCAGACCTGTACCTCCTCCGCGCAACAAACCCATTGCTCTGAATTTCTGAATTCTGAATTCTGAACCTGATTCAGTATATGGAGCTCAAGCAGCATGCCCGTTGTTCCTTCCTTCATTTCAGCAGGTCACGAAAACTGGCACAAAGCCATGTATGTGCTCACTTTGTCGGACAACATGGTGATCTCTTTCATAAACTGGTTCAGAAGGCACTGCAAGAGTCAGGTCGGCTGGGCCGTCCCCGCAGTCGATCAGCTGCCGGCGACTCCAACCAATGAACCAAACACAAGCTCCTGGAAAGGTACGGCGAAAAGAAGCCACCATTCTTCTCCACGGCAACCTGGAGCTTGGAACACCTGAGAATTCCGATCACAGCGCTGATGTTGTGACTCGTGATGCCATCCGCAGGTACTGCTCGCAAGTAGCGCAGTGCAGGAGCTGGAGCTAAATTTATCCCCCCTTAGACCGAATAGGGGATCGGTTAGAAATGCCCTCACTCCTGCAAATGAGTTGTAGGAGGTTTGGCGCGATCTGGACCGGCGAGTGAATTAACACGATTGTTGGAGGAGGTTTGGTGCGATCTAAACCGGCGAGTGAATTACACAAATTGTCGGAGGAGGTTTAGTGTGATCTAGACGGAGAGTGAATTACACGATTGTTGGAGAAGGTTTGGTGCGATCTGTACCGGCGAGTGAATTATTAGCGACATCCTTTTTATTTTTTCGTCCACTCTCTGTGCGCTGCCCTACTAGTCTACTGTACATGATATTCGCACAAAAAAGAGTTTACTGTGCATGAAACAGTTCGTCGGCCAAATTTTCCCCTTGTCTTGATAGATACAGGCGTCGTGGTTTCTATTTCATCATGTACTACTTCTGTTGCAGTTTTCTTTGGTGATGAAGACTTCCTCTTCGATGAGAATGGCCGAAGCTTCAGGGACAAGAATAAAGTGATGCCCTTTTGGTTTGTCAGCGAGCTTTGGTTAAGCGTCGTGCTTAGCTTTGGTGCCTTTATGAAAGTGTTCTGAATTAGTGCAGTATGCACCTGTGTAACCTTAGTATAAATTATTTGTAATCAGTACCTGGACCAGTGTTCTAGATGGATGATTGCAGGCAATGTACTAGGAGTATGTCTGCATAAGACTACTACCCCTTGGCTATTGTAATTTATGCACCTCTCAAATGTTGGATTGGGTATTATGTATCCACCTATTGTGCTACTTTGCTGCTCTATAGCACTGAGCTTTATGCCTTGCTTCTCTCAATCAGGCTACACGCTTCTCCTTTGTGCTCAACTCCTGTTGTTTTTAATCAGGATAAATACTTATGATTTATCATGTGCAACTAAAGATGGTAAGCTTGCCCAGCTGGCACACGCGGTTAGCCACAAGGTTTGGACCCGACACCGTGCGGTAGGGCGCGCTGCTGATCTAGTTCTTATTATAATAGGTTAAAATATTTGTTCGCCAGACACTTCTACTTTGGATTTATGGTTACCTTTGATGAAAGTGCATTTTCTACTACCGTGCATTAATCAACCGCTTAATTATTTCAGGATCCTAAAGAAATCACAATGTACTAACCTTCTGCACGTCTTATTTTTCTTGACCTTTCTGTCACATGGTCAGTTTGTGTGTGTCAGCCTTTCTTAAATAGTGTTTTTTTGTTTGGATGCCTCCCCCTTTTGCAACTCTATATATCCCAAAAATTTATTTTCTCTTTCTATTTAAAGATTTGGATGCTTGATATCTTCTGAAATAAAAGTTTGTGTTATATTCTATTTGGACAAATGTGTTTATACCGACGAGATATTTTAAACAAAACTTATACAAAACTGATCTATAAAAAACTTGATGAAACTTGGTACATACAATAGTTTTTTACAGTTTCGTAAGGTCTCTCCATGTTTCATATTTGAATTTTAAAATTTGTGAAAATAAAATATATTCAAGAGTGATCTTATTTCAATGTTCTCTTCACAAGGAACATAAATTTGCAAATGTATCATAAATCAAACTTACTTTTCAAAAGATAAAATAAATTTAAATTTTAGAATCATATGAAAAAAAAAACTGGTGGCTGATACAGGTAATAACTTACTGTTCAGTATTACTAGTCTCTACTTTGTGAGTGAGAGGAACGGTATTGCAGGTAATAACTACGAGGGAAAGTTGTCAGGAGAAATAGTGATTGATTGATACGACATAATTAATGTTCTCTCCGTTCCATACTACTCGTCATAAGTTGTACTAAATCAGCGACGTGTAATATGGAACGGAGGGAGTAGAACAAGGGGCCATAAATTGATATTAACTAAGCAACACAAAAACCAGATGCATGCACGGATCCGAATCTCAAAGATAACCGGTGGCTAATACATGCATACCGTGCATTCTCTACCTTTGGTAGTTCTTATTATGATAGGTTAAATACTTGTTGGATTTATGATTACCTTTGATATTATCGTTTATTTATTATTTTCTACTTCTGTGCCTTGATATACTGACATTCTATACTGCATACCCGCAAACGATTATTGGAGGAGGTTTGGTGTGATCTGGACCGGCGAGTGAATTATTAGCGACATCCTTTTTATTCCTTTCGTCCACTCTCTGTGCGCTGCCCTACTAGTCTACTGTACTCTACATGTAATGAAACAGTTCGTCCGCCACTTTTTGATGAATGATTGAAAGCTCGTCAGAAAAAGAAGAGGAGACACAGTGCACGTGTACGGTGCGCGGCAGGTAGAGAGAGAGACCTCGCGACATAAGTCAGTTGTACCACCGGCGATCGAGCCAGTCTCTCCCGGCTCCGGCTCCGGCGCGCCGCTATCCATACCAGAGGTCCTTTCCCTGCCGCCCGCGGGATACAACATACAAGGATGAATTCCCTCTCCAACCTCCTCGCCCCCCGCGCGCGCCCTTCCCTCCCGCTCCCGCTCCCGCTCCGCGCCGCCGCCCCGGCCACCAGCAGCGCCAGAGCGGCGGCACCGGCCCCGCGACGGTGGCGGCAGCGCGCGCGGCTGCCCTCGCCGGTCTCGGCCGTGGCGGCGGAGGCGCCCTCGGCAGCGTCGCTGATTGATGGCGAGGAGAAGGAGAAGGAGGAGGGGCAGTTCGACTGGCTGGACCAGTGGTACCCGCTGGCCCCCGTGTGCGACCTGGACCCCGGCGCGCCGCACGGCAAGACGGTGCTGGGCCTCCGCGTGGTTGCCTGGTACGACCGCGCCGTGGACGAGTGGCGCGTGTTCGACGACGCCTGCCCGCACCGCCTGGCGCCGCTCTCCGAGGGCCGCATCGACGACAAGGGCCGCCTCCAGTGCGTCTACCACGGCTGGTGCTTCGACGGCCGCGGCGCCTGCCAGTTCATCCCACAGGCCCCCGCCCTCGGCCCACCTGTCTGTAACCATCCATCCATTCTCCTTCTTCCTCCTCCGTTCGATCACAAAACCAAAACCAAAACCGAAATGTTTTCTTCTCTGAATTGCGCGGCGCAGGTGCACAAGAACAGCAAGGCGTGCGTGGCGTCGTACCCGAGCGTGGTGCAGAACAACATCCTGTGGTTCTACCCGAGGGCCGACGAGGAGCACCGGGACGTGTTGCAGAGGAAGCGCCCGCCATTCATCCCGGAGATCGACGACCCCTCCTTCGTCACCGTCTACGGCGTCAGGGACCTCCCCTACGGGTACACGTCCTGTGAACCTCGATCGATATATGCGGCCGCCTCCCTCCATTGCAGAATCTCACAGCTCAGATGATACCCTTGCAGGTACGATGTGCTGGTGGAGGACCTCATGGACCCTGCCCATGTCCCCTACGCGCACAAGGGGTTGATGGGCAAGTTTCGCAAGAAGGAAGACCTCGGCAGATAAGCCTCTCTCTCTCTCTCTCTATATATATGCATGCCTGACATCGAATTCAGTTTGCAGAGTGTCACTGAAACACTGAATACAAATGCTGATTCAATCGTTGTTCTTGTTCTCTTCACAGTTGAGTTCGACATCGAAGGCGGTGGGCCGATAAAGATGAAGACGAAGGAGGCGAACGTGGACGGGTTCCTGACGGAGCAGCAGGAGAACCGCGGCTACTTCCGGTACGTCGCGCCGTGCACCTTCTACGGCTCGCCGCTTCCCAGAGAGGTCGCACCGTTCGCCGTCGACGACTCGCCGCTTCCCAGTGAGGCCACGGAAGAGGTATGCAGCCTTGGATTGATGAGCCCCGTCTGCAAGTGAAGTTGGCAGCACTGGACACTGGAGAGACCGAGAGAGGAACAAATCAGTTTATGGCATGGATTGGTTTGGGCATGCAGGAGAAGAAGAAGAAGCCCCAGTTCATGATGGTGTTCATGTGCATCCCAGTGGCGCCGGGGAAGAGCAGGGTGATCTGGGCCTTGCCGAGGAACGTCGGCGTCTGGCTCGACAAGGTCATACCGCGGTGGTACTACCACATGGGCCCGAACGCCCTCTTTGACTCGGACATGTACCTCCTCCACGTCGAGGTAATTAATGGAGCTCAAGCAACAGAGACACATTGCTCTGAATTTCTGAATTCTGAACATGATCCCATTGTTCTTCCTTCGTTTCAGGAGCGCAACTTCGCCGCGGCCGGCGTCGAAAACTGGCACAAAGCCGTGTACGTGCCCACGTCGTCGGACAACATGGTGATCGCCTTCAGAAACTGGTTCAGAAAGCATTGCAAGAGCCAGGTCGGCTGGGCCGTCCCCACAGCCGATCAGCTGCCGGTGACTCCAACCAAAGACAAGCTCATGGAGAGGTGCCACGACAAGCTGGAGCTTGAAACGCCTGATAATTCCGATCATAACAGCGTTGATGTTGTCCGCAGGTACTGGTCGCACGTGGCGCAGTGCAGGAGCTGCAGCGCGGCGTTGAAGGCCATGAAGGCGCTGGAGGTCGCCCTGCAGTTCGCGTCGGTTGCGGTCGTCGGGTTCCTCGCCGTCGCCAAGGGGACGCTGGTGACGTCGGTCGTGCAGAGAGCCGCCGTCGTGTCCTTGGCCGTGCTGTGCTTCGGGGCGTCCCGCTGGCTGGCGAGCTTCATCCAGAAGAACTTCTATTTCCATGATTACATCCATGCTTACAAGTGAAGACATATTCCGGCCCGTGCCATGCAATCAAAGAAAAATAGATGTGCCGAGAGAGGGCTTTAATACATATATGCTCCTTCATGTATGCCTTCACATCCTTATGCTGTCCAAATAAAGGAAAGTTGTAAATATGCTAGCAGTTTTGCTAAGTCGCAGTAAGACTTCGTTATGTCTCAGTTGATGATATATTCCTTTCATCTTGCACGGAGATTCGTAAAAAAGAATTCTTTTTACTTTCTTTTTTTCTTCTTCTTATATACTAGTATCACTTGACTCAGACAGCTATGTCTTAGTCAACTGAGACCTAGGAGAGCATTGCTAAATTCGGGCATGACCTTTGCTCATTTTTTAAGTATTTGGATCACAATTCAAATAGGTGAAATAAAAAGGAGTTAAGTGCATAAGTACATTTCATATATGAAATGGAAGTGCATTTAAATAATTAAGAATAAATGAATAAGATTCCAACTTTATTATAATAAACAAAAAATACAAACTTAATTACAAGTTTGTTAATAACAAAATGAAATGGATAAAGAAACAATACATTTTATTGAGGATCAAACAATTACAAAGTGATCACACAGAATATACATTATAATTAGAAACAGGAATCTTTACTAATGGATTTACATAGATCAAAAAGTAAAAGAAGAAAAGAAATGTAACCCCTAGAACTAAACCTAAACTGGAGTAGTTCTTCTTCTTCTTCTGATCCTCTTTACTTCTTGATCAAGACCTACAAAACAAACAACAAACAAAAGGAATTGTGTTATAGTTAAAATGTTGCATTTTCCAAAGGGAAATGCATTTCTATATGAGCTGGCACTTAGGACTACTTGGTACTGGTCCAAATATCCTTAAATAGAAAGTTCCAAAGGAAATCCAACATAGCCAAGTAATGAACATTAAGTAACCAAATGTACAGTATCAGAGACAAAAGGAACAGTACATGGAGAGAACAGCTGTAGCAAATCAAGTTCAAGAGTGGAGTTGCCCAGGATATAGGCACCACAAGAGGTGAAAGGCACAGCTCATGCTGCTGTACATTAGTGCAAAAACGCGGAGTTGGATCCGTTACTTTCATTCAGCACTGTTGGATCCTCATTCAATGGCCAAAAACAGATTGTGCTCCGTTCACCTTCACCATCTCGTTTTTCTTCCTCACGCTGCCGCCGACCTACCCAGCCTTAACGAATGTGTGTTCCGATATTCAATGGCTAAAAACAGCAAATTCTTTGAACAATTCTCACTGCGTGTTCCGATATTTTACTCAGCATATACCTTTATTATAGTTAATCTAATCCCTCTAGGTAAGAATAAGTAACAAAATCAAGAACACATAGAGTTGACATAGAAGGGTGGAAGGACTCGGATCTTAGCACGCCTCACACTACCAGAATGTGTGATGGGATCGCTACCCTTGCATAGGGCTAAGTTAATCGCCCGTGGGTAAAATAACACACCTGTGCAGAGTGTATTAAATTGTGACTTGTCACTCCCTGATCTGGGAAAGATCCGTGAGCGCGGCGTGAAAGGAGTCTATCGGAGATTCTAACAACCCGTGAAGTCTGATGACTAAATGTTTTAAGTAAAACTTGATGCTACAGATATTTTCCAAAATCATTGCCGAGACCTATTTGGAATCAGTAGTAGCTACAGTGCATCTCCACCTCACGATATCTATGAACTTGTTGAGTACCTCCTGTACTCATCCCTTGTACATTAATCCCTTTAGAGTCCCTACGAAGGAGAACCCTGAGGACCCCGAAGCAGATGCAAAGTTCTTCTACGAGAAGCCAGACTTATCAAGAGGAGCGAACAAATGTGTCAATTACGTCATCACAGATGAAGATGAGCCTGAGGAAGAAGTGTTAGATCAGTAGTCATAGGATAGTCATTGCAATAGAAGTAACCTAGTCACGATAGCCGTGACCAAGGCTAGGATCACCAGATCATAGTATCATAGTGGCACAGTGTCTTCTGGTACCAGTAGATTGAATCTTTTGGATCTTGTTCAAATGAGTTTGTAATGTATGAGTTTGTTGTTTAGAGAGGCGATTTTCTATACATGATGGTAGCTACGCACGCATAATGGCAACCACAAACCCTTTGGCATAAGTGTCTTCTTTATATACGAGGTGTCGGGTTTCTTATGGCATTGCTACAAGTGCATTTTTGTTGTATAGAAATGACTTTTTCTCACGTCTCGTTGTCTTTTTATTACCTTTTTCACACAAATGCCCTTTTTGAACCAAAAGGGGTTTCCCCCGCCCCAACTTTTTATAAAGCCAAAGCAAAGCCACCAACATAAACTGTTAATAGCGCTCGGCGGCAACTGGAGAGTAGTTGCCACAGAAGAAAGCCAGGTTTTAAGCTGCCCTATTACATAGTTTTTAGGAAGATCTAGACATGATACATATCCAGGTAGGCAAACATGCCAGCTCACAAATAGATCAAAGCAAAGATGTGCAAACTAGCAGGACGCAACCCAACGATGCTCCGAAGATACATTTAGTGCCACTCCGAAGATTCAAGTAGGTCCCAATCTTCAGAGTTGCGTTTAATTCTTTCCAATAAATCCCATTTGAATTCAATAGTCTTCATCATAAAAGAGCCAGCACAAGAAGTATCGAGCATGCTGCGATTGTTATCAGAAAGCCGAGCATAATTTTTTTGAATAATCATTTATTTTGAGAGCTCATGATTGGGGCATGAATATAAATTGATTTAAGCCTCCCCCAAGCTTGAGCGATGCTTTCTCCTTCGCGAGGCCAGAAATTATATATATAATTGCGATCACGATGAACAAGATGCATAGGATAAAACCTCTGATGAAATTCCAATTTCAATCATTTGTAGTTCCATGACCCCGTATCATCACATAGCCTATACCATGTCAATGCATCTCCCTTTAAAGATAAAGGAAATACCTTCTTCTTAATAACATCTCCAGACACACCTGCAAGCTTAAATAATCCACAAACCTCATCCACATATATTAGGTGCTCATCAGGATGCTTTGTTCCATCTCCTGTAAAAGGATTAGCTAGCAGTTTTTCTAACATACCCGAAGGAATTTCAAAGCAGATATTTTCATTTTCAGTAGGTTCAGTAGGTTGAGGAGCAACTCTTTGCTCTACTGGTCGGGGTGAAGATACCCCGAACAAGCCCCTCAGAGGATTACTTTCTATAGTAACAAGTGACAGTAAATTTCAGCACACTATATAAATTTTTCCTTACCAAATTCCACCTACCAAAAGCGCTTCACTCCCCGGCAAAGATGCCAGAAAAGAGTCTTGATGACCCACAAGTATAGGGGATCTATCGTAGTCCTTTTGATAAGTAAGAGTGTCGAACCCAACGAGGAGCAAAAGGAAATGATAAGTGGTTTTCAGCAAGGTATTCTCTGCAAGCACTGAAATTATAGGTAACAGATAGTTTTGTGATAAGATAATTGGTAACGAGCAACAAGTAACAAAAGTAAATAAAGTGCAGCAAGGTGGCCCAATCCTTTTTGTAGCAAAGGACAAGCCTGGACAAACTCTTATATGATGTAAAGCGCTCCCGAGGACACATGGGAATATCGCCAAGCTAGTTTTCATCACATTCATATGATTCACGTTCGGTGCTTGGGTGCGCTTTAAGAGGAGATGGTGCTGGTGAAGATGTTGATGGAGATTGCCCTCTCCTGATGAGAAGAGTGTTGATGATGACGGTGGTGATGATTTCCCCCTCCCGGAGGGAAGTGTCCCCAGCAGAACAGCTCCGCCAGAGCCCTAGATTGGTTCCGCCAAGGTTCCGCCTCGTGGCGGCGGAGTCTCGTCCGGAAAGATGACTTATGATTTTTTCCTCATCGAAAGACTCCATATAGCAGAAGATGGGCATCGGAGGGCCACCAGGGGGCCCACGAGGTAGGGGGCGCGCCTAGAGGGTAGGGCGCGCCCCCACCCTCGTGGGCAGGGTGTGGCCCCCCTGGTGAACTTCTTGCTCTCAGTATTTTTTATATATTCTGAAAATGAATTCCGTGAAGTTTCAGGGCTTTTGGAGCTGTGCGGAATAGTTCTCTAATATTTGCTCCTTTTCCAACCCAGAATCCCAGCTGTCGGCATTCTCCCTCTTTATGTAAACCTTGTAAAATAAGAGAGAATAGGCATAAGTATTGTGACATAATGTGTAATAACAACCCATAATGCAATAAATATCGATATAAAAGCTTGATGCAAAATGGACGTATCACATAGCTGCTTCAGAAGCAACAAATGAATGAGTTCATATCCGATCTAGGTGTAATACCTAGTGCATTGGGTCCAATGAAAATCTTTTGTGACAATACTGGTGCAATTGCCTTGGCAAAGGAATCCAGATTTCACAAGAGAACCAAGCACATCAAGAGACGCTTCAATTCCATCCGTGATCAAGTCAAGGAGGGAGACATAGAGATTTGCAAGATACATACAGATCTGAATGTTGCAGAACCGTTGACTAAGCCTCTCTCATGAGCAAAACATGATCAGCACCAAGGCTCCATGGGTATTAGAATCATTACTATGTAATCTAGATTATTGACTCTAGTGCAAGTGGGAGACTGAAGGAAATATGCCCTAGAGGCAATAATAAAGTTGTTATTTATATTTCCTTATATCAAGATAAATATTTATTATTCGTGCTAGAATTATATTAACCGGAAACTTAGTACATGTGTGAACACATAGACAAACAGAGTGTCCCTAGTATGCCTCTACTTGACTAGCTCGTTAATCAAAGATGGTTAAGTTTCCTAGCCATAGACATGTGTTGTGATTTGATGAATGACATCACATCATTAGAGAATGATGTGATGTACACGACCCATCAGTTAGCTTAGCATAATGGTCGTTTAGTTTTTTCTGATATTGCTTTCTTCATGACTTATAGATGTTCCTCAGACTATGAGATTATGCAACTCCCGAATACCGGAGGAACACCTTGTGTGCTATCAAATGTCACAACATAACTGGATTATAAAGATGCTCTACGGGTGTCCCCGATGGTGTTTGTTGACTTGACATAGATCAAGATTAGGATTTGTCACTCTGTGTATTGGAGAGGTATCTCTGGGCCCTCTCGGCAATGCACATCACTATGAGCGTTGCAAGCAATGTGTCTAATGAGTTAGCCACAAGATGATGCATTACGGAACGAGTAAAGAGACTTGCCGGTGACGAGATTGAACTAGGTATGATGAGACCAACGATCGGATCTCGGGCAAGTAACATACCGATGATAAAGGGAACAACGTATGTTGTTATGCGGTTTGCCCGATAAAGATCTTCGTAGGATATATAGGAGCCAATATGATCATCCAGGTTCCGCTATTGGTTATTGACCGGAGATGTGTCTCGGTCATGTGTACATAGTTCTCGAACCCGTAGGGTCCGCACGCTTAATGTTCGATGACGATTTGTATTATGCGTTTCGTGTTTTGATGAACCGAAGTTTGTTCGGAGTCCCGGATGAGATCACAGACATGACGAGGAGTCTCGAAATGGTTGAGACATAAAGATTGATATATTGGAAGGTTATGTTTGGATAACAGAATGGTTTCAGATAGGTTCGGGCATTTTCCGGAGTACCGGGAGGTTACGAGAACCCCCAAGGGATTAATGGGCCACAATGGGCCTTAGTGGAGAAGAGAGAGGGCCGGCCAGAGGTGGCGCGGCCCTCCCCCTTGCCCAGTCCGAATTGGACAAGGGGAGGGGGTGGCGCCCCCCTCCTTCCTTCTCTTCTCTCCTCTTTCCCTTCTTCTCCTACTTGGACTAGGAAAGGGGGAACCGGATCCTACTTGGACTAGGAGTCCAAATAGGAATCCCCCCATGGCGCGCCCCCTCCTAGGGTCGGCCTCCTATCCTCCCCCCTTTATATACGTGGGGAGGGGGCACCCCAAAGACACACAAGTTGATTTTTTAGCCGTGTGCGGTGCCCTCCTCCACAGTTACACACCTCGGTCATATCGTCGTAGTGCTTAGGCGAAGCCCTGCGTCGGTAACTTCATCATCATCGTTGCCACACTGTCGTGCTGACAGAACTCTCCCTTGGCCTAAACTGGATCAAGAGTTCGAGGGACGTCATCGAGCTGAACGTGTGCTGATCGCGGAGGTGCCATGTGTTCGGTACTTGGATCGGTTGGATAGCGAAGACGTTCGACTACATCAACCGCGTTACTAAACGCTTCCACTTTCGGTCTACGAGGGTACGTAGACACACTCTCCCCGTCTCGTTGCTATGTATCTCCTAGATAGATCTTGCGTGATCCTAGACAAAATTTTGAAATACTGTGTTCCCCAACACATCTTTCATGTTAAAATTTTCTCCCCTCTTCTTTGGTCGGCATCCGACGGCCAGAAGTCGTCCAGATCACCGTCCAGCTGTTGGTCGGTCTGCGTATGTTGGTTCTCTGACATATGGGTGCGCATCCGTTGGGTGTCCGGCTCTGGCCAGGAGTCATCCACCTACTTGTCTTTGTGGCCGCCGTTTTCATGGATGATGTTCATCAGTTCCTCCTCCACATCCATTGTCGTGCCCGGTTGAGAAATTTCGGCAAATAGAGACTGGGCACCGAAGGGCGAGGGAGACACAACCGGCATTCGCGAATAGACAAGTATCGACGACTACTATTGAAGCTTCGTGAAGGTCTAGCCGACTTTGAGCTCAATGCTGAGCGACACTTCATGGCCAACGGTGATGGTGGACGTGAACTACTGCCGCAGACCGGGCTGTTGGGCGGCGTAGTAGTATGGAGGATGCAGTTGCAGGGGCTCGAGAGGTGATTGAATGACCGACACTAGCCAAGCGACATGCTTTGGCGGAGGAGGTGCTGGGTGACCAGCTGCCGCCACATTTTTCTGAAAAGGAGGATGACCCCCGGCCTCTTGATCTGGGTGATCCATGCAGCATTTTATTAATTATTCATAAAGACCTTACAAAGTAATACATTAGTAAGTCTGAAGCCATCATCTTGGCAACATCTATCGCTACTCCTAACCAGTTGATGAAGGTGTGCCGATTGTCTGAGTTGAATACCAAACAGACGTCGCACCAAAGCCTAAAATCTAAAGTCGGAGGCCCCAACGAAGCTGCAATGCCAGGTACTGGGGCACACACCGGTCCCGCGCACTCTCAGCGAGCACCGCGTACGCACGCTGCAAGGGCCGTCACCATCGTCTTTCATTGATCCATCTTCAGAGCAGATACTGATGCATCGACCTTGCCAGGCCTCTCTACCATCGACGCCAGACGGTGTCATCCTCCTGCGCGAGTTCATCTACGCACATCGGACGCCGAGTCTCCACAGCGCCACGCCGCCATCAATGTGTAGGATGAAGCACCGCTCCACCAAAGATGTCGTCCACTGGTCCCTCGAGCCCGTGTACACCTCCAAGAATGAAGCCCCCAAAGGAGGAACGACACAAGAGCGCCGCCGTCATCTGTTCTACTGATCTAGGGTTTTCCCCGGAGGTAGTAGATAGTGGTCTAGAATTTCACCACAGCGATGCCTTCAAGAAGGGAACGACACAGAAGAGCGCCGCCAACGCCGACCTTGGTAGCTAACCGAGAGCAGGTTTCCACCCAAATCTATTCGAAGAGCCTCCATCCAGCATCTTGTGCACGGACCACCGCCATCTTTGTCGGGGACTCGATGAAGCAGATTTACGCCGCCACTGCCTGACCGGCCGACCGGTCACGGCACCACCGCGGTGCCTAAGCAGCCGGCGCCGTCAGGCCCACCGTGCTTGTCTGTCGCCGTGGACCAGATTCACCGGCCCGCCCAATCCCATCTGGGCTCGATAAGACCTACGATCCCAATCGCCGCCATAGGGGCGCCTACGTCGCAGAGTGGCGGCGCCTCCTCCGTCGCCGCACCATGTACACCGCGGGGATCCCACCGCTCCTTCCGCCGAGTCACCGTCGTGACCGCGTCACCGCTGCCGTGCGAGGGAGAAGGCCCCACCGCCGCCGTCACAACCCACAACCCAGGCTTCACCTGTTTGATCTTGGGCGGCGGCGTGAGCTTCCCCTGTCGCCTAGGGCCACCGACCGCCGCCACATCGTCCTCCATATTCTTTTGTTTGCAGTGTTGCTACATCCGAACTGGGCAGCAGGCGTCTGATGCACAACGTTGAATCGCTAAAATGTGTTCGAGCACCCTTAAAAAATGTGTCCGGACAACATAGTCCAAACATTTACAAGCGATTTGATGAATCGGGTTGGAGTTGCCCCGAGGGAATGTCCGCTCCGAAGGAATGGCAATCGGCTATTCAGAGCAAGTCTAATAAGTCCTAATCAGTAGGCTATAGCATTTGCCATGTCATCAAAATCCTACGTGGAAGAGAGAGAAAGGAGGAGAGAGAGGGTAGCCGACGCTAAGACTAGTCACAGTGGGGAGTAACTTAGAGTAGTAACATGCATATGGTACTAGTCTATGTTACCATCTCAACAGTGGGTAGTAACATATGTGTTGTGTCATGCATCACTTCATTTATTAGGTTGTAGACTCATCTTTTCTTGATATGTGTGATGTTACAGTAACTAGCTATATTACCACATGCCTCTCTTTCTTTATTAATTACATGCCACATCATTTATTTTGCCTACATAAATATGATGTTACCACCTAAATGTATCGCCCGGCTGCAGCACTGCAACCAAGAGAAAAGGCTTGCATGCAGCCCATGTGAAGGAGAAAAACCAAGCGCTGGCTCGTCCCTCCCAATCATGTGTCTTTCCATGCCATCCTCCCCATGCATACACTAAATGCAGCAGCCGGTTTATAGTCAATTTACTACTCCTTCCGTTCAGAATTACTTGTCTCAAAAATGGATATGGAGAGAGTACATAAAAAAGTTGACTTTTGTGAAGGCTTTAGATGACCTGGAATTGCTATAGAGCCAGCAACGGGCTTTGTTATTAGCATTGCTCTCACCGCCGCTTCCTACGTTTACTTTTTTTTTCCGACTTTCCACGTTTACCTTTTTTCTTAGAAGAACTTTCCACGTTTACCTACGAGGAAACAAAGGGGCGCTGGCCTTGTGTCGAGCAGAGTTACGGCCCGCGTAAGTTTCCCTAAAAAGAAGACAATCACCACGCCGTTCGTCGAAATTACTAATTAAGGGATACTTGTTGCAAAGAACATTTCACTTTCTCAAGTCACGACAAGTGGCGCATATGCAGCGCGCCATTTGTCGCAACCTGAAAGTTTTCTTTTTTCATAAATTCGTTTATTCAAAACGTTTTATCTCTTAAACCGTGCATCCAAATCTCGAACCGTTTTCACCATTGGATTCCTCGCGTCGAGATATTAAAAACTAGATCCCATGTTGATAGGTTTTGATGAACTTTTTTTTCACGAAAAAACCGGATAAAAAAACTGGGCGAAAAAACCGAACCGGGAGCACGGTTTTTTCCCTTTCCGAAAGAGGCACGCCCGTGCCTCTCGCAAAATCACAACCGTGCCTCTCGTGGAAGCAAAACCGTGACTCTCGTGGAAGAAAAAAAACAGAAAACACGTTTTTTTTTCGTTTCCAAGAGGCACGGCCATGACTCTCGCGAAAGCACAACCGTGCCTCTCGTGAAAGCAAAACCATGACTCTCGCGAAAGAAAAAAACAGAAAACACGTATTTTTTCCCTTTTCCGAGAGGCACGGCCGTGACTTTCGCGTAAGCACAACCATGCCTCTCGCGGAAACAAAACCGTGACTCTCACGAA
>NC_041388.1:640539786-640591935 GCF_002162155.2 Triticum dicoccoides | reverse complement strand
CGCGAAAGCACAACCGTGCCTCTCGCGGAAGCAAAATCGTGACTCTCGCGAAAGATAAAAAACAGAAAACATGTTTTTTTTCGTTTTCGAAAGGCACGGCCGTGACTCTCGATAAAGCACAACCGTGCCTCTCGCGGAAGAAAAACCGTGACTTTCGCGAAAGAAAAAAAAGAAAACGCGTTTTTTCGCGGGAAATTTGTTTTTTTTGAATTTTTTTGATCAAAATGCTAAGAAAGACCGGAGAAAAACCAAAGCATAAAAAAAACTAAAAAAAAACAGTTTAAAAAGCCGAAAACGCGTGCGGAAAAATAAAAAAACAATAAAATCCAAAGAAAATGTCCAGAGCGCGACACGTGGCGAATGGCTGAAAGCGCGCCAAATGGCGCTGATAATTGCGAGGCTGCCGAAGGAGCGTCGTTAACTAGTTGCTCCCGCCGTCCGTCGTCGCGCCTTAGACTTCACCGGCCGGGATCGATCTGCTCTAGCCGGCCGCCCGGCGTGTTCCGTCGATGGGATACTGGTTCTTCGGCGGCCACGGTGGCTTCTACATACCCTCCTTTGACGGGAGCCAGCCTCGACCCGCTGGCCCTCACCGACCGTTGCTGTACGATGAGCAGATCCGCCGGATGGAAGAAGGGGTCCGCCTCCGTCAACGGCCACCGCCCAACCCCACAGTCTGGAAATACTTCAAGATCTTCACTAGGGTACGCACTAGACGGACCAGACCCCCTTGGCCCCTTCCAGTTATCCTTCCACTGACCCCTCTAAATTATCCCTTTTCTTTCACAGCCTTCCTTTTGCCTCTCTGAATTCTTCCTATATAACGTGCTTCCTCCGTAATAACCTATTGTTTGACACGAGAAAAACATCGGCTAAGGACTCCGGGGAGAAGGGAAGAAGGGAGTGTGTTTCTCTTAGACGCCGGGGAAAGAAAACTGTGTATGCGGGCGTGCCAGTGTACTATAGTACACAAAAGAAAAAGAGATACGGGAACATGTATTTCATTAATCTCACTGGATAAATAAAATTACAATATCCCAAAAAAAAGGGTGCGCTCCGTGGCCTACTAGCACGGCCAAGATGGCTGTGGCGATTGTGTGATCTCCTGGTTCCCGGGGCCTCGAAAAGCTCCCGGTTAATTACTCCCGCGGGTTGCTCCGCGGGATACCTCCGATTGAGCTGTGTGGTCGTCTTCGTCGTCTTCGCTTCGCGTTCTCCATGCATGATGATGGTGATGTGTGTGTGGGCGGCGGCAGAGCCCATGTCCTCGTCGGTACACGCGCCGCAAGTAGCGTGGCCTTTGCGGTGGCCGCGCTTGCCCTCGCCGTCATGCCTCGTCGGTCTTGACGGCGTTGGAGGAGTTGTTGTTGGGGTAGCATGGATCGCGCTCGGCTCGGACTTCTCGACGACCAGTAGCTTCTCAGGGTGTGCAAGGGGCTACGCCTTGCGGGAGTAATTGTCGGTGGAGACCATCATCGGTGTATGACCGTAGCGTTGCTCGCGCCAGCATGGCCTGAGTGGTCGACACCTCGTCCCGGTCAGACGCCGAGTCCACGGCAGTCGGCGTAGTCAAGGCATCGTCTCACGAGATCGTAGAGGAACGGTGTTGTTGTTGAAGTCACGTCGCCCTGCGGCCGCACCTTGTCCTCGGGCGGCGCCGACTTTCTCGGCTTCGGCCTCCGAATGAGTGTGGCGCCGGTAGCAGCGACACGGGGGTAGGAGGCTATCTGAATCATGGCATCGTGGTGTAGGACCTCAGCCTTCACTTCGCGTCCGGGCGCGGAGTGGACGTCGCCGTGCTCACATGTTCATCTTCAGAGCTCTACAGTAAGACGGGGTGGACAAGCAGGAGGTGGGGTGCTGCGCGTCTCCATCTTTGGCGACACCGAGCATGACGAAGTAGATGGTGTCGAACAGCTTCATTGGCTTCATCTTCGGGTGATAGCTCATGTGTAGCTTCTTTCATGCATTTCTTTTTGTGAATCTAATGAACGCGTACGTTGCCATCCAGCCAACATCCACGTACATGCATGGCCCATGTACGTGCACATGAGGCATAGTGTGCATACTAATTCGCCTATTTAGCGATAGTTTAGAGGCACTTTGTGGCACAAGGTGGTCTCTCGGTGATGGGAAGCCGGCCGTCGAACCGGATGCTCCTGCTGTGACGAGGGAAAGGCGGACCCGGCAAGGCGTCGGCTCAGAGGTAGGGCATCGTTTGCTTCCGTCACAACATTGGCTGCACCGTTGCTCGATGTTGCTGGTAGGTGCCGACGAAGAACCGCCGGCGAGTGCTTCGGCGATGTTACAGGTTGCACGATGTCTTCAACGCGTCCACCTCAAGGAGCCGCCAGCAAGTGCTCCGTCTTCACGGAAGAACGCACGGCTTGATAGGCGTGCTTCTTCTTGAATGATGTTTCTCTTGTGCGATGAAGCGGACATGGGCTCCGTAGAACGGTGATGGCGACTTCAGTGCCATCGACCTCCACGCCATGGTGGCGGCTTGATAACATCTACAACGGGCAACGTCGTGGCATGCTCCACTTCGTCGTCTTCCGCTGCCTCATCATGATGAAGTAGATGTGAGGAGTGATGAGGCCCTCGGTGCCGTCGAGCTACATGGAGTCACCGTGACGAAGGGGATGACATCTCGGCGACCTCCGTGTCGTCGGCTTCCATGGGGCCGGCTTGACGACATCGACGACAGGCTCTTCGTGGCGTGCTCCATATCATCGTCCTCCGCGGCACCCTCGTGATAAAGCGGTCGCGAGTGATGATGACGATCTCCGTGGCGTCCACCATCTAGCGGTGATGAGCAGGGGGCGGCCTTCGTGGCGTCGACCTCCGGGGCATCGGCCTCCGTGGCGTCAGCGTCCATAGCGCGGGCTTGGTGAAGATGAGCTCCAGAGACGCGTCGCCCTCGTCGAGCGGTGATGAGTGGGGGGCGGCCACCGTGGCGTCGACCTCTGTGACACCGACCTCGGTGACCTCGACGGTGGGCGGCGTCGTGGCGTGCTCTGTGCCATCGTCTTGGCCGAACCGTCCTGACGAGGTGAACAACAGGCGGTGATGACGACCTCTTCGTCGTTCTTTGCGGTGCTGGCTTGGTGAAGATGAGATCCGGGGACGCGTCGTCCTCATCGCGCGGTGATGACTGGGGTGGCCACCGTGGCGTCGACCTCTGTGACACCGACCTCGGTGGCATCAGCATCCATAGCGCGGGCTTGGTGAAGATGAGCTCCGGCGATGTGTCGTCCTCGTCGCGCGGTGATGACTGGGGTGGCCACCGTGGCGTCGACCTCCGGGGCATCGACCTGGCGACCTCGACGGTGGGCGGCGTCGTGGCGTGCTCCGTGTCGTCGTCTTGGCCTAACCGTCGTGACGAGGCGAACAACATGTGGTGATGACGACCTCTTTGTCGTTCCTTGTGGCGCTGGCTTGGTGAAGACCATCTCCGGCGACGTCCACTTCACCTTCCGGTCCGGCGGCTCCATCTCCGACGGGGGTCCGGTCATGCGAACATTGCTTTCGGCAACGCTCCCGACCTGTGTGTGTGCATGCTATATGCAAAGAAGGAACAAGGAAAGGGATGGGTTAGATCAAAGTTTTACTTTCGGGGAAGGTGAGCTTCGCGTCCATGTCGCAGCCGCCGAGCTCCTTGTACGCCGGCTCGGGTGCCTGCGTCTTTCCTCCTGCCGGGTAGATGCGAGCCGATGCGTGAGGGAGTTCCTCTGCAGACTTGCGTGATGAATGAATGGAGTGCTGCGTGGTGGATGGATGGGTGCTGGAGGTGTTATGCGATGGATGTGTGCGTGCGTGAGTTGCCTCTCCGGCCGTGCCTCCGTCTCCTCGTGCGTCGCCCCCCGTGCCTTTTTTGCCGGTCGTGCTTTGTATCTGTATATATAGGAAGCAGGGTGGCTGGATGGATGGCGACGCGCAGCAAGGCCACGGCCGTTCGGCTGTTGCCGATTTTCTTGGACGGGATATGGACTGCAACTAATCCATCTACCTTCGCTGCTTATCCCTTCATTATTTTTCTTGGCGCATACTTCTGCAAAAACAAAACCCCACATACATACATACCAAATATCTTCTCCAGTGTATTGCTTACCCTTTTCCTTTTTTTGGTTGTGTAAATATGCGGGTATTCGGAGATGTATAAATATCCGTCGGCCAGGGTGCCGGTATACGGGTACTCAAAGAGAGTTACGTATATATCTATAAGTTATCTCACGCGTGCATGGTATAGATGTGGATTTGGCCTTCCAAAGTGTAAGCCTGCATGTATGTAAGACTATACCTCCGAGTATCTAGTGCAAGTATACATTAGTTAGTAATGTGAGCAAAACTCAAAGTGCATGCATGCACGTACAGCCGAATCGAGGATTGCCTATTGCGTATATGTATGTGCATGTACACCCGATCATAGATGTGTATAACTTGCACTGAAAAAGAAACTAAAATTAAACTTAGATTTTCTGAAAGCAGGAAGTGCAAAAACACGTCAAACAAATGCCCCCTCACCAAAAAAGTTCGAGCGCGAAGCAGGTCGGACTTAATTTGGTGATAAATTTTTTTTTTTTTTTGGCGCACCATACGCGTGCAGCCTGATCCGTTGGGTTGCACCTGCAAAAGACAAACAAAGCAACTCACTGATGGATGTATGAAGTGTTAGATGAAGTGTGCATGGCCATGCATCCATATTCGTGGATTTTTGAGACTTCAGCAATCCACTCATTCTCTTGGTGCAGATTCTAGACCGAGATTGTTTCTGCCCCCAGCAACGAGCGCCGGCCACGCGTCCCGCTACTCCGTACACTGGGATAGCTCAACTGTGTTGGCACCGATCGAGGCTTCAAGCGGCCAGCTCCACCGTTGCCGTGTTAATGACGGTAGACTCGTGGGCTTCACGCCATCGCAGCACACCGTCACCGCCGAGGTGGGAGACTTCTCGTTGTGTGAACAGCATGTTGTGGACGCCGTGTACACCATCTCCAGAAACGATTGTTTGATCTCCATGTAGCCACGTGGTTGCAGGTATGTTCTTCTGCATGTGTTTTAGGGAGCTCGTTGCGACCGTCCAACGGACGATGCCAGCCAACGAGACAGCCCTACTTCGTCTTCATTTTGTGGCCAAACGACATGCCTTCCTGAAAACGAAATAGCGTTTACCGAACTCGTCGCGACCGCCTAACTGTTGCGGTGCTAGCCGACTAGATCGGAGGGTTTCACAGATTCATGCTGGCCGCACTGGCGCATTGCACTGCTCCCGTGATCTTCATATAACGATGTAGGTGAGGCGTCGGTAGACCATGGACAACTCCGTTTCACCATGAATGGTGTATCACCAGGTGGTATGCCGGGACGCCATCAGCCTTACGGAAGATCGAGGGGACGATATTGCCACCATGCTTCATTGTTGTTGGAGAGGGGGTACCGGAGTGACATCGGCACCACCCTTATGAACTTAGGCGCTTCCTTGCTACGCCCATTATTCATGTTGGTGCAGACGATTGGTTGCCGGGATGCCATCGCCATAGCAGGTTGATGTCGGGATATCATCAACGTCCATAGGTGTTTGGGGTTGCCCCCGATGCCTTTGTTGCTGGTTGATGTAGAGACTCGACGTCGGGTTGCCATTAGCAACGCTAAGAAGTACCTATTCTTGCCTGCAAAAGATGTTGGGGAAGCGCAACAACTAGAAATACCCAACAAAACAAAGCGAACAAAGAGGAAGAAAACAAAAAAAAGGAAAGGTTTGGTTGGGCTTTAAAATGTTGGCTTTCCCTTTATACACCAGCTATGGGTGTGACATCCGAGAAGGCTACCAAAGGACTTGTCATCGGGAATCGTCGAAGTACCATGACGATTACAAATCCACAACTGTTTAAGCCTCCGTGTACGTGTATGAAGACGCCGTGTTTCGGAATGCTTCCGGGAGGCAACAGAAATTCATATTCTAGCCCATCATCATGCAGAGGGGCCCCACAGCCCGCGATGCCCCCTGTGCATGCCTCATGAACCCGGAGACTTGGGTATGGTAGGTTCCGGGTGGATGGTTTTGGGAGAACAAATTGGTGATTTTTCTTCGTGCCTTGTTGAGGGGTGGTGAACATCTACCTTCCGCCTTCTTTCCAGTGAGTCTCGTACTGCTTGGGACAACTTGACTGCTTCTTGGATTCTTGGGTTTTTTTTTTGCTCCATGGAGATTTTGGATTTTTTTTGTGCGGATTGATTGATTGGCCGCAGGCTTCATGAACTTGCTTGAACTTTTTTTTTGCTTGCACTGCTTGGGGATTGCTCATTCACGACTTCTCGAAGACCCCCCTTGAGAACTTGGAAGGCACCTGTTCACCTCTGTGGACTAAGAAAACCCTCAGGCATTTTATCTGGAGCTTTTTGGTGGCGTACCCCAGGGTTGTCAGGTGGCTACGTACAGAACCAACTTGCATTGGGCCAGGTAGCCACCATGAATCTTTTTCTATAGTCTCCCCTGAGATGCGAGTCTCTGCGAACATGAAGTATGACAGGAAACATGAAGGGCGCGGGGTCTCGGCACTCAGAAGTGCCCAAGTAATCGTCCCCGCTGCCTCCGGAAGCATACACCTGATACGTGTCGTGCATTGTGGGTGTAGGAGCTGCTCTGCCTGCAACTTGACACATTGTGCCACCCTTTGACAAGTCCTAGGGTAGCCAAAACTTCAATCAACAGCACGATGCGGTAGAGAAAAGCCAGTTTTTTTTTGTTGGACTGAGTCCGTTAAAATTGGGGAGACCAAGAAACTATCCACAACATGCAACGAAGAGTGCATTATGGATCCGAAAGCCCACTGAAAAGGGGTCTCCCCGAGCAAAAGGCAATGAAAGAGGCAACATTTTAAGAAAAATATTTTTTAAGGAACCTTCCATTGATTGGGGGCATAGGCCGGGTTCCCTGGGAATCAACAAGCTGGTATGCACCCCCGTCGTAGACTTGCTCAACAACGTACGGTCCTTCCCACTTTGGCTCGAACTTTCCCTTCGTCTTGTGCGTGATGACGATGGGTCGACGGAGCACGAGGACCAACTCGCCCTTCCGGAATACGCGTTGCTTGACGAGCTTGTCATAGGCTCTCACCATGTTCTGGCGATAGAGCTCTAAGTTTTGCAGGGCATGGAGTCGTTCCTCTTCAAGTGCGTCAAGCTCTTGGAAACGAAGTTGTACTTGTTCATCTTGGGTGAGCCCTTCCTGGATAGCCACCCGTAAAGAAGGTAGCTGGACTTCCAATGGCAGGACTGCTTCGCTCCCATAAACGAGAGAGAATGGAGTAGCTTGCGTCGGGGTACGGACTGTAACGCGGTACGCCCATAAGGACTCGAAGAGACGATCGTGCCAGTCTCTCTTGTGTCTTGTCACCGTCTTCTTGAGTATCTTGCCGAGCGTCTTGTTGAAGGCTTCGATCGCCCCATTGGCTTGAGGGTAGTAGCTGGTGGAGTAGTTCCACTTGATCTTGTACTTCTCCATGAACCTGTACATCTTGTTGGACTTGAATGCCTTGGCATTGTCGGAGGTGATGCGGTGTGGAATCCCAAAGCGATATATGATATTTCGCTCTAGGAACTTGATGACATTGTCGCTCTTCACCTCCCGTAGTGGAACGGCTTCCACCCATTTGGAGAAGTAGTCCGTCGCGGCGAGGATGAAACGATGCCCCCCGGATGACGGAGGGTCAATGAGGCCGATGACGTCGATTCCCCAGGCGTCAAATGGCCAAGAGGGAACTGTAGGGTGAAGCGGGACCGGCGGCTGGTGCTTGAAGTCGCCATGTACTTGACAGTTGTGGCATGACCTGGCCACCCGAAGGTAGTCCGCCATGACGCCGGGCCAGTAGTATCC
The DNA here is from genome assembly GCF_002162155.2 of Triticum dicoccoides. Classification (NCBI taxonomy): domain Eukaryota; kingdom Viridiplantae; phylum Streptophyta; class Magnoliopsida; order Poales; family Poaceae; genus Triticum; species Triticum dicoccoides. The sequence continues at coordinate 640,584,059 of NC_041388.1, read as the reverse complement.
TGCAAGACGTATGCTATGATACATCTTAGCTCCTCCTTGGTGCCCGCCGCAGACTCCATGGTGCATCTCCTGGAGGATCTTCTCGGCTTCACCTCGATTGATGCACCGAAGTAGGACCTCCTGTCCATGAGACCGCCTGTATAGGACACCTGCTTCATAAAGATAAAAGGGGAGTCGTCGTTGTAGTTGGTGCCTCGCGACGGGGTCGTCGGGGAGACTGCCATGCTTGAAGTAGTCGAGGAAGGGTTGCAGCCACTCGACTTCCTCCACCGTGTTTGTCATGATGGAGTTGACTTCGTACTCCGCCGGGATAAGCTCCAGAACAGCTGGGAGGAGCCACCTTTCTTCAACATTTATCTGCATGGTTTTATTATCCGGGAGCACCAATGCTGCCGCTAGTTTTGCCAAGGCATCAGCAGGCGCATTTCTGCTTCGTGGGACATGGAGCACTTCAACATGTTGAAATTTTTCCATCAGGTTCCGGGCCGCAGTGTAGTACGGCACCAGTTCAGGCTTGCGAACCTCATAGATGTCATTGACTTGACGAACAATGAGCTGGGAGTCACCGAAGGCCCGTAAAGAGCGGACATCCATGGAGAGCGCCAAGAGAAGGCCGAAGATGAGCGCCTCGTACTCCGCCTCATTATTTGAGCATTCTTCTTTGAGGAGGGAAAATGAGTGATACATCACCCCTCCTTGCTGCGTCTTGAACACCAAACCTGCGCCTGCCCTTCGTCTTGGGGCTCCATCAGCATCGGTCTCCATACGAGAGGCGCCATCAAAGTAGAGCTCCCTCGGTGCGTCGAGGTCGACGGTGAAGACCTCCTCATCAGGAAGATCGGTGATCAGAGGGGAATCATCTGGCACCGGGTGCGCCGCGAGGAACTCCGCCAAGGCTTGCCCTTTGATCGCCTTCTGAGGGACAAAGGTGATATCGAACTCCATCATGAGAAGCGCCCATTTTCCTAGTCGCCCCATGAGCGCGGGCTGACTTAGCACGTACCTTACGGGGTCCGCTCTTGCGACAAGCTGGATTTGGTGCTTCAGTGTGTAGTGCCTCAACTTCTTTAACGCAAAGATTAGGGCCAGGCATAATTTCTCTATTGCAGAGTAATTTCGCTCGGCTCCCACCATGGTGCGGCTCAAGTAGTAGCAGGCCACTTCCTTCCCTTCGTCATTGTTTTGGGCGAACAAAGCACCTACCGAAGTAGGCTGCGCTGCAATGTATAGAATGAGTGGGCGCCCCTTGACAGGAGCTGCCAAGACAGGTGGATTAAGGAGGTACCTTTTGATATCATCAAAGCCGCGTTGGCATCCCTCATCCCACACGAACGGAGCTCCTTTCTTCATGAGGCTCGAGAAAGGTTGGATGCGTCCGTAGAGGTTGGAGATGAAGCGTCGGATGTACGCTAGCTTCCCCTGCAATGACCTCAACTCCTTGAGATCTTGGGGTGGTGGCATGTCGATGATGGCCTTGATCTTCTTAGGCTCGATCTCTATGCCTCGATGACGAACGACAAAGCCGAGGAAGAGGCCCGACTGAACACCGAAGGCACACTTCAACGGGTTCATCTTGAGTTGATGTTGTCGTAGCCGCTCAAAGACCACTCGAAGATCTTCTAGATGATGCTCGCGTTCTTTGGTCTTGACCACCATGTCGTCGACGTAGCACTCCACCGAATGGTGGATTAAATCACCAAGAATACACGTCATGGCACGCTGGTATGTTGCGCCGGCGTTCTTCAATCCGAACGGCATGACGATGTAGTAGAAGTTGCCCTTCGGGGTCCTGAAAGCGGTGTCAATGGCATCATCTGGATCCATCTTGATCTGGTTGTAGCCCGATGAACCATCCATGAAGGATAGTGCGCCGTGTCCGGTGGTGGAGTCGACGACTATCTCCGGGATCGGCATGGGAAAGTCATCTTTGGGGCAGGCTCGATTCAAGTCGCGGAAGTCCTGGCAGATTCGTATCTGCCCATTCTTCTTCTCCACCGGGACGATGTTGGCGAGCCACCGTGGATACTTGATCTCCTTGATGAAACCTGCAGCGATTAGTTTGTCTACCTCAGCGATGACATCACCTTCGAGTTCCGGACGCAAGCGTCGCGGTTGCTGCTTGACAGGACGGAATTGTGGGTCAATCGCCAGCTTGTGGGTGGCGACACGAGGGTCCAACCCCGGCATCTCCTTGTAGTTCCAGGCAAAGCAATCTCGGTACTCCATCAAGAAGCTTTGGTACTCTTCTCGCTCCTCTTCCGTCAGCGTGGCGCTAACAAAAGTGGGGCGCGGATTGTCTTCAGTCCCAAGGTTGATCTGGACAAGCTCGTCGATGGTTGGCTGCCCCCCATCTTCGAGTTCTTGGGGTGCTGGTGTGGAGATGAACTCCTCACCATCACTTGGCTCGCCGTTGTCGGGGAGTTGTTGATGAGGAACGATGGGCGAAGTGTCGGAGTCGTCGTTCGATGAGACCGACGTGGCATGGCAGTTGACTCGTGCTCCACCGTCGGGCTCCTCCCCTTCATCTGCAGAGGCATCGTAGGAGGTATCATTTCGTCGTAGGGTGGGTCAGATCGCCAAGGACACATGTCATGGCATGCTGATATGTCGCACCAGCATTCTTCAACCCGAAAGGCATGCCGGTGTTGTAGGAGTCTTCTTCTAGCATCGGTCGCCCTTCGTCTTCTGGTTTTCGTGGCGTTGGCATGGGGCCAAGCTTCCCTTCAACACTAGGGGCGTCAAGATCGATGTAGCCGAGCCCAAACTTTGGTTGGGCCTTGCCTTTTTGCTTGACGAGGGCCTCCGCTTGTCTCCACCATTCCTCACATATAGCCGGTGGTGGAGGCATCCTGTTGTTTCGACGAAGAGTAATTCCGGCCTTCTCCAGCAAGCAAACCATCTTGGGCTCTGCCTTCATCGTGTGTAGCACCTCCTCTGGGTCACTGCAAGGTTTGGGAAACTCACATATAGAATCACATTGTTTTACCTGGGGAACCTTGTAGAAAATGGTACGGACTCCACATCAAGATAAGTTGGTAATCGCCCAAACCTCCAACGGAGAAGCCACTGAGATGTAGAGTGACGGGGGCTGTATGCCTTGAGCTCCCCTTGCGACCTCCTCCATCTCTTTTATTCTTGTTCTAACCACTCCTTGTGCGGGCGCGGGTTCCTCCTTCGGAGTCCTGCGTGCTCGCAACGTGATGGTTGGTGGCGCATCATTGCTGCCCATCAGCATCTTCCGACCTTCCTGGGCACCTGCAGAGCTTCCAAGTGTTAAGCATCCAGGATCTTGGTGTGCCGAGGTCGATGAAGAAGCGGTAGCCTCCGGACGCGGCGTCGTAGCCGACCTCAGGGTGGCTGACGTTGATGTCGGGAATCTTGCCTTCAATAGTAACGGGGCTGCTGGAATAGGCTCAAAAGATCCTGTCCCACGCGAGGTCGAAGTAGAGCTCCCGATCTCTGCAGGGGAAAAGCGATTGGAGTCGTGGCGCCCTGTTGAGGATGATCGCCTACGCCCTTGGCTCCTATGGCTTCGCGGGAAGGAGTCCTTTGCCCCGGAGGGTGAGTACGGCGTGAGGAGGCGCTTTATCTCGGCCGCCGGTGCCACACCTGGCTTGATCAAGACATCAGCCGAAGGTGTCGTCCGTCCTAATTGATGATCGCTGCCTTCCACAGGGAAGTAATACTTTGCATCTGCATGGTGAGATTCCTGCATAGTGTAAGGAGAGATGTTGCCGATGATGCGCTGCTGCGTGCCTTGGGTGTCGAGGAACTTCAGGCACTGGTGAAGAGTGGATGGCACAACCCGGTACTTGTGAATCCACGGCCTCCCCAGGAGGGCCGAGTATGAGGTGTTTGCTTCAATGACGAAGAACCGCACCTTGAAGCTGAATGTAGACATCTGGATTTTCACCGTGATGGCACCGAGCGTTGGCTTTCCCTGGTTGTCGAAGCCGCAGATCATTACATCCGTGGACTCCAAGTCATCCACCGTGAAACCAGCCCGCGTCAAGCTCCGAAGGGGCAGGATATTCACGGCTGACCCTGGGTCAATGAGGATCCTGCGAAGGTGTGCTGTGCCAATATTACCTTCCATGTAGAGTGGTCGGTTGTGGTCACTATCATCTATGAGCTTGTCTTCCTCGTCGAATGTTATTTCATTGACGAATAGGGGGTTGGAGAAGAGGCGATGCTTCGCCATGGACACCTCATAGAGTTCCGGAGCTTGAAGCGCCTTGATAAGGGCTTCACGCAGGTCGGGCACCATCATGAGGGCGTCATGCACACTCAAAAGGGCGGGGATTCGCTTGAGATGGGCAATGATGTTGTAATCGACGTCATGCTGCTTCGTCTTCCCTTGGCCTTGTTCTTCACGCACTTCCTCCCGCAAGGGCGCCTCTTTTGAGGCAGCCGGCTTGGGCACCCTTATTGGCTTGATCTTCAATGGCTCAGGAAGAACCTTGCCTCCGCGCAAGTTCATGTTCACCTCTTCTGCTTGCACGCCCTTCTTCGTGTCTTCAGCGTGGAACACCTCTTGCTCTTCGGGTGTGAACACGTCTTCTGAATCAGAACTTGGCGTGTCGCTATAGCTGAGGATGACGTTGCAGCTTTCGTTATTTGATGATTGGGACGATCTAGCTCCTTGATCTTCCTCACTCCCCTTTGCCGGTACCTGCACTCGAGCGCATGGCATGAACTGCTCCAAGGTAGGTAACATGCGCCCTGGCCGTGGGAACGACTCGTTTCCCTCTGACATAGGGACGAATCTTGGTGGAGGGCGGCGTTGACTCGGATCGACTCGTCTTTGGATCCTCGGGGCGGCTTGCACCAGGGGGCTGGGCAAGGAGGCCGAGGTGGAAGGTTCCTCGGGTACGGCCTTCGGCGCACCATTCTCCAAGGCTCCTCCTTGTGGATGGTCGGGGTTTCCTCCCGATGGAGTGAAAGTGCCTGCGTCGTGGATAGAACCAGGCTGGATAGCTGGTCTTCCACCTGTGCGAGTGGCACCCACTTTTCTTCGTGCTCCTTCTCTTGACCTGGTGAAGGGGATGAGGTCACACTCACCATGTTCACCGTGTGGTAGTCCGGGTTGATGGCTTCTGGGTCCAAGTTGATCCTCTTCTCATTAACAGCTCTTTGGAGCCATTCTTTGAAGGCGACACAATCCTCGATGACGTGACCCACATACCTGTGGTATGGGCAAAACAATGGATTATCAGTCATCCTTACCTGATCGGGCCTCCGAGGTTCTGGAAGGTTCAATGCTCGATGCTCCATTAGCTGACTGAACATGTCCTTGACAAGTTCACGACGGAAGACGTACTACTTCTTGAGGAGCTCCTGGATCGACGGGCGTTGTCTTCCTGCTGCGTTTTCGCCTCTTGCGCCCAAGACGGGCACCTGGCCTTGGGGTGCAGATGAGAAGATCTTGGTGGTGTTTGCTTCCGCCGGCGCCTTCAGCTTGCCCCCATTGTTAGCTTGCTTGGATGTCGCGGCGAAGCGCTTGGCAGGGTCGAATGCGCTGGCATTCTTGTAGAGCTCCATTATCTGTGGTGATTTCTCGAACTCAAGCTTCGTGGCTGCTACCGCCGTGCTTAGGGCACTAAAGGTTCTAGGCTCGCGCCGAGAGACCTCAAGTGACCAATGTTGTTGCATCCCATGGACGCACATCTCGATGGCGTCCTCGAGGTGCATCTCTCTAGCGAGGCGCACATAGCTGTTGCGGAATCTGATGATGTAGTCATCAATGGACTCGTCTCGTCGTTGTCGAACTTGCGCCAGCTCGACGATAGAGAAGTCCTTCTTCATGGCGACGAAGTGTTTCTTGAAGACCTCCTTCATGCCCGCCCAACTTCCAATGGATCCAACCGGTAAGCGACTATACCAATGGAATGCAGGTCCTGTTAACGACCCTGAAAATTGACGCAAGAGGAGTGACGAGCTGTTTGCCGTGTCGCCGCATGCCGCCTCAAAGTACGCCAAGTGCTCCCTTGCATCACCGGTTCCATCAAATTGGCGGAACTTTGGTGGGTGCCATCCTGAGGGGTATGCGACCATGTCGTGCCATGCCTCATAAGGCTTCTCCAGCTCACTCTCTGAGGTGCGAGGGGCTTGATCTATCGTCATTTGCTTGAACTTTTTGGCCACCATATCTTCAACGATGTCGTGGCAGTCCTCCAACATGCTCGCATTAGGCGCCACATTGGCGGAACCAAGGGGGCTAACCAATGGTCGAGCGTGCAGGCTAGGGTCTTGGCGTTGACGCACATCATTATGTGGCGGCACTGCATGAGTGTCCCCAAGTAGCTCTTCTTCTTGTGGATCCACCACCCGTTGCGGCGCGCCTCGTGATGGAGCGCCTTGGTTGTTCATCATGAGCTCAATGAACTGGTCAAGCTTCGACGACAACTGATTGATTGTCTGACGCTGGTCCCTGACCTGTTCTTCTAAGGAAGCTTGACGCGCCGCTACCGCATTTGCGGCACCTGGCTCCTGGACAACGGCATCGGCATCTTCAGGGGCACCGCCACTGTTCACCATGCGAACTGGCGCAGTGTGGAGATCTCCAATACCATCTTCAGAATCTGATAAGTCAGATGGAACAAGGTCTTGGTAAGGAGGGGAGTTCGGGTGCATCTCCAACGAAGGCGAAGAAGATGAGTCGGAGAAGCTCTCTTCGTCGTCGAGGTTGTCCTGGTGCTCTCCATCTCCAACAGGCTCATCTGTTACGCTCTGACGTGCGATGGACCTTAGTCGTGTGTTAGCTCCGGGCCGACTCGCAACCTGGTGAAGTTCGTTAGGGTCTTCAGGAAGATGAGCCTTGATGTTGGTGTAGCGGCGTGGCGATATGTCTCGATGTCGCGAAGTACTTCCATCCGCTAGCGATCCTTTGCCTGCAGTTACAGGAAGACATGGGGCCTTGGATCTTGCACCTTCTTGTGATGACGAAGAGCTTGTCTTGGGCCCCCCCTCTGCTCCTTTGAACCATGCACACACATGGCCAAGGCGGGGTAAGAAAGTCTTCCGGAAGTCCGCCTTAGGGTTTGGCACGATCTCTTCATCTGAAGGATAGCCAAACTCTTGGGTGATGCGAGGAGGTCGCCATCCATTACTTGACTCTTGACTGGGTTGCACTCCTAGTGTGCCACATAAAGCAAGGTTCTTCTCAACTGGTTCTTTTGCTTTGCCCGCCTCGTGCTGAAGCTTATTAGCCTCCCCATCTTGGTCCAACCTATCAAAGGGACCAAGTGGAGGATTCATGGGAAGTGTTGCATCTGGTTGGGGAGTGGCCTTGGATGTAGTCTCAAGAGCCGCTTCGTTGCCTGTGGAGGTCGTAGGCTTGGTTACTTCAATGCCATCCATTGGCGTGGCCGACGGGGGTGGTGTCTTCCGGTCCTCCAATGGGGGTGGTGTCGTGGCCGCCTTCACCTGTTCACCATCTTTTGGGGGAAGGGATGAAGAAGGCATCTCCTTGCTCCTTTGCTCAGCGCTGCTTGTGGAGGGCTTGCGCGGTTTCGGCGCCAAACGACTGAGCAGGTAATTATACCGCTCGTGCCGCTCTAACTCGGGGGAGATGCGGAGCCTGATTCTGTCATTTTCTTGAATGACCGCGCCATCTGGTCGTAGGCGTACCTGGGTGTGTCGAAGGACTAAGTCTTCGAGTTCTTTATATAGAACTTGGCGGTTTCTCCGACGCCTCTCGCGCTTGCGTTGGTTATCCGTCGGAATGGCGCCAGCTCTTCGTGGCACTGGTGGCGTGGGGAGAAGTGGTGGTCCAGGTCGTCGCGCAGATGAGGAAGTCCTGTCCATCGTTGCCTGTAGTTGTGGACGATCTCCCCGTCTGGGAGGGGAAGATGGCCGTGGGGGAAGCGTTGGTCGCGGAGGGTCTCGCGGGCGCCATTGCTGAGTGGGCCGTGTGTTCCTTTCTTCCTCTTGGTGTCTTGACCATCGGTTCCAATGTGGGGGCATGTTGGGATGCCTCCATTGTTGAAAGTGTCGGGTTGGTGACGGTGGTCGTCGAGGTGCCAACGTGTGGCGCTCATGTTGAGGGCGATGACTCGGGGTTTGACGTCGAGTCCCTCCTGCACCTTGTGTTGATGATGTACTTGGTGCAGCTGGATCGATTAGCCGCCTCTGGATGTTGTTCATCTGCTCTTGGAGTTGGCGGAATTCTCGCCGTAGGTCTTCGTCACGTGGTGCTGGTGCTTCATGGCGAAGGACAGAAAACCTGTTGTCGTTGGTGAGAGATCCTCCATCAACCGCTGAAGTGTGGAGGCATGGCGCCCATGCCCCCCGTCGAGTATCTTCAAGGTTGATGGAGACTGTAGGGCCCGGTAGAATAGGCTCCTTGCGTGAACGCCGCTTCCAGAACTCCTTCATAATGGCCCGCCTCACTAGCTGCTTGACCTTGGTTGGCTCATACGCCCAATCGTCAGGGAACAAGTCGTACGGAGGGGCCCGGGTGCTCTGGTAAGTGAACACCTTGTCCGCCAAGTCCCTTGCTCCGAGGGACCAATCCTCCTCCGGCACCGTGCTCTGAGCAAGGCGTGAGGTAATTTGCTGGTGGAGTTGTTGTACCTTGCGATACTTCCTCCTATAGTTCCGCAGAGGGTGCGGGCTTTCCGACAAACGTGCGTTTGCCATGAGTTTCCGCAAGTTCTGGGCGATGGCCTCCAAACCTTCGAGCAGCTCAACCTCGGTGCGTCGAGGTGCTGGTCGTGAAGGCTTCATGTGTGGAAATGGGGTAGGGGCATGATGGGATGCCGCTCTTGCCCGCCTGTTGGCGGCCTTGGCGCGAAGGCGTTGAGACGCCTCCATGTCTCCTTTCATATCCGCCCTTGTCGATTCCTTCAACAGGGCACGTGCCTCGAGCATTAGCTCCCGACGCTCCTTCTTCGCCTTGGCGGCCTCCCGCCTTTGCGCCTTCCTTGATTGCACAGTTTGGAACTGCGCAGGATCTTGAGCTTCGTGCACGTAGACCTTGTCACCGAGCTCGATGACGATCATTGCTGGCATCGATCCAAACTGTAGCACCGATGGCTCCGAGTTGCTTCCGTGTGAGAGTCCACCTGCAGAAAAAGGGATCTCGATCAACGGAAATCCTCGCCGATGCCTTGTCATGCAGCATGCTGTGTGGATTGGGAGACGGGCGAAGACGATTCAGACGACCACAGCGAAGCAGAGATGGGAGGAGAACCACGTCCCACCGGGCGTGCCAATTTGTTTGACACGAGAAAAACATCGGCTAAGGACTCCGGGGAGAAGGGAAGAAGGGAGTGTGTTTCTCTCAGACACCGGGGAAAGAAAACTGTGTATGCGGGCGTGCCAGTGTACTATAGTACACAAAAGAAAAAGAGATACGGGAACATGTATTTCATTAATCTCACTGGATAAATAAAATTACAATATCCCAAAAAAAAAGGGTGCGCTCCGTGGCCTACTAGCACGGCCAAGATGGCTGTGGCGATTGTGTGATCTCCTGGTTCCCGGGGCCTCGAAAAGCTCCCGGTTAATTACTCCCGCGGGTTGCTCCGCGGGATACCTCCGATTGAGCTGTGTGGTCGTCTTCGTCGTCTTCGCTTCGCGTTCTCCATGCATGATGATGGTGATGTGTGTGTGGGCGGCGGCAGAGCCCATGTCCTCGTCGGTACACGCGCCGCAAGTAGCGTGGCCTTTGCGGTGGCCGCGCTTGCCCTCGCCGCCGTGCCTCGTCGGTCTTGACGGCGTTGGAGGAGTTGTTGTTGGGGTAGCATGGATCGCGCTCGGCTCGGACTTCTCGACGACCAGTAGCTTCTCAGGGTGTGCAAGGGGCTACGCCTTGCGGGAGTAATTGTCGGTGGAGACCATCATCGGTGTATGACCGTAGCGTTGCTCGCGCCAGCATGGCCTGAGTGGTCGACACCTCGTCCCGGTCAGACGCCGAGTCCACGGCAGTCGGCGTAGTCAAGGCATCGTCTCACGAGATCGTAGAGGAACGGTGTTGTTGTTGAAGTCACGTCGCCCTGCGGCCGCACCTTGTCCTCGGGCGGCGCCGACTTTCTCGGCTTCGGCCTCCGAATGAGTGTGGCGCCGGTAGCAGCGACACGGGGGTAGGAGGCTATCTGAATCATGGCATCGTGGTGTAGGACCTCAGCCTTCACTTCGCGTCCGGGCGCGGAGTGGACGTCGCCGTGCTCACATGTTCATCTTCAGAGCTCTACAGTAAGACGGGGTGGACAAGCAGGAGGTGGGGTGCTGCGCGTCTCCATCTTTGGCGACACCGAGCATGACGAAGTAGATGGTGTCGAACAGCTTCATTGGCTTCATCTTCGGGTGATAGCTCATGTGTAGCTTCTTCCATGCATTTCTTTTTGTGAATCTAATGAACGCGTACGTTGCCATCCAGCCAACATCCACGTACATGCATGGCCCATGTACGTGCACATGAGGCATAGTGTGCATACTAATTCGCCTATTTAGCGATAGTTTAGAGGCACTTTGTGGCACAAGGTGGTCTCTCGGTGATGGGAAGCCGGCCGTCGAACCGGATGCTCCTGCTGTGACGAGGGAAAGGCGGACCCGGCAAGGCGTCGGCTCAGAGGTAGGGCATCGTTTGCTTCCGTCACAACATTGGCTGCACCGTTGCTCGATGTTGCTGGTAGGTGCCGACGAAGAACCGCCGGCGAGTGCTTCGGCGATGTTACAGGTTGCACGATGTCTTCAACGCGTCCACCTCAAGGAGCCGCCAGCAAGTGATCCGTCTTCACGGAAGAACGCACGGCTTGATAGGCGTGCTTCTTCTTGAATGATGTTTCTCTTGTGCGATGAAGCGGACACGGGCTCCGTAGAACGGTGATGGCGACTTCAGTGCCATCGACCTCCACGCCATGGTGGCGGCTTGATAACATCGACAACGGGCAACGTCGTGGCATGCTCCACTTCGTCGTCTTCCGCTGCCTCATCATGATGAAGTAGATGTGAGGAGTGATGAGGCCCTCGGTGCCGTCGAGCTACATGGAGTCACCGTGACGAAGGGGATGACATCTCGGCGACCTCCGTGTCGTCGGCTTCCATGGGGCCGGCTTGACGACATCGACGACAGGCTCTTCGTGGCGTGCTCCATATCATCGTCCTCCGCGGCACCCTCGTGATAAAGCGGTCGCGAGTGATGATGACGATCTCCGTGGCGTCCACCATCTAGCGGTGATGAGCAGGGGGCGGCCTTCGTGGCGTCGACCTCCGGGGCATCGGCCTCCGTGGCGTCAGCGTCCATAGCGCGGGCTTGGTGAAGATGAGCTCCAGAGACGCGTCGCCCTCGTCGAGCGGTGATGAGTGGGGGGCGGCCACCGTGGCGTCGACCTCTGTGACACCGACCTCGGTGACCTCGACGGTGGGCGGCGTCGTGGCGTGCTCTGTGCCATCGTCTTGGCCGAACCGTCCTGACGAGGTGAACAACAGGCGGTGATGACGACCTCTTCGTCGTTCTTTGCGGTGCTGGCTTGGTGAAGATGAGATCCGGGGACGCGTCGTCCTCATCGCGCGGTGATGACTGGGGTGGCCACCGTGGCGTCGACCTCCGGGGCATCGACCTGGCGACCTCGACGGTGGGCGGCGTCGTGGCGTGCTCCGTGTCGTCGTCTTGGCCTAACCGTCGTGACGAGGCGAACAACATGTGGTGATGACGACCTCTTTGTCGTTCCTTGTGGCGCTGGCTTGGTGAAGACCATCTCCGGCGACGTCCACTTCACCTTCCGGTCCGGCGGCTCCATCTCCGACGGGGGTCCGGTCATGCGAACATTGCTTTCGGCAACGCTCCCGACCTGTGTGTGTGCATGCTATATGCAAAGAAGGAACAAGGAAAGGGATGGGTTAGATCAAAGTTTTACTTTCGGGGAAGGTGAGCTTCGCGTCCATGTCGCAGCCGCCGAGCTCCTTGTACGCCGGCTCGGGTGCCTGCGTCTTTCCTCCTGCCGGGTAGATGCGAGCCGATGCGTGAGGGAGTTCCTCTGCAGACTTGCGTGATGAATGAATGGAGTGCTGCGTGGTGGATGGATGGGTGCTGGAGGTGTTATGCGATGGATGTGTGCGTGCGTGAGTTGCCTCTCCGGCCGTGCCTCCGTCTCCTCGTGCGTCGCCCCCCGTGCCTTTTTTGCCGGTCGTGCTTTGTATCTGTATATATAGGAAGCAGGGTGGCTGGATGGATGGCGACGCGCAGCAAGGCCACGGCCGTTCGGCTGTTGCCGATTTTCTTGGACGGGATATGGACTGCAACTAATCCATCTACCTTCGCTGCTTATCCCTTCATTATTTTTCTTGGCGCATACTTCTGCAAAAACAAAACCCCACATACATACATACCAAATATCTTCTCCCGTGTATTGCTTACCCTTTTCCTTTTTTTGGTTGTGTAAATATGCGGGTATTCGGAGATGTATAAATATGCGTCGGCCAGGGTGCCGGTATACGGGTACTCAAAGAGAGTTACGTATATATCTATAAGTTATCTCACGCGTGCATGGTATAGATGTGGATTTGGCCTTCCAAAGTGTAAGCCTGCATGTATGTAAGACTATACCTCCGAGTATCTAGTGCAAGTATACATTAGTTAGTAATGTGAGCAAAACTCAAAGTGCATGCATGCACGTACAGCCGAATCGAGGATTGCCTATTGCGTATATGTATGTGCATGTACACCCGATCATAGATGTGTATAACTTGCACTGAAAAAGAAACTAAAATTAAACTTAGATTTTCTGAAAGCAGGAAGTGCAAAAACACGTCAAACACCTATCAGATCATAGATAGAAAACTCAGATGATTGATTCCGCGCTCGTGCATTTAGTTCTTTACTAATCATGCATCAATCCATGGGTTTCTGTATCTATCATTCGCTCGTGCATTCAACCCTTCAACTACGCATCAGACCATGGACTTCGGCGAAAATATATAATAGAGCATGTGCACCCCGGCCCGCTTATCTGGTACGTCCATATTCCTCGAGATATGCGGCGGACGTTTCCGTAAGACAGTCAAGTCACGGTTATATCGCTTGAGTTATTACTTCCCCTGACCGTGATCTGCCTACATCTCAGCTTAGGCTACTGTTCAGCTACAGACAAGGACAAACAGGTTGAAGACACACCAGGAGCAGGCCCGTGACTCTGGTCCATATGTGTTCCCCCTTGTACCATTATTGAGCAGGCTAGGCGGCGGGGGAGGGGGATTCATCAGAGGCAGAGCATGGTACAAACCCAAATCTGAGCTGAAAAATATACACAACACGATTTATATTCCAGTGACCCAAAACACGTATGTGCATCATGACGAGTTGAAAATACAATCATGTCTTATAGGCCATCGCTGTGACAGTCTGGGTTGGGAACTTCCATCGCCTTTCGAGGGACCCGCAGAACGAGAGCTAAAGGAGTTGCTCCCAGTTCCTACGTTCCGGCCTTGCGTGTTGCCCCGCGGTCCGGGAGTCGAGCGACGAGGTGCCGGCATGTCTAAAACTATGAAAATATTGTGGTGGCTGGGTGCGACGGCGATGCGTATGATGTACAAATGCACTGTTCGACCGCATCTATTTATGGAGTTTGAGCGATGGTAGTGGAGACACAGGTGTATGCATGCAGTGATGGGTGGATTCTAAAGCACTTTGTATTTTTACTGCTAGGTGGGAGGTGCCAGCGGCGTGACTAACATGCATTGGAACACGGCGCGGCGCTGTTTCTCTTGTGATGAGCATCGCGCTCAGGGCCGCACAAGCCAAGACAAGGCACGAAGCGCGATGTGGCAGCGAGGTCCGGCGTCACATGCCCTGCCACATACCACTTTTTTTTCAGAAACGTCAATACCAAAAATGCCACGAATATGTGAAGCACCCGTTGTGGAATGTGTGTGAGAAACACAATTATTACTGTGCTAATACGACTCACCTCCGGCATAAATACGTGATTGAGATTCGTATTACCTAAACTATAATCATTATCACGCAATCACAGACTGTTTTGAGGAGTGCCGTTTGTACCATTCTCGGACGCGAAACCAGCTAGCCTAGTGTTCAAAGGAGTGCCGTTTGTACCATTCTCGGACGCGAAACCAGCTAGCCTAGTGTTCAAACAAATGTTAAGCGGACGCGGGGTCTGTGTTGAAATACGCAGAAGAATCTATACCTATACAGGCCTAGGGACTTGGCACAGTTGGAATCATTGCAGAGATGAACCACGGGTGGTAGCGCGCAGAGGTGCCCTGCGATTTTCTGTGGTGGGATTGTGGGAGTGTGTAGGGCTGGGCATTCGGTTTTTATGGTTAATACGGTTTGGTTTATTCGGTTTTCTTAAATTTCGGTTTTGAAGAAATTGCCACCGAAATAAGTACACAAAATTCAGACACCGAACCATATTAACCGAAATATATCGGTTCGGTTTGTTCGGTTAACCAAAAAACCGAATTACATGCAGCCACCCGTCAAAGTGTCACGACTAATGAGAAGGGGTGGATTTTGTACAAAATGCACAAAACAATTAGTTCCATGAACGCACATACATGCACTTGGTGGAAGGATTCACTAGCTTTTCACTAGCCGTGCATACAAAAGAATAGTAAAATATTCCAATGGAATAAATTAAGGACTAATCATTAGCATAGTAATACGTATTAGCATGGCCTTACGCACTACTTATATTAGAGATTAGAGTTTTTTGTAGAATGCATCGAGGCACCAGAACTTGAAGAGGCCAGTAGCAAAGTACCTATGAGCAGCCGGCCGGCTAGATGTGGCAGCACCGATACATTACAGAGTAGATTTTTGAGAAAAATAATTGTGTAGCAACCATTGGGTTGGGCCTATCGCAAATTGGCCTGACGGCTGTTGCGCTTGCACTATAGGAACAAACTAACCTTTCCCTAAAAAAGGAACATACTAGCCAGGATACGTACAGATCGGTTTCTTCGGTGAATTCGGTTTGTTAGCGATCAAAACCGAACACGACAGCGAACACCGTACAGTGGTCAGCTTTCACACCGAACCATAAAACCGAACACCGAATAAACCAACAAATCGGTTAAAAAGGTTCGGTTCGGTTTGGTTTTTTGGTTTTCGGTTTCAAAGTGCCCACCCCTAGGAGTGTGTAGGAAAAGTGCGTAAATAATGCACAGAGGATCCATCAGCTGTGTAAGACGTGCGCTATAGGGATAGACTTTAGTCGTTTTTCACGGGTCTGTTACCCTACGAGACAGAGAACGTGACAGACATCTGCCACGGTAACACGCACGCTAAGTCGGTAACCAGCCTCAGGCATCTCGAGGTAAAGCGCGAGGATTCGACCGCTGTGATAACGCGGCCCCGGCGCAGGTGCTCGAAAAATCCGCGTCCTTCCTGGACTTCGGTAGCTATCTGTATTTGTTGTGCTTGCTTACAACCTCGCTGTGTATATGATGTTGCAGTGTTTCACGGCCGCGATGAGCATCGCAATGATGGCTTGGATATTTTCAGTTCGGATCCTGATGTGCAGGATCCCTATATCATGATGGGACTTATCGTTTTTGCTCTCATACCAGTTGGACTCGGTTTCATGATAACACAAGAAGATGCAGAGACCTAGGACTAGGACACACGTACGTGCTCAAGGGGAGGCACTGTCTAGGCCCGTGCGTTTCTACAGTAGAGATGGGATCGAGAGAAGGAGAAGGGCGATAGGCTAACTATAGTTGTTTAACTGGCCCTTTCTCACTCGAGTGTCCACGCAGATGGATGCAATCTCCGATAACTGAACCTGATTTTACAGCCTTCCTTTTGCCCCTCTGGATTTATCTTCCTATATAACATGCTTCCTCCGTAATAATCTATCAGATCATTGATAGAAAACTCAGATGTTTGATCCTCCGCTCGTGCATTTATACTTCTTTAACCACGCATCACAGTCCATGGTTTTCTGTAGCTATCTGTATTTGTCGTGCTTGCTTTACAACCTCGCTGTGTATATGGTTTTGCAGTGTTTCATGGCTGCGATGAGTATCGCTATGATGGCTTGGATATTCATGGCGCGATATTTCAACTGGAATCCTGATGTGCAGGACCCCTACAAGATGACGGCACTGCTTCTTTGTTCTCTCATACCGGTGGGATTCGGTTTCATGATAACAGAAGAAGATATAGAGACCCAGCTGGGCACACGTGCTTAGGGGGAGGTACTGTTAAATGGTGTGGATATGGATAGGATTTGTGCATTTCTACGGTAGAGAGTGGATCGAGAGAAGTAGAAAGGAGATACGAGAACTAGTACGGCGGACCAAAGCAGAAAGGCCAGAGTATTTAGCAGGGGAGACTTGTATGAGATCTCACATTAGGTGAGATCGTGAGGTCAACCCCAAATATTCATATTTAGACATTTCAAAAAAATCTGCTATTATTTGACAATATTCATGTGGGGTATGTCTACAACTCCGGAAAAAAATCAGCTCAAAAATTGAAGTGATATCTCACACAAGTCTCCCCCGATATTCCGCAACTACAGTGCCCGGCCCCCACGACGGTGATTGTGATGAAGATCAAGGAGGAGTCCTGACTTTGGGCGCAGGAGCTGCACACTTGAGACCTTTTTTGGTTCATAGAATAGGAATTTTATAGGAATAGAAAAATTATAGGAAGTGAGATGATATGCATGTCAATTCCTATAGAGAAAAAGATGCCATTTGGTGCATAGGATAAGATTTTTATTGAGTCTAGGCTAATTTTTTTCTTCAAAATGTGAAGGATTGATTCCTATCCTATATAGAAATAGGAATCCATTCCTATAAATCAAAGGTCTTCAAAGGAATTTTTTTTTTGCAAATCGTATCTTATAGAATTTCTACAAAAATCCTACAAACCAAAGGAGGCCTGAGTTTGTAATGTCGTGAGAGTATTTTTTTTGTATCCTTGATTTGTGGGCCATTGTAAAAACCTTCTTTCTTAATTAATGAAAATGGCAAGTCTTTAGTCTTTTTAAAAAAAAGTACAGTGTGTTGGTTTCGTTCACTGTATTTCATGTGGCCGTGCCGAAGGAGTAGCTGACCCGTAGTTAGACATAAGCTTGAATACCAAATGTCGTTCTGGATGTCGCTGGCATATGCTCTCCTTTCACTAACTTATGCCGCTGCCACCAAATATATCATGTGCCCTAACTGTCTGAGAGTAGGTGATTTTTTCGCACGCACTTTGCAATAAATCTTCAAGGACAACCGATCCTTATATGTCGATAAATAGAGACTGCAAAATAACCTCATGAAGGCCAGTAGATTTCCATACCTCGAAAGCTCGATGACGTGTGAAGAGTAAATGCGGAATGTCCTCAGCTCAAGCACGACACACTGGGCATTGAGATGAAACAGATATGTGCCTAGCAGCATTGTCATCCCAGGAACAATACAATGGAGCACTCTCCATACAGCTACTTTGATCTTCCTAGGGGGACTTATAGTTTTCAAGTGTCACAAATCATGATGAATTATTATAGACAACTATACTCTATCGCCAGCAGTAGTACTCCTGCTCCCGCTAGCTCAGGTCCGCCCCGTCCCCCGTCCCGCGCCGCCGGAGGCGGCGGCTCCGGCCCCTCCCCAGCCATGGCCAACCCCTCGCTGGCCGCCCCCCTCCCCCCTAGGCCTGTTTCCTTCAGAGACACGCTTGTGGCCCCCGCTTCTGGATGTGACGCGGCTGCTGCTGCCGATGGGACGAGCGCCCATGCTGCGGCCGCGGTGCCTCCGCGCCCGCGTCTGCAGTCCACCATCGTTGTGCCCCACGATTCCTCCCTCTTCAATGCTTCGTCAGGTATTGATGATGGTGGGTGGACGGTGATTGGCAAGGGCGGTCGCCCTATGCAGAAGGCGCGTTCTCCTCGCCGCCCTCCCCCGCCGCGCCCTTCCCGCTTTAAAGAGCTGCTGATTCGCAAATGCTGGGGCAAGTGCTTCAACTGTCGAGATCCACGCCACCGCATAGCTGAGTGCCGCAACCTCACCTGCTGCCTCCTGTGCGGCGCCGTCGGCCACCGCGCCCGCTGGTGCCCCTCCGCTCTCCCCCGCTCCTCCAGTCAGATCTGCCCCGCTCCGAGCCGCCCTCGCGCCCCTGCCCCATCCACGCTCGCCCCGCCGTTGCCAACCCCCTCCCCCCTACCAGCCGCCGCCTTCCT
This sequence comes from Triticum dicoccoides, assembly GCF_002162155.2. Taxonomy (NCBI): domain Eukaryota; kingdom Viridiplantae; phylum Streptophyta; class Magnoliopsida; order Poales; family Poaceae; genus Triticum; species Triticum dicoccoides. The sequence goes on along the minus strand of NC_041388.1, from coordinate 640,565,916 downwards.
CGGTGCCGTTGCGCCCCGTGCTGCCGCCCCCGTCTTCTGGGCGCCCCTCCTCCGCTGCTCGCCCGCCCGCCATGGAAGCCCCGGCCGCCGACGTCTCTGCTCGTCGTGGCACGGTTGTTGTCGTGGCCAGGCGCACGGCCGCTGTGGCTGACGCCGAGCGGGCCCTTGTGCGCCGTGGTGTGGTGGCCACCGTGATCGGGGATCCCTCCTCCCTGCTCCTGACGGAGGTCAAGTTCGCGATGACCAGGCACTTCCGTGTCTTGGAGGAGGCCATTGAGGTGTTCGTGCATGCGCCGGGGGAGTACCTGTTCGTCTTCGCCGACCACAATGTGCGGAACACCGCCATCCAACACCAGGGGGCCCTCACCATCGGGCGAGTCTCCTTCATGCTCGCCCCCTGGAGTCGCTTCCGGCGTGCTACCCCCTCGAAGCTCCGGTACAAGGTTTGGGTCTGCTTGGAGAACGTACCCAAGCATGCGTGGGATCTGGAATCCGTTCGCAACCTGTTCGACCCGGCGTCCATCCTCGACTCCATCGACAACGAGGTTCGCTCTGAGGAAGAAACATGCTGTTTCCGTCTCTGGGTGTGGATGGAGGATGTGGAGAAGCTCCGCACCAGAGGGCGGCTCGAGCTTGAAGAACCCCGCGAGATTGGCTCGCCGGACATGCACTTCCTGGAGATCGGCATGTTCGAGGAGGTCCCAGAGCGCTGGGGCCAGGTGCCCCTGCTCAGCCACGACGTGCTCATCCACCTCGACTACGTGATCGACTTCTCCTCCCCGCCCGCCACCAGCTCCGACAGCAACTACAGCGACCACAGCGACATCAGCGGGCTTCCTTCGGAGGTGGATATGACTCCGGAGTGGCCGGCCAAGTGGGGATACCGTTGGTTCTTTGGCTTCGAGGACGGCGATTTCCCGCCTCCACCGCCCCCCGTGTTCCGGCCCACTCCAGACTCCGGTTCCCTGATGATGATGGTGCGGGGCAAGGGGGCGGCCATGGCGGTGCTGGCTCTAGCAGGCATGGAGGCGGTGATCGGCGGCGCCCCGGCGGTGAGGCTGGACGCGACCACGAGCTTGGCGGCCGTCGCCGCGGCTCTGGTTCGGCGGCTGCCTCCTTCCGTCATCGATGCAGCCCTAACGGAGTGGAGCGCCGTGATCACGGGCATTCTGCTCTCGGTGCTGGAGGGGCTCCGTCGACAACGGGTTTGTCGGTCGGGTCACGGCGCCTGTGACCGTGCCAACCGAGTGGTTGACCGAAGCAATTTGGGATCCCGCGACTGCTGCATCCGCTTCTCCCAGTGGCCCAGCCTCCCCTTCTCGTGTTTCCTCTGCGCCCGCAACTGCCTCATCTCTGATTGGCCCTCCTATGGTGGACGCCCCTCTGACAGGCGTGCTCGTCGCCTCTGCCTCTGTCGGAGGGCTCGGGCCGCTGCCTCTCGACCCCACCCCTGATGCCACTGAGCCCCCTTTGGGGTTTGGGCTGGCTCTCCTGGTGCGAGACTGGGCCATCGCGCCCCTTCCCTGTGGGCCGCCTCCCGTAGCTGGGGTCCTGGGCTGCGGCCTGCTGGACGGACCGGCCTTTGCCATTCAGTCACCTGTGCGGTGCCTTCCCCCTCCCCGTGTTCTTTCCCCTCCCCTCCACCCCCTCCCCACCGCCGCTCTCTCACCCCATCCCGTCCCATGCCGCCATCACCACTCCCCAAGTCCACGCCGCCACCCCGAGCTCGCCGCCTCCGCTGCCTCCACCACCCCCAGCTCGCCGCCTCCTCTGTCTAGTCCTACGCTTCCTCTCGTCTGCCCTGCGCCCTGCGATCTGCCTGTGGAGTCGGCTGCTGCTGTTGATCTTCCCCCCTCCTCCTCTGTGGTGTCCAGTTTTCTTGCGTCATTCGCGGTGCCGGTGCAGCCGCCACTGCTTCCCCCGCCTGCTGTTGCACCCAAGACAATGACCATGCCCTCCAGGGTGACCAAGCCCCATCCGGCGGGCGGTGGTGGACCTGCTGGCCGGCACAGTGGGAGGTTGGCTGCCAAGCCCAGCAGCGGGCTGCCCTCCATGGAGAAGGCCAGGCTGGTTCTGCTCAAGAAGAATGGTCTTGTCCCTGCCGTGGACGAGGCCCCGTCAGACGACGCCCTGCGGCGGTATAAGGAGCTATTCCAACAACCGATGTCAGCCCAATTCATTGCGGCTGTTACCTCTCTGGTTCAAGATGGGGGCGCCAAGCTGAAGATGAGCAAGCGCCCGGGGACTGCTCCCTCTGGCCCGGGTGTGGCAATGCAGGCCTGATGCTGCCCCATCGCTGCCCTCTGTGTTCCTACTCTGCTCCATGTTAGTCCGGTCTGTTATTGTTCTGTTAGTGGAGGGTCGGGTCGGTTTGGATTGCCCCGCCTTTGTACCAGTCCTGCATCCTGCTCCCTCCCTATATATTTTGTGTCTGACTAGGTTTTCCAATGAATATTAACCTCATTTGCTGGAATGTGCGTGGTTTGGGCTCCTCTGCTCGGAGAGCTGCTGTGTATAAGCACATCGCGGGGCTACGATGCAATTTGGTCTGCCACCAAGAAACCAAGCTCCAAGTGTTGAACAGCCAGTTGGTGTCTGAGGTGCTCGGGCCTAGATTCAGTGAAAATTTCCTTGCTTTGCCAGCTGATGGATCTAGAGGTGGCATTCTCCTTGCGTGTTCTGCTGATTTTGAGATTGTGCATAACCTGGCGGCATCTTCTAAACATTTCATCTCGGCCACCGTCTCGGACCGCTCCAATGGCATGTCCTGGTCTATTACTGTTGTCTACGGCCCTCAAGATTCAGCTGCCAAGATTGAGATGATGCATGAGTTGGATCGAATCAAGGATCTGGTGTTGGACAAATGGCTTGTCGCTGGGGATTTTAACATGATCTGCAGGGCTTGTGAGAAAAGCAATGACAACCTGAACCTTCAGCTCATGGGCAGGTTCAGAAACACTATCGTTCAACTTGAGCTCAGGGAGTTTCACCTGCATGGTCGTCGCTTCACGTGGTCGAACGAAAGGGAGCAAACCACACTCACCATGATTGATCGAGTCCTGGCCTCCACTGCTTGGGAGGAGGCGTACCCCAACTACCAACTGACGTCTGCCTCCACCGATATCTCTGACCACTGCCCGCTGCTGCTTTCTTGCATGGTCCGTCCAAGGTTTAAGGGTTTCAGATTTGAAGAGGCCTGGCACAAGATAGAGGGCATTACTAAGGTTGTCCAAGAGGCTTGTCTTAAGGATCTTCGGGCTACTGACGCCATCAGGGTTCTGCATATCAAGTTGGCCAGGACTGCTAAGGCCCTGAAGAATTGGAGCAAAGCTAAACGCACCGCGGCTGACCTTGCTTTCGGCATCGCAAACGAGGTGATCTTCCAGTTGGACATTGCCATGGAGGCCAGACCTCTATCCGAGGCCGAATGGGAGTTAAGGAGGCTTTTGAAAGCTAAACTCCTTGGCCTGGCTACTCTGGAGAAAATCAGATGGAAGCAACGTGCTCGACTCCTGAGAATTAAAGTCGGCAATGCAAATACTCAGCTGTTCCATCTTCGGGCAAATGGGCGTAGGAGGAAGAACCACATTCCTAGTCTGCTAGGGGCTGATGGGATGGTTTCTGAGCATGTGAGCAAGGCCGATATTCTGCTACAACACTTCTCTTCCATCATGGGCTCCTCCCATCAGCGCACTGTTGGTCTCAACTGGGATGCTCTAAACCTGCCTAGAGCGCAGCTGCAACACCTGGACGAGCCATTTTCCCTCCAGGAAATCAAGGCAGCCGTGTTTGGTCTTCATTCCGACCGTGCGTCGGGGCCAGATGGTTTCACTGCTAGCTTCTTTAAGAGGTTCTGGGCCATCATCAATGGAGACGTTTGTAGAGCAATCAATCAATTATTCCATCTCCGGGCGGACCACTGGAATCTGCTAAACTCTGCCAACATAATCCTAATCCCGAAGTCTGACACAGCGAACTCTGCCAAGGATTTCAGACCGATCAGCCTCATGCACAGTATTGCAAAAATTATCTGCAAAATCTTGGCAAACATATTGGCCCCTGAGTTGCAACACCTCATTTCCAACTGTCAGAGTGCTTTCATTAAAGGACGATCGATCCAGGACAATTTCCTTTATGTTCAGAATGTCATCAGAAGAGCCCACTGCCGCAAGCTTGATCTCCTTTTCTTAAAGTTGGATATTGCTAAAGCTTTTGACTCCATTCATTGGGGTTACCTTCTGGAGGTGCTAGCTGCTTTCGGCTTTGGGCAGCGTTGGCGAGACTTAATTTCTATCCTTCTTGCGTCCTCTACCTCCTGGGTGCTGCTGAATGGGTGTCCGGGATCACCTTTCACCCACAAGCAAGGGCTCAGGCAAGGGGATCCGCTCTCTTCGATGCTGTTCATTCTCGCCATGGAGCCCCTTCATCGGATGCTCTCTCTTGCTACAGCGGCTGGTGTCTTGTCCCCGCTTCCGGTGCCAAATGCCAGGCTTAGGACAAGTCTTTATGTGGACGACGCCGCTGTCTTCATCAACCCGGTGCCGGCAGAAATCTCTGCTCTTCAAAACATTCTCTCCCTCTTCGGTGAAGCCTCTGGTCTGAAATGCAACCCGGCTAAATGCGTTGCCTACCCAGTTCACTGCAACAACATTGACTTGTTCGACACCCTGCAAGATTTTGGGGGATCCATCGAACCTTTCCCCTGCAAATACCTCGGACTCCCGCTAAGTGTGCGCAAGCCGCGAAGAGTTGATTTGCAACCTGTCCTCGACAAAGCTGCCACTAGGTTGGCTCCCTGGAAAGGGAAGTTGATGGATCGATCGGGTAGGCTGATCCTGGTGAACACGGTTCTGACTGCTCTGGCAACATACCTCCTCACCATCTTTGCTCCGGATTGCTGGTTCATCAAGAAGCTGGATAAACTAAGGAGGAATTTCTTCTGGAGTGGGGACGACGAATGCCATGGGGGAAAGTGCTTAGTGAACTAGAAACGAATCTGTGCTCCTAGAGAGGTCAGAGGACTGGGGATTAAAGATCTGAAAGCCTACAGTCGTGCCCTCCGACTGCGGTGGCCTTGGTTTGCTTGGACTTCTCCCAATCGCCCTTGGTGTGGTTCAGAGACCCCCTGTGGCCATGACGATCTTCAGCTCTTCTCGGCCTGCACCACGATCACGCTGGGTGGCGGCGTCGCCACAAAATTTTGGTCTGACCGATGGTTGATGGGCTCCGCGGCAAAAGACTCCTTCCCCGAGCTCTACAGGCTGGCCTTTAGGAAAACCTCTCGGTCAAAGACGCCCTGCACAATGATAGGTGGATCAGAGGCCTCCATCGAATCAACTCAACTGAGCTGCTACTCCAATTTCTCTCCCTATGGAACCTGATCTCCAACACTCAGCTCTCGGACAGCGCGGATGGCATACGTTGGAACCTTGCGGCAAACGGTCAATACTCCGCCTCCTCCGCCTATGCAGTGCAATTCCTCAGCCGTATCCAAACTCCCGTTCTAAATCATGTCTGGCGACTCAAGATCGAGCCTAGGGTCAGATTCTTCATCTGGCTGCTGCTACAAAACAGGCTGTGGACTTCTGATCGGCTCAGTGCCAGGGGTTGGCCAAACCATTCAGCCTGTCCGCTTTGTGATCAATCGCTGGAATGCGCCACTCACCTGTTCTTGTTATGCCCCTTCGCCAAAGAGGCATGGATGCAATCTGCCAGTAATTTTCAGCCTGCATCAAGAGCCGCCATATCCAAGTCCTCGATTCTAGGCTGGTGGAGCAATCTATGTCGCATGGATATGGGCACTGCGGCCTATACTACTTGGCACATTTGGAAGGCATGCAATGGTTGTATCTTCCAGCAGCAGACGGTTTCGGCGCTGCAAACTTCTCGATCAATTAGAGAAAGCACTAGCCTCCTCCTGGAGGCGCGAGAGATGTAGAGATGTAGTTTTTCCCCCTGCACAGCCGTCAATGCCTTGCAAACGGACCCCTCTGTTTCTTATTTTTCCTTCCTTGTATTTGTAACCCTCACCCCTTACTTAATGAAAAGGCAGAGCCCCTGCCAATGTCCCTAAAAAAACAGTGTCACAAACTCAGTCAGTCGTTAAAGACCCTTGCCCATCCTTTTGAGATGTTCGAGCTCCGAATTGGTGCTCCCATGGTTTCATTTTCTGCCAAGCCACGAAGTGTTCTATCAGATGATTATTCAAGGGGATTCATAGGATCGTTTCCGTGTCTACTTATAGAAAAATGTCCCTGATAAAAGCTTCACCCCATTGACTCGATGAAGGTGAATAAGTTCATCCATAGTTCTCAACATAATTTGGCCTCTAACTATTATTATGTTTTTTTTTCTCTTTTTTGAGTGGAAAAGCCTCTCAGTGATTTATTTCTTTGTCAACAGGGTTACATCATGTAAAACATAAGGCAATAAAAAGGATGGTAGATCACCCTCCCAGCTAAACTCTAACTGATTATCATAAGCATGTTTTGCAAGCTGATGGGCCACCTGATTAGCTTCCCTGGGACAAAACTCAAAAGTGATACCATCAATCGTCTGGGCTTTTGCAAAGCATTCCACCAAGGTTGCAGAATATGGACTGAACAATGAACCTCACCCTTGCATGCATTTATCAATTCTAGCGAGTCAGATTCAATGATAATATTTGTGCACCCCAACCTCTCGAGCAACTCCAGCCCATTCGACATTGCCAAAGCTTCTGCCAAGGTGGCATCAAGAGTAGAGTCAAATATACAAGCTGTACCAGCAACCGCTTCACCAATGCTATTTCACAGGACAATCCCTACTACACCCGTACCATTATCATGAAATGCAGCATCTGTATTTAGTTTGTAGCATCTGGGTCTAGGTTTTGTCCAATATATTTCATGCGGTGTACTGGGGTGAGATGAAACTTCATAATTCATTGTCAAAGCTTCGATTGCAAAAGCAGTTTTAGGGGGGCTGCCACCGATTCCCCCTTAACCATCTCATGTATTTGCCACCATATGTACCAGCATGCAACGACAATTGATTCCTGAAGTCGGAGCCCCCCTCCCCCCCACACACACCCAAGACAGGAGATCTTTGGGTAGGATGACACAAAATATACTCCAGAACACCGAACCCGATCTGTCCATAGCCAGAGCATTATCAATTACTTCCTCGATGCCAAGAGCATGCCAAACTTCCCGAGCACGATTACATGTGAATAAAAGGTGGCGAATATCTTTCGGGCATTCATTTGCAAACCGGACAAATAGGCGCTACAGAAAAGTGGCATGCAGCAAGAATAGCCTTTCCTAGGACAGTGCCATGTAGGGCTTTCCAAAAAAAATCTTGATTTTACTAGGGACTGAAAGCTTCCATAAAATATCCCATACATGATTCGACTTTGATGCTCCTTGTCCATCTTCTCGTCTTGTTCTTGCGCCAAACTGGTGTTCCCATTCTATGTAATAAGCAGACCGTACCGAGAAGACAAAGGACTTTGTTTTATGCCAAGCCACAAAGTCCTCCTGCAAGTGTTCACTCAAAGGAATCATGAGAATATTCCGAGCATCAACATGCATGAAAATGCCTCAAATAAGTGGTAGAGGTAGGGGTGGGGTAGAAGTAGAAGATGGAGAAGAGGAGCAGACGGAGCATCGGCGGGCATGCCGTAGAGGTGGCGGCTCCAACCCTAGCTCGTTCGTGTGTGGGGGAAAGTAGGGGATGAAGGCGAGGAGTAAAAAGACTAATCATTTTTTCCACTTAGTCATCAGGACCATGGGCCGATTCTTATAAAATCCAAGGGCTTTTCAAAAAAGTGCGATGAACGGAGATTTGCCACTTTCACAACCTCCAGCATCAACATTGCCATACCATTCTCGCCTTGACTAATTACCTGAATACAAACGAATCAAATCTGCCCCTAAATCTGTCTCTGTAGCCAACAGAGAGAAGCAGAGTCACTCACCTCGGCCGCGTCTGCTGAAAAACAGTACTTGGGGGACAGAGAAGTTGGTAACCATAACGACGATGGAGGTGCCGGGGAGTCAATACTTGAGGTCCTTCACACATCCCCAACTCGTTCACCAACACCGCCTGCACACGCTCACTCCCCGTGGGCCTGTGGGGAGTAGGGGTGGGGGAGGTGAGGCGGAACAGGGAGGAAGGAGGGAGAATGGGAGGATAGAAGATGGAGAAGAGGGGAGGACGGAGCGGTGGTGAGCATGTCATCCACCATGGTTGGGCTTGGGAGGAGTAGGGTGGGGGTAGAAGATGGAGAAGAGGGGCGGACGGAGCACTGGCGGGCATGCCATAGAAGTGGCGGCTCCAACCCTAGCTCGTTTGTCTGTGGGGGAAAGTAGGGGATGAAGGCGTGGAGTAAATAACTAATCGTTTTCTCCACTTAGTCATCAGACTGCGGGCTGATTTTATAAAAGCCAGGGGATTTTCTAAAGAAGTGCGACGAACGGAGATTTGCCACTTAAAATAGGAGTGCGAATTGAATACCAGAAACTGCAGCGACTTTTTTGCAGAATTTCTTGATTGGGCAGTAGCAATAGGTGCTTTATTATTAGATACAAACTAAACATTTTTAAATATTTGTTCAACATTTTTCAAATACCAGTTCAACATTTATCAAATACTTGTCCAATATTTGTTTAAATGCTGGATTAGCAGTTTTCTATACATGATCAAGAAATTTCATCATTTTTATACATGGTCAACATTTTTCTATACACAGTCAACATTTTTGAAAGCATGATTAACATTTTTAAAATATTATGTGAAGTAATTTTTTTGTAATATATATGTTTAGAATATTTAAAAGTGTAAATAAAACTAAAAAATGTACCAAAAATGAAATAAAAACATGAAAAAAGCAAAAAAAACACGAGGCAGTGTAGCTACTGCGAACTGGCCGGCCCATATCCTCACATCCTTCAGCGAGTCGGAAGACTCATTTGCTGAACACGAGTCATAGTAGCGCCCTATAACGGGCATTTAAGGCGCCGTATAGGAAACACCTTTTTTTAAGGCAACTTTCCAAGAATAAATAGTTGAGAAGCGCTTCTTCGTATGCCCCCCAACGATCACTTGGGGTGGTTAAAAACGCATCACTTGGGGCGCGTGCTATCAGCCGTCGCCATGTGTCGCGCCCTGGGTGTTTCTTTTGGATTTTTTTAAATCTGCACGTGTTTACTATTTTTAGAAGTTTTTTTAGGTTTTTTTTGGCTTTTTGATTTTCTATCGGTCTTTCTTAGATCTTCGATAAAACAAATTTGAGAACTTTTTTCGCGAAAAAACACTTTTTCTTTTATATTCTTCGGCGAGAGGCACGGATCTGCTTTCCCAAGAGATGCGGTTTTGCTCCCGCGAGGCAAGAGGTACGGCCGTGCCTCTTGGAAACAAAAAAAAAATGTTTTTTCTTCTTTCGTGAGAGGCACGCTTTTGCTTCTGCCAGATGCACGGCCGTGCATCTCGAAAACATCTTTTGGAAAGGAAAAAAACATTCTAGATCGTTTTTTTCATTTCTTTCCTCATCAAAAAAGAAAGTTATTCAAAACCTATCAACATGGGATCTAATTTTAAAGATCTCGACGCGAGAAATCCAACTGTGAAAATGGTTCGAGATTTGGACACACGATTTAAGTGATAAAAAAGAGAAAACTCACATATTGTGACAACTAGCGTTGTCGCAACCTAAGAATATGAGAGTGATCTTTGGAAGGTCTCAATTAATGATTTTGTTTTTTAGTAAAAGCTAAGTTTTATTGATCAAATACCACTTGAAGTGGGATACAATAAGGATCATGGGGTTGAAGCCACACATGGCGCCCCTCATCCAGAGAATTCGAAAACTTAGCTAAACTATCTACTTCTTTATTTGCCGTTCGTCCTTCAAAAAGTAAATTTGCAATTAAAATTGGCTGCATGCTGCTGATCTCTCTCACAATGCTCTCATAGTTGCTCATTATGCTTTCATGTATTTCCTTGATAATTTGCTTCGCATCCGACGCAACAACAAAATTATGGACGTGCAAATCCTCAGCTAGCAACAGGGCCTCCCCGCAAGCAATTGCTTCCAGAACCGCCGCATCAGTGCTTCCACGAATAACCAAGGCTGAGTTACCCATGAACGAACCTCCTGCAGCTCGGCACAATGCAACTTCCGATCCACCAAGTCCAGAACATGCAACACTAGCATCCACGTGGATTGTAGCATGGTCCGGCGGTGGCGCCTTTGGTCTTGTAGCTATGTTTATTGGAATAGTATGAATTGATGCCCTTGTAACTGGAAAAATCTCAAGATCAGCAACGAATCTATTTATAAACTGATGGGTCGCCGAGGATGTTAGATATATCTTTTCATGGATGACTTTTCTCCTGGCCCACCAGATTTCCCGTAGTGTCACTCATAGTCCGACAAAAGACTCATGTAGAAGTGTGTCAATCATCAAGAACAATCATTGTTTAGCACTCCGTTCTGTAGTTCCGCACAAGTGTTCTTTTAGATCACCATCAATAGCGCACAAATGCATCTTGCCATAGTGCACTTAAGTAAAGAATGTCTCCAGGAACGTGCACCTCCACATAATGCACACTGACCCGAAGTAGCCATTTTTTTGTGTGCTCTCACATCCTCAGTTGGAAGGGAATTTTTTGCTAAACTTCAGAGAAACATTCAATTCTTGCCCGGGACCGGCGTTTTCCATAACATTTTCCCATGGTGTGGCATCTCGGTCATTACTTGAAGAGTCAGAAGTGCCATCTATCAATGCTTCCCGCCTCATCTTCGCAGCAATCATCATTTTATAGGCTGATCTGACGCTGAAGGTGTCATTCTTTTCAAAATTCCAAGCCCATCTATCATCCATGTCACTAGTACACAAAGGTATGCTAAGAGTGGCTGGGGCATCAATCGGAAGGCATACCTCGGCGATCTTCTCCCTGTCCCATCTCACAGCAGTATGATCAATTAGCTCGGATATAAAACTAGGAGGATTAGCAGACCGACAACCAAATGGCCTCACCATCACATCGCGTGGTATCCAATTATCAGACCATATGTGAGTTGTGGTTCTATTACCGATCCACCTAATTAGTCTCTGTTTTAGTATGTCACGTCCCTCCACAATTGCTCTTCATATCTGATTTGGGTGACTGCCTAGTTCAATTAGTGATTTTGTAACTTTTTTTTAGGTGTAGTGATTTTGTAACTTCCACGTTTACCTACGCGGAAACAATGGGGCGCTGGGCTTGTGTCCAGCAGAGGTACGGCCCGCGTAAATCCCCCACGCGCGCCCCCGAAACCAGATCCTAAACCACGAGCCAAGGATTTTCCGTCCGTCGTCGCGCCTAGACTTCACCGGCCGGGATCGATCTGCTCTCGCCGGCCGCCCGTCGTGTTCCGTCGATGGGATACTGGTTCTTCGGCGGCCACGGCGGCTTCTACATATCCTCCTATGACGGGAGCCAGCCTCGACCCGCTGGCCCTCACCGGCCGCTGCTGTATGGTACTGTGCCATACGAGGAGCAGATCCGCCGGATGGAAGAAGGCGTCCGCCTCCGTCAACGGCCAGCGCCCAACCCCACAGCCTGGAAATATTTCAAGATCTTCACTAGGGTACGCACTACACAGACCCCCTTCGAGTTATCCTTACACTGCCCCCTCTAAATTATCCCTTTTCTTTTACAGCCTTCCTTTTGCCCCTCTGAATTTATCTTCCTAGTATATAACGTGCTTCCTCCCTAATAATCTATCAGATCATACATAGAAAACTCAGATGTTTGATTCTCCGCTCGTGCATTTATACTTCTTTGTTAATCACTCATCAATCCATGGATTTCAGTACTGTATCTATCATTCGCTCGTGCATTCAATCCTAAAACTACGCATCAGTCCATGGACTTCGGTAGCTATGTGTATTTGTCGTGCTTGCTTACAAACTCGCTGTGTATATGGTTTTGCAGTGTTTCATGGCTGCGATGAGCATCACGATGATGGCTTGGATATTCGTGGCGCGATATTTCGGTTCGGATCCTCAGGTGCAGGATCCCTATATTACGATGGGACTTATCGTCTTTGCTCTCATACCAGTGGGATTCGGCTTCATCATAACAGAAGGAGATATAGAGACCCAGGACACACGTGCTCAAGGGGAGGCACTGTCAAGCCCGAGCCATGGATTTGAGGATCTTCGTGCGGATATGGCTAGGATTTGTGCATTTCTCGAGATACGCTAACTAGTTACTCTCTTGGCTGGAACTGCCTCTAATAGAATGCGTCTTGTTTATCTAAGCTTGCATCAGTTATTATTTTCTTGAGGGGAACCACACTTGTAATTGCCGTTGTACACAGAATGAATACGCAGCAATTACTATTTTCTCCAAGAAATCTGTCTACCTTTCTTATAGAAGAATAGAAGGTGCCATAAATATTTACACAAGGATTTCTTTAGATGAGGCAAGCCGAGTGAAACCCACCTCGCGGTACAATTTCGCTAGGTATCCTCGAGGGCTAGGTGAGCCACCTCGCGGTACAATTTCGCTCCTTCCAAATGTTTCAGAGTGAGTAAATCAAATTGCCACTACGCTCCGATGCCTTCGTGTCCGAGTTGGTTGTGAGAAAGTCATCTGCCACCGATCGATAGAGCTGGGTAAGGGGGGTCGAAGTGGGCATCCCTTCGGCAACAGTAACCACGTTCTACACCGCCTGGGAGAAAGGATGGTCCCGAAAAAGATGCGAAACTGTCTCAGGAGCCCTAGACATAGGTGGCAGATGGGATCGAGCAGCCAATCTCCGATCATCAAGTGCTCGACCGTGGGGGTCCTACCATTTCGGACCAGCCAAGCAAAGGACTTGCACTTGGGAGTGACCCTAGCTTTCCAAACCTTGATGGGCTAAAAGGATGTAGGTAGTCGTTGAATTGCATCTTGTATGCCTACTTGGTGGAGAATTCGTTAGAGATGGTCCAGTTCCAGCAGATGGAGTCGGGGGTGGTTCGGGTTGATATCGGGCTCTCGCAGAATCTGCCAAATGTCGATGCATCCGCGAAGCTGCGCGGTAGTGTCGAACACGTGACTATCATTATCCACCTATCTCCTTGAAGGTCATCATGCACAGTCCTGTTTTTCGAGTTGCAAATCTTGAAGAGCTCCGGGGCACACTAGCAAAGGGCGGATTCCCCAATCCATCTATCCTTCAAAAAATGGGTATGTCTTCCATCATCAATAGTGACCGTGGTGAAGGCCCGAAAAAGGGACGTATCAGACTCGCTGCAAGGGAACTCAATACCCAACAAGGCCGGTCAGAGTCGGTCCACACTCCATGGGAACCAAGGCCACCTAAGCTGAAGAGCCTGGCAAAAGCATTCAAGTCAAAGACCCCCAGACCGCCCATATTTCTCGGATGGCACATAGCCTTCCATACATTCCTCCTTTTAAGTGATTGCCCCCCTCAAGGCTATATTACTTCAATGCTCGGTCAAGAAATTAACATCATGTCTAGTTACTTGATCGTATTGGATCTTGATCATGCAAGAATGCTTCGAAAGAATTTTAACGACATGACTCGTATCGAGATCCTCTTGCATAAGCTCAGTCTTCTGATTTTGCTTATGGAGACGCTTGTCGAGAACTTTGTTCGTACTCTCTTAGTGTTCCATTGAAATTCTTGATAACTTTCTTGCAAGCTCGGTTCTCCATCATAGCACTCCAAGCCATTAGTCTTCTTTCCTATAAGTGACGGAGAACATCCCCCTTTATTTCTTCTACTAAGGTGTCTCCTCCATGAGCCATTGCACACAATTAGATGTAATGACGTCGAGCAATTCTTTGGCTTCGTTTACGGTTTTGTTCATGAATTGGTGGAGGGGATGCAGCAGGATGCCTGGTCAGATTTCTTTTTTATGTCACTTACTAGTGGACCCAGTCCTCGCAAAAAAGAAAGACTAGTGGACCCAAGGGTACAGCTGGTCATTGTGCAAAAACAAATAGCAAAAATAATTTAGGGGTGCTACATGGCCGATGACGGGTCAAAACTGGTATATTTGTGATAAAATTTGAGTGGCATATGGACATATGGATAAATTTTGTGATAAATGCTTTGATTTTACCTCGTTCGTTGTGCTACTGCTTGGCTAAGACCTGAACTTATTGCTAGCCGCCTCCTCCTCCTCCTTCACAAGAATAGCCCGGTGGCTCTAGGGTCATGGGGCGCGATGGATCTCGGCAAGGACCAGCGGAAGGGCTCCGTTTTTAGTCATTTCTTTTAGTTTTGTTAGGGTTTGTGTTCTTCTCAGGAAGGGGAGACGGAGACGGCTCCTTGAAGATGGAATAAAGGTCTCCCCGCCTAGATCCGTTCCGGCGGTGCGTCTAGCACTGTTGGTGGGCGTGTGGAGGGATGTCTCCGGTGGATCTATCTTTGGTGGATTTGCTCGGATCTCGTCGTTGTTCGCCTACGTTCGTGTGTTTTCCAGTTGGATCCTTCTGATCTACGTTATTCTTCATCTGTGGCGGTTGCTGTTCTGGTGCGCTGGTCCTACGGGGCCTTAGCACGACGACTTCCCGACTGTCTACTACAATAAGTTCTGCCTGACTCCGGCGATGGAAGGGCGATGACGGCGGCGCGCCTTCGGCTCGCTTCAGTGCTTGTAGTCGTCGCTAGGTGGTCTACGGATCTAAATGTAATTTTTATTATTTCTAATATTCATTGTACTGTCATGATTAAAGATTTACGCTTGCGGGCGTAATGAGTTGGGAAGATAAAACATATAGTAAACGGGCGTTGTCACCCGCAAGAAAAAGGGCGTTGTCATTCGTATCGTCAAGCTCGAGTAAAGTCTATTTTAAACTTTGAATTCATACGGTTAATCGAAATTGAATCCTAAACTCTAAATCCGTGAAATCGATACCCTGTACTCATTGATCCCGGTCAATCTCGACCTTGAACCTGTATGGACCAGTTTGGCACAACAGGAAAGTAACAATCCCGGCCGGGATCCTACTCTACTCTCATTGATTATATGGGCCCACATGTCAAATTTACCTTCTCTCCTACAATCACTCTGTCTCACTCCCAAAAACTGTGGCATGCCGTTCGGCAGGCTCGGCGGCTGGTGTACCTTGTGCTGGGACGCCGGAAAATGGGCAGGGCAGCAGGAAAGTGCAGGGGTAGCGCATGGGAAAGAAGAGCGAGAGGCATGACCACCGGTCGGGTCGCCGTGCACGTCATCCACGCTGCACCTGGCGTGCTCTCACGGCAGAGCAGCCACCTAGCGCGAGCGGTGGAGGAAGAAATCGATGGAGATAGGGTGAATGTCGCTCAGGGACGCGGGAAGGCGAGTCGCACGGGGCTACAGGGGTGGTCGGAGCGAGCTTGGAGGTAAGGTGACCTGTAGGGGAGTGCACGACTGCACGCACACCAAGTGTTTGACGGAATGGTGGAGCTACGGGAGGTCCTTCTGTAGCTTTGCAGCAGCGCATCAGAGACGAGTAACGTGTTCGAGGTCTCGCTCGCGCGCTTCTGACGGCCGCTTCAACGCTCGGCCGTCTCGTCGGGATCCTGGTAGCTGTGTGGCGTCGGGGTCACGTTATCCAGTCCAGGCCTCCCGGGAGCCTCCGACAATGTCGGTCACGTTATCCGGCCGCTCGTGCGGCGCGTCGGCCAAGCGCTGCGTGCCAAGCGTGAGCAGCTCCTAGAGACGGCTGCGGACGACGCAGCGGCGACCGTGCGCTACGGCGGCTAATGTGCTAGCTCGGTTTCGTGTAGTATTTGTCGAGGCGTGAATGCTAAGCAAGCTAGTATTAGTCAGTTCGTCGCTGATCCATGCATAGTAGTATTATTTGTTCGTACTACTGCTTCATAGTGCTTTTTTAGTCTGATTCGGTTTGGGATTTCTTTTTTGATGGATTTGCATAAAGCGGGAAAAGAAGACGAAGATGACATGTAGGCCCACAAAGCAAGTGAGAGAAGTGAGTGGTCCCGGCCAGGATTTTGTTTTTCCTAGTGCAGCAAACATACATACGGTTGAAATTGACCGGGATTAGTAAATATGAGGGGCAGATTTCAGGGATTTGAAGTTCAGGGTTTGATTTCGACCATCGATACAACTTCAAGGTTTTAAACAGACTTCACTCGTCAAGCTCATCACATCGACCGAACAAAGAGATCAGCCCATTGATCCCCACCCTCCTAGCCATTTTCTTTTCTTCTGAAAAAAACCATGGCCCCTGACCCCAGTATCTCCCATGGGGTTATGTCCAAAAACCATCGCCCTTTCCCCACAACTTGCTCCTCTCAACCCGGATGAAAAACATAATTAATGATCCTCTGTTATTGATAGTTCTTTTGATGAGGAATTAGCTGTTATTAATGATTTCTCTTGTGATAACCCTCAGTAATGGTAATTATGCAAATTACATTGTTGCTAAATATTTGCAACCTAAATTTACATATGAAAAATAAATTCTTCTTTGACTTAAGACATTACTTTTGAGATAAACCATATTTATATAACAAAGTCCTCTCAGATGTGGGCCATCCGATCTGTCCGGGCGTATCGCATTTGGGTGACTCGGCTTGAGGGTTGCTCCTGATCATCGCTCTTTGGGCTGCTGGAGTCGCCTTTGATCATTCTGGTGTTGACGTGTTGTTGAAACTAGATGGTACCCCGCGCGTTGCTGCGGGAATTTGTAGCACTATAGGATAAGTATTTACATATAAATAAATAATAGAATCATAAGATGTACTCCCTCGGTCTCAAATATAAGATACTTTTTAACCTTTTATTAAATAATATAAAGCGGCAAAATTAGTACTATCTCCATACTTGCTTAATTAGAATGCATCATCAACATAAAAAAGGAATATATATATATGTTAATGAGTTTTTTTCTCATAATAATTGAAGGCAATATAATTTGATTATCTGTTTGAAGTGCATTAGAGCAACAAAACAGTAACAACATAAATTCATGCAAATTTGTGAGCCTTGCGTGTTAATATGCCTAAATAGGAATTAACTTTCATTGTCCGCTATGATCCATTTTTAGAGGAAAAGTAACCAAAGGTACAAAATGTCATGGTTACTAAGTAGGACAACAAATATACTCCATTTTCTACAACTTATTCCAGCATAGAACAGTTAAAGAGAAGGAGAAAAAGGCCATACTTGATCCTCTCCCCAAGGATTGTCATTAACACCAGAACAATCAAATAATGATATTCCAAGTATTATTCTTACATTTTTAAAAGCAAAGCTATAGCCTTAGAGAAGATTGTTTACTATAATTACAAACAGATGCTTAAAAACAGTACATCACTTAATATTATAGCATAGATAAATAATAAATAAATAGAAAAGTCAAACTCAAGGTGTAGTCAGGTTGAATATGCAGCTGAACAAACACCAACACCATAAGGAACCTGTAATTGTAATGTATCAGCAAATTTAGGGAACAAAAATTATACCTTTTTAATTCAAGGAAATACATTTTTTGTGGCCTATATTTTTAATATCTAAAGGGTATGAATGTTCACCTAGAAGACACCCCACGTGCGTTGTAGCAGGAATATAAAATAGATATGTTAAGGACATGACTAAGATTATGAAACCATGTGAGATTTGTAAATTATTATTAACTCGGCACGGGTGAATTACATAACAGAGAAAATGAATAACTATGGAAGTATCAATAACAAACTCTTCAATGAATTTTATGAAAAAGAAGTATAACAGTTTGTTAGGCAATTGCATTGAGTGAACATCTTGGTGGTTCTGTCACCTTGATACGGTGCAAATAGTTAATATAAGCTTCAATTTATGAAAGGAAAATCATACATATAATTACGTGAAACGAATGCAAATATGTAATTTTCTATTTATTTGATTTTGTTTAATATCTGGAAAAATTCCTTTGAAACTTACCTTGAATCCGCTAGTTGATTAATATACAACTCATATCCACAATAGTATTTGCAAAACCTTCGATTTTATGATAAATCTGAAACACATTTCTAATCTAGCATAGAGCTAGCTGGCCGGGCTAGATGATTTCCAGATTGAATAGTACTGCTGAAATACATGTGTAATTAACCTCTATTCCGGTATTGGATTGATCTGATGACATTCACAGTGGAATATATAGTACTGCCGGGCAGCAACATACCTGAAAATGACCAAAGGAATATCTTTGATTCTACAAAACCATCAAAGCAATGCAAAAAAGTACCAATAAAATTCATACTAAACTACATGTGTGTGCATGTATGAGAGAGAGAGAGAGAGAGAGAGAGAGAGAGAGAGAGATGCACGATTGTAGTTGCACGTAGTAAATGGTACGTTTTGTTTCACCCGTTTATTCCTTCCAATCAGTACTCAATAGAACAAAACAAAGAGAGATGACTACGATCCATCACTTCCAATCAAAGTTGTTTCATCTGTTTATTCCTTCCAACAACAAATAAAATGAAACGAAAAGGGAATCAAAGCTTATTGTTTCATGCTTGCCGGCAGTGCCTGAATTAAAGATGATCGTGGATTAGAAAGACTGACCGGACTTGCTGCGCAGATGAGGCGGCTGGAGACAGAACAGACTTGCCTTCATAAAAATTGCTTCCTGCCATAAACAAATCAGAACTAATTAACTCAAGATCGATCAGATTTGGGGAGGTAAAGAGGAAGGAAAGCCCCATGTTTTGGTGCAGATGATGTTGGAGTAGTACGAGAATGGGGCGACCTGTTGGGGCTTGGGCAAGCAGTGTCCGCGGGGCTCGATTCATCGGCAATGGTTGCGGGCTCAAATTAACTACGGTGTTCATAGGGGCCTGGATCGGTAGCATCATGCCGGTATTTACCGGCGAACCGCACGAACGATGGGCTGGCAGGGGCACCACGCCATGAGCATCACCAAGTGGGAGGATTGTGGTGGAGAAGATAATGCTCCTTCGTTCTAGTGGAGTCTGTGCAAAATAGATGAGGGCTGGTAACAGAACGTCATGGCCTCGTCCTTTGTATAGCGTACAGAGGGCAAATCATATACTTGTCCGTTTTTTTTTTAGAAAAGAAGGATGACCCCTGGTTTCTGCATTTGGACGATGAATATGGCCACTTTATTAATTATTCTCACAAGACCTTACAAAGTAATACAACAGTAAGACTAAAGCCGCCGTCTAAGCAACTCTATCCAGTTGATGAATGGGCGCAGATAGCCTGAGCCTAATACCAAACAGACATCGCAGCCAAACCTAACAACTAAGACCTGAGGTCCCATCCAGGACGCCTGCCGGGCATGGGTCTCACCGGTCCGGCGTGTACTAAGAGGCCGCCGCCGCCAACTGCCACCGCTCCATCTTCAGAACTGTACTGCTGCATCAACCTTGCTCGGTCCAGCTATCGTCGACGCCACCACGGCGCCCAACGGCACCTCTTCCCTGCGCGCAAACAGCTGAGCACGTCGCGGTCGCCACTGATACACCTCAGCACCATGCTGCCAAGTACCACCAGCCGACACAACTTGAAGTTTTTGGAAGATCTGTCGTGCGTAGCACCTGCCGACCAGGCATGACAAAGCGTAGCACCTGTCGGTCAGGCATGACTTGACATCTCCACCGAAGCTTCGTGCAAGATGAAGCCGCTCCACCTCCAGCCTCTCTGAACGGGACTGGAGCACCCCAGGAAGACACTGCGAAGAGTTGGGCACCACAATCACCACGAGAGCCGGACCAGCCGACCGCCATGGCGAAGCGACAACACTAAAGAGAGAACCGCCGCCATCAGGAACGCCAAGAACGCGCTGCAGCTGTCCACCTCCCCGCAGACCCAAAGCGGCGCTTTCAAGAAGGTGACGGAGCCGGGCACCGCCGCCGCCCAACCAAAGTTGTGGGTTTTCACCCGGGTGCAGGGGGAGGACGAGGGGGAGGGAGCTGGATCTCGAAACCGCCTTCAAAAAGGAAACAACGCCTGGAGCGCCGCCGACATCGTGGCCACCGCAGCCAGCCAAGAAATTAGTCCGATCCAGAGCTCCCAACCCCACATGTAACACCCCAAAATTTTAACCATGATTTATTAATTAAAATTTTGCCATGGTAATTTAATTTTTAATTTTCTGGATTTATCTTTTGATTTCAGAACTACCCTTTTCTTTGATATTGTGGAGTTTTCACCCCAAGTGAAAACCTTTCAAAATATTGTGGACTTGTATATCTTTCCAAGACCATTTCTTTTATCAGTGGAATTATTTCTATAATTATTTTTTTCTGAGCTTTATTTCTTTAAAAATGTTTTTTCATAAGTTTTAGGGTTCAATTTGCACTACAACCCTTTCAAATACTCCTTTAAAATCCCCACCAAAAATTGGGGATGTCATGTGAGGTTCCCACATCACTTCTATGCAAAAACCTCTTTTAGTCATTTGGAAGTTTTGAGCCCTACCTCAAGTTTGCAAAATCTGGATCAGTTTGTGTTTGCACTGCAACCTATTTAAATATTTCTCTAAAAATTCCACCAAAGTTGGGAGATGTTAGTAGGAGTATATAATTCAACTTTATGCAAAAACCCATTGATGTTCTTTGAAAAATTTGAGCAAATCATCCCCATATTCATTCTGGTCTAGCTTGGTGATTTGTATTGCAACCATATTTTTTTCTTGCTCTTGTTGCCTTGGGTTTTGTCCTGCTTGTAGTACACCCTACCAAACCCTTAAGTCCAGGAGATTGGACCCATTGGAGTATTTTTGGTACATGCAACAATGCCTTTTATTTTCTGTCCAGAACTGAATATTTGCAAAACTTGCACTAACAAGTTTCTAATTTTGCCAAACTAACCTTGCCACCCTCTTTATCATCTAAAGAGACTATGATCTGGAGTTTTTGGCCACCCCAAGAGATACCTAGATGTCCATAGCATTCTGTTGAACACCATGAGTGCATGAACAGAATTGGCATGAACCCTAGTTTGCATTTTGAACCTGCTTGATTTGCCAAACCTGCATGTCTATTAGCTCTCTTATAATCATTATACTAGTCCTGTTTAATTGCAGAGGCATCAGAGAGGCGTAGAACGCGTTGGCATTTTGTCGAACACCTGGCGTGCGTGCTCTGGGCGCGGCCAGAGCGCACATTTTGCATGCGCGCGCACCGAGCCGCCGCGTGTCGCTACCGCCCTTCCCATGCCCGTGCTGACCCTTGGCCACTCGCCGCCAACGCGCCCGACCCCTCCCTCATCGCAGAGCCGCCCTGGCCACCGCCTGGCGCCCCACAGCGCCACCACCGCAAGCCGCCACCACCGCTCCGACAGCCTCTGCCATGGACGACGCCGCCCGAGCCACTCCAGCCCGCCAGCTGCCCTCTGGAACAGCCCGAGCTTATCCACGAGCACGTCCGCTAGCGCCCATCGCCGCCACGCGCCCCCTGGCTACAGAACGGCGGTTTGTCGGCGTTCTTATCCCCGGCCGCCGCGGAACCGACCTCGACCGCCTATAAAAGGGGCCCCGAGCTCGTCCAGACCCTCAGGCAACCTCAAGCCATCCCCCTAGCACTCTCATAGCCAGCAATCGACGAGGAAAGGCCGTCCTCCTCGTCTCCGGCCAGTTCGGCCGCCGCCATGCTCCGGTGCCGTGCGTCGCGAGCAGAGCCTCCCTAGCCCTTCCAGCGCCACCACCCGACTCCCCTCGACCGTGCGGAGCCTCCCAACCTCTCAGCTTCGACTGGGAGCCACCATAGGCCGAGACCCATTTGTTCCCGAAGACGCCGTCCGCCGCGGAGCTCGCCGCCGGTGACTCCCTTCGTCCCCGCGACCCTCTCGACCACCGGGAGGATTGTCCTAATGCAGTGAACCTGTCCCCGCCGTCGGAGCCCCAGAAGAGCCACCAATCGCCGGCGTTGATCGCAGGAGCTCCGCCTCCGCTCGGACAGAGGAGGAAGGAGGCGCGGGCGACTGGTCAAACCTGACTAGTGGGCCCAAGGGACCCACTGTGAGTGACCCAGCGACGACCCGCGCTGGTTTAAGTGAAGACATAAAAGCAGAAGTACGCCTTCTCTGCCTCGAAAACGTATTACTCCCCGAACCGTTTTCTTTTTCTAATTTTTATTAAAAATAATTTTTGACTAAACTTTGACTGGATATAACTTTTTAAATATAAGTCCAATTGACTTGATTCTTTTTCTGTTGTTTCTCAAATTTTTCCTAGTTTATTTTCATATTTATTTGAAAATTTCCCAAGCAAATTTTTTGTACTGTTTTGAAACTATGTGTTAATTTAAATTTTCTTAAATAGGATTTTTGGAGAGAGAAGGCAACTTTCAAAAAGTGCACCACACTTGCATACTCTTGAAGGCAAGCATTCTGAACCCTGGCATAACATTGTTGTGTGTTGTTTGATGCGGTTACAACACCACCTTAACTCGGAGTATTCGTTATTTTATGTGATGATATGGTCATACTCATGAGTGCATATTAATGATTCCGTGCTGTTGGAAATTGGATATGGTTGTGATAGTAATCACCCTCGTATGCCTTTCATGTCTACCAGAAGGAATCCGGGAAAGCCTCTGTCTTGGTTAGACACGAGCTTGTCTCTAGTTCTTCGTCGAGATGGTTGTGTCCGGTAAGGCATGGTGAGGTATGATGAGTGGTGATTCTGCCGGATTGGTATGAAATATATTTTCTTATGCTTATCATGCAGGAAAATGCTTTAACCTCCTGAGTCGACCACAGATCAAGTCTTGTTCCAGTAACCCCCATACTTGTTTCGTACTACCATTTGTCCCTGCCATAGGTAGGGTACGGTTCAGTAAGTTGTCAACCCCTTCCTAGCACACACCGTACAGAGAGGCCATGGTGGAAGATACCGGCTGCATCCGATAAGCATGCCACCTAGTCCAGGGGCATGGGTGTTTTCGGTTGGAGCCGAGGGGGTAGCTCCCCTAGTTTGCGTGCGTTATAAATTTTTGTGATCCCATGCTATTCGAGGTTGTAGCCTCCCCACTTAGAGTTTTTCTTAACGGGTGTCGTGGGTGATTCCAGGCACCAGTAAATTGGGCTGGTGTGTGCGGTCAGGTGTGTTTTCAATTAAAAGACCGTAGACGGAATTAGTCCCGATGGACTAAAGGAATCCGTTACTCGTGGGTAAAGAGTACACCCTCTGCAGAGATTATATCTATTCGAATAGCCGTGTCCATGGTTAAGGACTACAGTCTGGGATGGGTCAAGTGTTGGTCTTAGTGTTGGTCTTCGGAGGAAAAATTGCTAAACCAGAACATGGATCATGACTTGTGATTCATGATGGTTATGATTACTATTATTATGGACTAACCATTTACATCATTGAATTATTGAGTATCCCTGGGACGGTTCTACCTCCTGGATATTCACTGTGATTACTCTCATATAAGCCCTTTATGTGGTGTCGCGGAGACACCCGACTGTGGCATGCTTGTTATTCATTTACTTTATAAGCCCTTTATGTGGTGTCGCGGAGATGCCCTACTGTGGCATGCTTGTTATTCATTTACTTTATAAGTCCTTTATGTGGTGTCGCTGAGACGCCCGACTGTGGCATGCTTGTTATTCATTTACTCTATAAGCCCTTTATGTGGTGTCGCACAGACGCCCGACTATGGCATGTTTGCTACTTATTTCCTTATAAGCCCTGTATGTGACGTCGCTCAGACGCCCGACTGAGGCATGCTTTATATTATTATCCTTTCGAGGCGTCACTTCAGACACCCGATCGGTGCATTCTACTTCTACTCCCTTATTACATATTCATGTTGTATAATGAATAGCCCGCTTGCGTGCATCATGGACGTTTATTTTGTGATTGACATATGATCATAGAATAATTCAGGGCATGATTATCATTTGTTATATTATACCCGTGTTCATAATGTTTGCGAGTACATTCAAAGTACTCACTGGCTTGTCCCTGGCTATTGTCTTGGCCAGATTTCTTGCGTGGAGAGGAGCGTTGCGATGACCGCCCCGGAACCTATGCAATGGTGATAGCAGCCTCACGAAGATAGGAGTTATCCAGGTCAGCTGTTCCTGTGGGAAGTGGAGTCCCATAGACGCGGATGAACCGCAAACCGCTTTCGCCGTCAACCACTAGAAACCATTTGTTGTACTCATAGGCCAAAATGGTCTTGTACTACACATTTTGTATTTTGCTTGGAGTTTCTGTATCAAGTTGGTATCTCATCAGCTAACAGTAAATCCTGGGGCTGGTGAGCACAAGGGCCATTTTCTGGGAAATTAATATCCCGAAACCCGGTCCTGACACCACATCCGCGCAGTCCGCCACCGGATCCGGCTGGACTGGGAGGAGGAAGCAGCAGCACGGGGGCGCCGTCTTCAGATCTGGCGAAGGAGAGCAGCAGGGGATCCCTCCACGCGGCGCCCGCATCCACCGCCAACTCGCCGCCCGCGCGGCCGAGTAGACGCGACCCTCAACTCCGGCGAGGGCCGCCCGCCGCCAGAACGACGCCGCCCTCACCAGCAGAGGCCGCCGCCTCAAACCCTAGGTCCGAGCCCGAGCGGCATCGCGGCCGAGGGCCTCACCGCTACCCTCATCGGTGGCCGTGCGGGGGACCCGGCGCCTATCTCCGGCGGCGGCGAGGATAGGAATCGAGCAGGGGAGGAGGCGGACGGGGAGGTTGGTCGCCCCCGAGTCGCCCTCGAGAGGGCGACGCGAGGGAGAGGGAGAGGGACAGATAAGAAAGAACGTAAGAGTGTTATCGTCATCATATACTTAAGGTTACCGGGAGGGGAGTGATACTTCTCCAATGTATCTATAATTTTTGATTGTTCCATGCTATTATATTATCCATTTTGGATATTTTACATGCATTAATATGATATTTTATATTATTTTTGGGACTAACCTATTAACCTAGAGCCCAGTGGCAGTTTCTGTCTTTTCCTTATTTTTGACTTTTACATAAAAGGAATATCAAACGGAGTCCAAACAGAATAAAACTTTTTCTTGGACCAGAAGACACCTGTGTGACTTGGAGAGAGGGCCAGAAGAGTCCCGAGGAGGCCATAAGCCTCTAGGGCGCGCCCTAGAGGGGGGGGGCGCCCTGAGGGCTTGTGGGCCCCTTAGAGGTCCTCTAACCCTAGTTCCACTTCTATATATTCCCAAATATTCCCCAAACATCACAAGCGTCCACCAAAATACTTTTCCGCCGTCGCAAGCCTATGTTTCCATGAGATCCCGTCTTGGGGATTTTTCCAGCACTCCGTCGGAGAGGGATTCGATCATGGAGGGCCTCTACATCAACCTTACTGCCCCCTCGATGATATGTGTGTAGTCTACCACAGATCTACATGTTCATAGGTAGTAGCTAGATGGTTTCTTATCTCTCTTTGAACTTCAATACAATGTTCTCCTCGATGTTCTTGGAGTTCTATCCGATGTAATACTCATTTGCGGTGCGTTTGTTGAGATCCGATAAATTGTGGATTTATGACCAGATTATCTATGAATATTATTTGAGTCTTCTTTGAACTCTTTTATGCATGATTAAGATATCTTTGTATTTCTCTTCGAACTATCGGTTTGGTTTGGCCAACTAGATTGGTTTTTCTTACAATGGGAGAGGTGCTTAGTGATGGGAACGTAGCATGCAATTTCAAAAAATTTCCTACGATCACGCAAGATCTATCTAGGAGATGCATAGCAATGAGAGGGGAAGAGTGTGTCTACGTACCCTCATAGACCGAAAGCGGAAGTGTTAGGTTAACGCGGTTGATGTAGTCGAACGTCTTCATGATCCAACCGATCTAGTACCGAACATATGACACCTCCGAGTTCAGCACATGTTCAGCTCGATGACGTCCTCGAACTCTTGATCCAGCAGAGGGTCGAGGGAGAGTTTCGTCAGCACGATGGCATGGTGATGGTGATGGTGATGGTGATGTGATCCACGCAGGGCTTTGCCTATGCACTACGACACTATGACCAGAGGAGTAAACTGTGGAGGGGGGCACCGCACACGGCTAAGAGAACAATTGATGTGCTTTGGGGTGCCCTCTGCCCCCATATATAAAGGAGGGGACGAGGAGGCGGCCGGCCAGGAGGGCGCGCCATGGGGGGAGTCCTACTAGGACTCCAGTCCTAGTAAGATTCGGCCCCCCTTTT
>NC_041388.1:640469429-640539631 GCF_002162155.2 Triticum dicoccoides | reverse complement strand
GGAAGGAGAGGGAGAGGGAGAGGGAAAGGGGGCCGCACCCCCTCCTCCTTGTCCTATTCGGACTCCCTTGGAGGGGTGCATGCACCATACCTCGCGGGCTTCCCTCACTCTCCCCTAAGGCCCATGTAGGCCCAATACTTCCCCGGGGGGTTCCGGTAACCCCTCGGTACTCCAGTAAAATACACGAACTACTCGAAACCATTCTGATGTCCGAATACTACCTTTCAATATATGAATCTTTATCTCTCGACCATTTCGAGACTCCTCGTCATGTCTGTGATCTCATCCGGGACTCCGAACAAACTTCGGTCACCAAAACACATAACTCATAATACAAATCGTCATCAAACGTTAAGCGTGCGGACCCTACGGATTCGAGAACTATGTAGACATGACCAAGACACATATCCGGCCAATAACCAATAGCAGAACCTGGATGCTCATATTAGTTACTACATATTCTACGAAGATCTTTACCGGTCAAACCGCAATAACAACATACATTATTTCCTTTATCATCGCTATGTTTACTTGCCCGAGATTTGATCGTCGGTATCATCATACCTAGTTCAATCTCATTACCGGCAAGTCTCTTTACTCATTCTGTAATGCATCATCCCATAACTAACTCATTAGTCACATTGCTTGCAAGGCTTATAGTGATGTGCATTACCGAGATGGCCCAGAGATACCTCTCCGATACTCGGAGTGACAAATCCTAGTCTTGATCCATGCCAACCCAACAAACACCTTCGGAGACACCTGTAGAGCATCTTGATAATCACCCAGTTACGTTGTGACGTTTGATAGCACACAAGGTGTCCCTCCGGTATTTGGGAGTTGCATAATCTCATAGTTAGAGGAATATGTATAAGTCATAAAGAAAGCAATATCAATAAAACTTAACGATCATTATGCTAAGCTAACGGATGGGTCTTGTCCATCACATCATTCTCTAATGATGAACCCCGTTCATCAAATGACAACACATGTCTATGGTCAGGAAACTTAACCATCTTTGATTAACGAGCTAGTCAAGTAGAGGCATACTAGGGACACTATGTTTTGTCTATGTATTCGCACATGTATTAAGTTTCCGGTTAATAAAATTCTAGCATGAATAATAAAAATTTATCATGATATAAGGAAATATAAATAAAAACTTTATTATTGCCTCTAGGGCATATTTTCTTGAGTCTCCCACTTGCACTAGAGTCAATAATCTAGATTACATAGTAATGATTCTAACATCCATGGAGTCTTGGTGTTGATCATATTTTGCTCGTGGAAGAGGCTTAGTCAACGGGTCTGCAATATTCAGATCCGTATGTATTTTGCAAATCTCTATGTCTCCCTCCTTGACTTGATCGCGGATGGAGTTGAAGCGTCTCTTGATGTGTTTGGTTCTCTTGTGAAATCTGGATTCCTTCGTCAAGGCAATTGCTCCAGTATTGTCACAAAAGATTTTCATTGGACCCGATGCACTAGGTATTACACCTATATCGGATATGAACACCTTCTTCTAGACTCCTTCATTGGCTGCGTCCGAAGTAGCTATGTACTCCGCTTCACACATAGATCCCGCCACGACTCTCTGCTTGGAACTACACCAACTGACAGCCCCACCATTCAATATAAATACATATCCGGTTTGTGACTTAGAGTCATCCGAATCAGTGTCAAAGCTTGCATCGACGTAACCATTTACGACAAGCTCTTTGTTACCTCCATAAACGAGAAACATATTCTTAGTCCTTTTCAGGTATTTTAGGATGTTCTTGACCGTTGTCCAGTGATCCACTCCTGGATTACTTTGGTACCTCCCTGCTAAACTTATAGCAAGGCACGCATCAGGTTTGGTACACAACATTGCATACATGATAGAACCTATGGCTGAGGCATAGGGAATGACTTTCATTTTCTCTCTATCTTCTGCAGTGGTCGGGCATTGAGTCTGACTCAACTTCACACCTTGTAACACATGCAACAACCCTTTCTTTGACTGATCCATTTTGAACTTCTTCAAAACTTTATCAAGGTATGTGCTTTGTGAAAGTCCAATTAAGCATCTTGATCTATCTCTATAAATCTTGATGCCCAATATATAAGCAGCTTCACCAAGGTCTTTCATTGAAAAATTCTTATTCAAGTGTCCTTTTATGCTATCCAGAATTTCTGTATTATTTCCAATCAACAATATGTCATCCACATATAATATTAGAAATGCTACAGAGCTCCCACTCACTTTCTTGTAAATACAAGTTTCTCCAAAAGTCTGTATAAAACCATATGCTTTGATCACACTATCAAAGCATATATTCCAACTCTGAGAGGCTTGCACCGGTCCATAAATGGATCGTTGGAGCTTGCACACTTTGTTAGCACCTTTACGATCGACAAAACCTTCTGGTTGCATCATATACAACTCTTCTTTAAGAAATCCATTAAGGAATTCCAGTTTGGACATCCATTTTCCAAATTTCATAATCATAAATAGCGGCAATTGCATGATTCGGACAGACTTAAGCATCGCTATGGGTGAGAAGGTCTCATCGTAGTCAACTCCTTGAACTTGTCGAAAACCTTTCGCAACAAGTCGAGCTTTGTAGACAGTAACATTACCGTCAGTGCCAGTCTTCTTCTTGAAGATCCATTTATTCTCTATGGCTTGCCGATCATCGGGCAAGTCAACCAAAGTCCACACTTTGTTCTCATACATGGATCCCATCTCAGATTTGATGGCCTCAAGCCATTTCGCGGAATTTGGGCTCATCATCGCTTCCTCATAGTTCGTAGGTTCGTCATGGTCAAGTAACATGACTTCCAGAATAGGATTACCATACCACTCTGGTGCGGAATGTACTCTGGTTGACCTACGAGGTTCGGTAGTAACTTGATCTGAAGTTTTATGATCATCATCATTAACTTCCTCACTAATTGGTATATGCATCACTAGAAATGATTTCTGTGATGAACTACTTTCTAATTCGGGAGAAGGTACAATTACCTCATCAAGTTCTACTTTCCTCCCACTCACTTCTTTCGAGAGAAACTCCTTCTCAAGAAAGGATCCATTCTTAGCAATGAATATCTTGCCTTTGGATCTGTGATAGAAGGTGTACCCAACAGTTTCCTTTGGGTATCCTATGAAGACGCATTTCTCCAATTTAGGTTCAAGCTTATCAGGTTGAAGCTTTTTCACATAAGCATCGCAGCCCCAAACTTTAAGAAACGACAGCTTAGGTCTCTTGCCAAACCACAGTTCATATGGTGTCGTCTCAACAGATTTAGATGGTGCCCTATTTAACGTGAATGCAGCCGTCTCTAAAGCATAACCCAAAACGATAGTGGTAAATCGGTAAGAGACATCATAGATCGCACCATATCTAATAAAGTACGGTTATGACATTCGGACACACCATTACGCTATGGTGTTCCAGGTGGCGTTAGTTGCGAAACTATTCCACATTGTTTCAAATGAAGACCAAACTCGTAACTCAAATATTCACCTCGATGATCAGATCGTAGAAACTTTATTTTATTGTTACGATGATTTTCCACTTCACTCTGAAATTCTTTGAACTTTTCAAATGTTTCAGACTTATGTTTCATTAAGTAGATATACCCATATCTGCTCAAATCATCTGTGAAGGTCAGAAAATAACGATACCCGCCGCGAGCCTGAACACTCATCAGACCGCATACATCAGTATGTATTATTTCTAGTAAGTTAGTGGCTCGCTCCATTGTTCCGGAGAACGGAGTCTTAGTCATCTTGCCCATGAGGCATGGTTTGCAAGTATCAAGTGATTCATAATCAAGTGATTCCAAAAGCCCATCAGCATGGAGTTTCTTCATGCACTTTACACCAATATGACGTAAATGGCAGTGCCACAAATAAGTTGCACTATCATCATTAACTTTCCATATTTTGGCTTCAGTATTATGAATATGTGTATCACAACGATCGAGATTCAACAAAAATAGACCACTCATAAAGGGTGCATGACCATAAAAGATATTACTCGTATAAATAGAACAACCATTATTCTCTGATTTAAATGAATAACCTTCTCGCATCAAACAATATCCATATATAATGTCCATGCTCAATGCTGGCACCAAATAACAATTATTCAAGTCTAAAACTAATCCCGAAGGTAGATGTAGAGGTAGTGTGCCGATGGTGATCACATCGACCTTGGAACCATTTCTGATGCGCATCGTCACCTCGTCCTTAGCCAATCTTCGTTTAATCCGTAGCCCCTGTTTCGAGTTGCAAATATGAGCAATAGAACTAGTATCAAATACCCAGGAGCTACTATGAGCATTAGTAAGGTACACATCAATAACATGTATATCAAATATACCTTTCACTTTGCCATCCTTCTTATCCGCCAAAAACTTGGGGCAGTTCCGCCTCAAGTGACCAGTCCCTTTGCAGTAGAAGCACTAAGTTTCAGGCTTAGGTCCAGACTTGGGCTTCTTCCCGGGAGTAGGAACTGGCTTGCTACTATTCTTGATGTTCCCCTTCTTCCCTTTCCCCTTTTTCTTGAAACTAGTGATCTTATTAACCATCAACACTAGATGCTCCTTCTTGATTTATACCTCCGCAGCCTTTAGCATGGCGAAGAGCTTGGGAATTATCTTTTCCATCCCTTGCATATTATAGTTCATCACGAAGCCTTTATAGCTTGGTGGCAGTGATTGAAGAACTCTGTCAATGACACTATCATCAGGAAGATTAACTCCCAGGTGAGTCAACTGGTTATGGTACCCAGACATTCTGAGTATGTGTTCACTGTCAGAACTATTCTCCTCCATCTTGGAGCTATAGAACTTGTTGGAGACTTCATATCTCTCAACTCGAGCATTTGCTTGAAATATTAACTCCAACTCTTGGAACATCTCATGTGCTCCATGGCATTCACAAAGTCTTTGAAGTCCTGATTCTAAGCCGTAAAGCATGGCACAATGAATTATCGAGTAGTCATCAGCTTTAGTCGGCGAGATGTTCATAACGTCCAGAGTTGCTCCTGCGGTGGGCCTTGCACCTAGCGGTGCTTCCAGGACGTAATTCTTCTGTGCAGCAATGAGTACAATCCTCAAGTTATGGACCCAGTCTGTGTAATTGCTACCATCATCTTTCAACTTAGCTTTCTCTAGGAACGCATTAAAATTCAAGGGAACGGCAGCACGGGCCATTGATCTACAACAACACAGATATGCAAAAACTATCAGGACTAAGTTCATGGTAAATTAAAGTTCAATTGATCATATTAATTAAGAACTCCGAGTTAGATAGACATCCCTCTAGTCATCTAAATGATCACGTGATCCATATCAACTAAACCATGTCCGATCATCACGTGAGATGGAGTAATTTTCAATGGTGAACATATCTATGTTGATCATACCTACTATATGATTCATGTTCGACCTTTCGGTCTCAATGTTCCGAGGCCATATCTGCATATGCTAGGCTCGTCAAGTTTAACCTGAGTATTCTGCACGTGTAAAACTGTCTTACACCCGTTGTATGTGAACATAGAGCTTATGACACCTGATCATCACGTGGTGTCTCGGCATGAGGAACTGTAGCAACGTTGCATACTCAGGGAGAACACCCATACCTTGAAATTTAGTGAGGGATCATCTTATAATGCTACCGCCGTACTAAGCAAAATAAGATGCATAAAAGATAAACATCACATGCAATCAAAATATGTGACATGATATGGCCATCATCATCTTGTGCCTTTGATCTCCATATCCAAAGCACCGTCATGATCTCCATCGTCACCGGCTCGACACCTAGATCTCCATCGTAGCATCGTTGTCATCTCGCCAACTATTGCTTCTACAACTATCGCTACCGCATAAAGATAAAGTAAAGCAATTACATGGCGATTGCATTTCATACAATAAAGCGACAACCATAAGGCTCTTGCCAGTTGCCGATAACTTTCACAAAACATGTTCATCTCATACAACAACATATATCTCATCATGTATTGAACATATCACATCACAACATGCCCTGCAAAAACAACTTAGACGTCCTCTACTTTGTTGTTGCAAGTTATACGTGGCTGCCACGGGCTTCTAGCAAGAACCGTTCTTACCTACGCATCAAAACCATAATGATTTTTCGTCAAGTGTGCTGTTTTAACCTTCAACAAGGACCGGCCGTAGTCAAATTCGATTCAACTAAAGTTGGAGAAACAGACACCCACCAGCCACCTTTATGCAAAACAAGTTGCGTGTCTGTCGGTGGAACCAGTCTCATGAACGTGGTCATGTAAGGTTGGTCCGGGCCGCTTCATCCAACAATACCGCAGAATCAAAATAAGACGTTGGTGGTAAGCAGTATGACTATTATCGCCCACAACTCTTTGTGTTCTACTTGTGCATATCATCTACGCATAGACCTGGCTCGGATGCCATTGATAGGAACATAGCATGCAATTTCAAAAAAATTCCTACGATCACGCAATATCTATCTAGGAGATGCATAGCAACGAAAGGGGAAGAGTGTGTCTACGTACCCTTGTAGTGAAGGAAAGATGCCCTAGAGGCAATAGTAAAGTTATTATTTATATTTCCTTATATTATGATAAATGTTTATTATTCATGCTAGAATTGTATTAACCGGAAACTTAGTACATGTGTGAATACATAGACAAACAGAGTGTCCCTAGTATGCCTCTACTTGACTAGCTCGTTAATCAAAGATGGTTAAGTTTCCTAGCTATAGATATGTGTTGTCATTTTATGAACATGATCACATCATTAGAGAATGATGTGATGGACAAGACCCATCCATTAGCTTAGCAATAATGATCGTTTAGTTTTATTGCTATTGATTTCTTCATGACTTATACATGTTCCTCTGACCTTGAGATTATGCAACTCCAGAATACCAGAGGAACACCTTGTGTGCTATCAAACGTCACAATGTAACTGGGTGATTATAAAGATGCTCTACAAGTGTCTCCGATGGTGTTTGTTGAAGTTGGCATAGATCGAGATTAGTATTTGTCACTCCGTGTATTGGAGAGGTATCTCTGGGCCCTCTCTCTAATGCACATCACTATAAGCCTTGTAAGCAATGTTACTAATTGAAAGTGCAACTATCCCTGGGTGGTTTTGGTAATTCCTAACAACATATAGCTCATTGAGCTAATGCTATTCCAAGATGAATATTTCAGGAAAGCTCAATGGTTGGCATGGCATGGATTAGAAAGTGGACCCTTCAAAATGCTAAGGATAAAAGATTGGCTCAAGCTCAAAGCACAAGACTCTACATTTTCTATTTTAGTGATCCAAGATCACATTGAGTCTATAGGAAAAGCCAATACTATTAAGAAGGGATGAGGTGTTGCTTAATGAGGTGCTTGCTCAAAATGCTTATTGATATGCTCCAAAACCCTTCACTACTTTCTCATATCCACATATGTCCCACACCAAATATCCAACTCGGCCCCACCGATTCTTTCTATCCGGTGCCACTGAGTTCAGTTGACATAGCCACTGCTAGAAACCCTAGTATTTTCGGTCTCACCAATAGGGATCTTGACCTCACCAAGATGGGATTGTAATCTCTGTGTTTCCCTTCATAACGTTTCGGTCAAACTGAGAGGAGCGATCGGTCCCACCGAGATTGCAATGTAAACTCTCTGCTTCCCTTTCGTAACACTTCGGTCCAACCGAGATGAGCGAATCGGTCCCACCGAGTTTGCCGGACCAACTCTCTGTTAGTCCATTACCAAAATCGGTCTCACCAAGTTTGTGTAATCGGTCTCATCGTGATTAGTTAGGCCCTAACCCTAACGAAATCGGTCCCACCGAGTTGACATGTCGGTCCCACCGAGAATCCTAAGTTCACATTTTGAACTAAATAGGTCTGACCGAGTTTTATGATTTGGTCCCACCGAGTTTGGTGATTGGTGTGTAACGGTTAGATTTTGTGTGGAGGCTATAAATACCCCTCCACCCACTCTTCATTCGTGGATAGAGCCATCAGAACATGCCTACACTTCCAATACACATTTTCTAAGAGAGAACCACCTACATTTGCGTTGAGGTCAAGATATTCCATTCCAACAACATAAATCTTGATCTCAAGCCTTCCCCAAGTTTCTTTCCACTCAAATCTTCTTTCTACCAAATCCAATCCTATGAGAGAGAGTTGAGTGTTGGGGAGACTATCATTTGAAGCACAAGTGCAAGGAGTTCATCCTCAAGACACCGTTTTTTACTTCCTGGAGAGTGGTGTCTCCTAGATTGGCTAGGTGTCACTTGGGAGCCTCCGACAAGATTGTGGAGTTGAACCAAGGAGTTTGTAAGGGCAAGGAGATCGCCTACTTCGTGAAGATCTACCCTAGTGAGGCAAGTCCTTCGTGGGCGACGACCATGGTGGGATAGACAAGGTTGCTTCTTCATGGACCCTTCGTAGGTGGAGCCCTCTGTGGACTCGCACAACCGTTACCCTTCGTGGGTTGAAGTCTCCATCAACGTGGATGTACGGTAGCACCACCCATCGGAACCATGCCAAAATCTCCGTGTCAACATTGCGTTTGCTCCCTCAAACTCCTCCCTTTACCTTCATATGCAATTGTTTTATATTCCGCTGCTATACTCTTAGAATTGCATGTGTAGGTTGATTACTTGTTTGTGCTAAGTTGTTAAAATCTGACAAGAACTAAACTTGGGAAAAGGCTAGATTTTTATTTGGTCAAGTAGTCTAATCACCCCCTCTAGACATACTTTCGATCCTACAAGTGGTATCAGAGCTTTGGTCTCCATTTGCTTTGATTTCCATAGCTTTTGGGGGTCATAGCCTTGGTTTCACAACCTAGGAGAGTATGGCGTCTAGCGAGGGAAATTACCACCGTAGAGGTCCTTACTTTGACGGTACAAATTTTGCTAGTTGGAAGCATAAGATGAAAATGCATATTCTTGGACATAACCCCGTCGTTTGGGCTATTGTGTGTGTTGGCTTGCAAGGTGAATTCTTTGATGGTAGAGAACCAAACCGTGAAGCTACCACAGAAGAGTTGAAGATGCTGCAATACAATGCTCAAGCTTGTGATATTCTCTTCAACGGATTGTGCCCCAAAGAATTCAACAAAATCAGCCGTCTTGAGAATGCAAAGGAAATTTGGGATACTTTGATTGATATGCATGAAGGTACCGACTCCGTCAAGGAATCCAAATTGGATGTGCTTCAAAGTCAACTTGACAAGTTCAAAATGAAGGATGGTGAAGGTGTCGCTGAAATGTATTCTAGGCTTGCTCTCATCACAAATGAGATTGCCGGCTTAGGAAGTGAAGAGATGACTGACAAATTCATCATCAAGAAGATCATAAGAGCCTTGGATGGAAAATATGATACCATGTGCACATTGATCCAAATGATGCCCAATTACAAAGATCTCAAGCCAGCGGAAGTCATTGGAAGAATTGTTGCTCATGAGATGTCACTCAAGGATAAGGAAGAGCTTCACAACAAGTCAAGTGGTGCTTACAAAGCCTCATGTGATGCTCCCTCATCATCAAGAGAGAAACAAACCTTTGATGAAGAATTGAGCCTAATGGTAAACAAGTTCTACAAGAGTAGAAGCAAAGAAAGAAGTTCCAAGTCAAGGTCCTACAATGACAAAGAACTTCTAGTCGTGAGCGTAATTGCTACAATTGTGGAAGACCCGGACACTACTCCAATGAGTGTACGGCTCCCTACAAAAGAAGAGAAGATTCTCCCAAAATAAGAAGTAGAAGGGAAGAATCACCACCAAGAGAAAGGAGGAGTAGAGATGATCGTTATGAATGAAAAGCCTCTCAGAGAAGCAAGGATTCTGAAAGGAAAGAAAAGTCATCAAGGAGCTACACAAAAAGAAGACATCAAGCTCATGTTGGTGAATGGGTATACGACTCCGACTCCGACAATCACTCCGAAAGAAGTTATCACTCCGTCTCCAAATATACTCAAGATGAAGGTGTTGCTGGTCTAGCACTTGTGTCAACCAACTCCTACGACATATTTAACTCACTAAATGAAG
Source organism: Triticum dicoccoides (assembly GCF_002162155.2). NCBI lineage: Eukaryota > Viridiplantae > Streptophyta > Magnoliopsida > Poales > Poaceae > Triticum > Triticum dicoccoides. Next base: position 640,529,570 of record NC_041388.1, on the reverse strand, counting down.
GAATTTGAAAGTGCTTCATGGCCAGAGGTCCAAAGGTAACACATCCCGAGTATGTTGATTTCAATAGTGATGAAGATGATTTCCTAGGTGATGATGATTTACTTGTTGACAACTCTAGTGATGAATACTATGATGAAACGTCAATTAATCATGCTAATCAAGATAAAACAAATGATGATGATAAGAAGGCGATTGAGCATCTAACTAAAGAACTAAACACTCTTAAGTTAGCTCATGAAACTTCCTTGGAAAATCATCGAGAACTTTTAAAGACTCATGATAAGCTACGCTTTGAAAAGCTCAACCTTGAGCAAGAGCATGAGTTTTTAAAGGCAATCAATGATGATCTTCGCAAGAAAAGTTCTTCTTACATTGCCAAGCGTTTACTCTTGTCTACTTACATGCCACAAGTTAAATTTAGCAACAAGAGCAAGAAAGATTCTTCATCTTGTAGTAACAACAATCATGCCAAATCCAATATTGTTGCTTCTAGGAGTTCTCTTGATTCCACTAATGATTCTCTTAGCCAAGTTACACTTGAGAAAGAAAATATCTTATTGAAGGGAATTATAGAGAAAGGTGTTTACAAGAGCCTTGACGGGAGTAAGCAATTTGAGGAAATTGTACGCAAGCAAGGAAGACATCGGAAGAATCAAGGTGTTGCTTTTGAACGAAAGTTCAATGCCAATGGAGTTGAGTGGGAAGAAGATCAATACCCCAAGACGAAGTTTGTTCCTCAACAAGAGAAGTATGATCCTACTTCTTTCAAAGGGACACAAGCTCAAGATGATCTTCCACCACAAGACCACAAGCAAAAAGGCAAGGACAAGCTTCAAGAGGAGATTGATGCATTTGAAGAAGCACCCAAGGCCTTGGTCAAGTGGGTTCCCAAGTCCACATCAAGTTCTACTTCATCAAGTACAACTAAAACTCCAAGGGTTCCCATCAAGATGGTGTGGATCTAGAAGAAGAAGAACTAGAGAGTTCTTGAGGGTGATTCCGCCAACATACTTCACTCTTATCATTTTGACGAGGACAAGTGCAAACAACTTCCATATCTTGCACTAGTTCAAGGAGTCAGAAACCCTCTTGTTGGTAAGACAAGGGACAAGGTAACCTAATGCTTTCATGGACATCATCTCGTGTATGCATCACTCTATGTCTATGGATATCCTTGTTTGTTCCTTGTGGGACTAACCCGTGTAGGTATTGAAAGTGCAACTCACTCCAAAGGATTGCTCCAAATGATCTACATCAACATTGAGCATCTACATCTTCAACACCTACATGAAGTCATCATCGACAAAACCCAAGGTTAGTTCATCCCTCTTAGGAGGGATATCACATCTAGGGGGAGCTTTACTCTAACCAATTGAGCTAAAGCAACTCTAATGGTGTGAACACAACAATGCTTTATGTAAAAGTGGTAACCCCACTTGCGCTTAAACGACGAGTATGACCTATGATCAAATGTTCTCATTTGACTGCTAAGTCAATATACTCATATATAGATGACCTAGTCATCGCCAAATTGCTTGATAGATGCTAGAGTGTTTATGCATGCTTTGTCACATATTTCATTTGCCATTTTATTGTGTGATCATGTTGGTTGCATATTTTACTCATTCGAGGACATCCATTTGTTGTTTTGATTGTTTGGCTCTTTGTCTTTTGTCAAATGGATGGACAAGAATGCTTAAGAACTCCCTCTAGCTATCTATGCTTTTCTTGTCTCAAACTCTATTCATGCTACATCACAAAGTTTGATCAAGTCAGATTCGAACCACTCTATGTGAGGAGCACTCGAAGTTCCCGATTCATCATATACTTAAACCTCCAAAACCTCTTTGTGCATCTCGGTCTGACCGATTCATCCTTTTCGGTCCTACCGAGCCACTAAGTTGATCTAGGGTTTTTCAATCTCGGTGCAACCGACTATAACCTTTCGGTCACACCGAGTTGCAGTAACTGCCTGCAATTTTGCATCTTGGTGCCACCGAGTCGTTCCACTCAGTCACACCGACAGGGTCAGGTTATATATACCGACGGGCCAAAATTTGGAAAATTTTCCGAACCTCCTCGCCCGCGCATAACCTACTCTTCCTCCTCGGGTCTCTAGATCGTCCTGTCGTTGCCAGCGACCTCCCGCCACTGGACTCCGCCGCCGTCAACGGAAATCTTCACCGCCGTTGCCATCGTAGCAAGTTCGTTGCCGAACTAGGGTACGAACTTGATCATTGTGCTAATCCTTAACTCCGATTCTTAGCACATTGCTTTGCCATGATTCTTGCCACGAATGAAATCATCCTGTCCAGCGAAAACATCTTGTAGATTAGTTTTGATTTCAAAATTTAGGGTTAGGTCTCCGTCGAATTCATCTCGGACCGACCGAGTTGTAGAAATCGGTCTCACTGATTTTGGGTTAGGCCAGAGCACACACGTTTTCGGTCTGACCGAAAATTGCAAATCGGTGTGACCGAGTTCAATTATCTGTGAAACCCTAGCAGTCTCGGTGCCACCAAACTGTGACTCGGCCTGACCGAGTTCACTAGTTTTGGTTCCAAAATCTGCTTCGGTATCACCGAGTTTACAAATTGGTAGATCCGAAATGCTTTCTGTGAAGAACTAAAACTAAGTTTTTCAGTCAATTGTTTTGCAAAATGGCTGTACTTTGTGATGCTCATCTACTCTACCTCATCTATAATCTATTCACAGGGCCTGCTGATAGTTTGCCTGCACAATGTCTGACCAAAGTGATAGCCAGAACAAGTCCGAGGAGCAGGTTCAACTGAGTGAGGGCACTAGTCCCTCCAGTTCATCTGATGATGGCAGCAGGAGCACACCAAGTAGCTTGCCAAAGGCAGACACCAAAACAAGAAAGAAGAAGACCTTAGATTCAGAGGATGAGGATTATGTGGCTGTTGAGGAAGAAGTCAGCTCCAAGAAAAATGTGCTGAAAAAGGAGTATGGCTCAGCTGCTACAGTCAAGCCAGGGATGCATAAGAAGGCACCAGCAAAGAGAGTCCCCATGTCTAAGGCCAGGGCATCCACTGCTGAAACCTCCAAGCCATCTGAAGAGGCAGTTGGAGGAGGCAAGAAAAGGAAGGAAAGGGTCAAGAAGACCACTGCCAGAGTGCTTGGAAGATCATCAATTATGAGAGATGATGATGAAGAGGAAGAGGATGCTGCACCAGCACCCAAAGCTTAAAAGATCATGGGAGATGCAATCAGATCAGGGGCTGCTCCATCTAAGCCCAAAGCTGCTCCCAAGGCAGCTGCTCTAGCCCATAAGCCCAAGAGAAGCACTAGAAACATTTCTGCCGAGGAAAAGAACAAGGCCCCAGTGCCTGAAGCTGCTGAAGAAGATGAAACTCAAGTGCTAAGGAAGCTGGAACCCAAGATCCCTGACCACAATGATGCACATCCAATTGCAGAAAACATGAAAATCAGGAAGGATGCATGATTGAGAATATGGAGAGAGTCTGATCCATATGCTATCAGGAGAAGAACTGCTGTGGACAACAGGTTTCACACTAAGGAACAGCAGGACTTCTATGATACAGTGTTGCTTGACAAGAAGCCCATTGTGTGTGATATGAGATGGGTAGACTGGGAGTGCATCCAGAAGAATGAAGATCAGTATCCTGGAGTGTATGACAGTTTTAAGGCATGTGGAGTCGATGAATTTGTTGCCCAGAAGCTCACCAAGTGGAATGATGAGCTCATCATGCAGTTCTACTCGACTGCCCATTTCTATCCAGATGGGAAGATCGTTTGGATGTCTGAGGGTACCAGATAGCAGTCGTCTGTTGATGAATGGTCTTAGTTGATCAATGCCCCAAAAGAAAGTTTGGATGACTTGGACATTTATGCAGAGAAGAAGAAAGACCACAACACTATGACCAACATGTACAAGGAGATCCCAGGTGCTACCTTGGATACACACAAGTTTGGATCTGTCCACTACCTGTTGTCTGGTCTGCCTACCATAAACTGGATTCTGAGACACACACTGCTACCCAAGTCATGTGATCACAAGATGATCAGAGGACATGCCATCAACTTGCTTCACATATTTGATGTCCCACTTCAAGGTCATGAGCTTGATTGTTGAGACAATCAAGAGGACTGCTGCTGACCAGAAGAGAAATTGTGGGTATGCCCCACAAATTCAAGAGCTCATTAACTCAAAGATGGGCACATGCACATATCTTTTGGACAAGGAGCACCTGCCCATCTATCCTGAATTTGAAGACAACACTGTGGTGATGGATGAAAATGAACCATCTTCAGCTCAAGCACATGAGAAGAGAGAAAAGGCAAAGGCAGAGAAACCTGCAAAGATGCCAACTGTTGAAGAGGCATCTCAAGTGTTCTTGAAATCCAAACAAGATCAACTTGGATATATGATCCAATCCACCCTGAGGATTGAGAAGGGCTTGGCCATCCTGACTAAGAACCAGGAGAGTTTGGAGAGGATTGTTGAGAAGAAGTTCTATGATCTGGATGTCAAGGTAAATGAGATCCAAACTGCAGTTGAGCAGCTACAGGAGGAAGCAGAGGAGAGGAAGGGCAAGTCTACTACTGATGCTTTCAAGAGAGTGCCACGAGGTCCAAGGTCTGCTGCAGTGCCAGTGACAGACACTAGAGCTACAACATCAGCACCAGCAGCCACAGCTCCAGTGCCACCTCCAGCACCCACTCCATCTGCTCCAACTACTTCATCAGAGCCTTCGTCCTTGGAGTTCTCTCTACACCACCTCCCAAAGATCAAGCCTGAGAGTCGTTTAGGACTATGCATTTTTGAACTTTTTGGTAACTTGTTGCCAAAGGGGAATAAAAATGTATTGATCATAGGTTTCGAGAGAGAGAGTGTTGCTTTTTATCTCTCTTTGCACTTATTTGGTTTTTTGGAACTTTATTGTGTGCTTGTGTGAGCTACTTGTGAGATACTTGTTGATCATGTGTTTGATCATATGCTACCCTTAATGTTTGGTTGAATGATGCTATCTTTTATATCTCTTGTATGATCATTCACTTGCTTGGTGATGAGTGCATGCTTTTAATGTCTATCATTTTGAGCGCTCCACCAAGATGTATGTGACATGGAAGAGTAACCCACGGTCCTAATCGATTGTGCATTTGCATTCAAAAGCAAATTTTAAATAATGCACAAATTTAGGGGGAGCTCTTGCTTATCACATACTTCTCAAAGCGACGATGTTTTTCAAATCTTATTTATCATTTGTCGAAGCTTTGATCTATATGTTGTCATCAATTACCAAAAAGGGGGAGATTGAAAGTGCAACTATCCCTAGGTGGTTTTGGTAATTCCTAACAACATATAGCTCATTGAGCTAATGCTATTCCAAGATGAATATTTCAGGAAAGCTCAATGGTTGGCATGTCATGGATTAGAAAGTGGACCCTTCAAAATGCTAAGGATAAAAGATTGGCTTAAGCTCAAAGCACAAGACTCTACATTTTCTATTGTAGTGATCCAAGATCACATTGAGTCTATAGGAAAAGCCAATACTATTAAGAAGGGACGAGGTGTTGCTTAATGAGGTGCTTGCTCAAAATGCTTATTGATATGCTCCAAAACCCTTCAATACTTTCTCATATCCACATATGTCCCACACCAAATATCCAACTCAGCCCCACCAATTCTTTCTATTCGGCGCCACCGAGTTCAGTTGACATAGCCACTGCTAGAAACCCTAGTCTTTTCGCTCTCACCGATAGGGATCTCGGTCTCACTGAGATGGGATTGTAATCTCTCCGTTTCCCTTCGTAACGTTTTGGTAAAACTGAGATGAGCGACCGGTCCCACCGAGATTGCAATGTAAACTCTCTGCTTCCCTTTCGTAACACTTCGGTCCAACCGAGATGAGCGAATCGGTCCCACCGAGTTTGCTGAACCAACTCTCTGTTAGTCCATTACCAAAATCGGTCTCACCGAGTTTGTGTAATCAGTCTCACCGAGATTACTTTATGCCCTAACCCTAACGAAATCGGTCCCACCGAGTTGACATGTCGGTCCCACCAGAATCCTAACATTCACATTTTGAACTAAATCGGTCTGACCGAGTTTCATGATCCGGTCCCACCGAGTTTGGTGATTTGTGTGTAATGGTTAGATTTTGTGTGGAGGCTATAAATACCACTCCACCCACTCTTCATTCGTGGAGAGAGCCATCAGAACATGCCTACACTTCCAATACATATTTTCTAAGAGAGAACCACCTACACTTGTGTTGAGGTCAAGATATTCCATTCCAACCACATAAATCTTGATCTCTAGCCTTCCCCAAGTTGCTTTCCACTCAAATCTTCTTTCTACCAAATCCAATCCCATGAGAGAGAGTTGAGTGTTGGGGAGACTATCATTTGAAGCACAAGAGCAAGGAGTTCATCGTCAACACACCGTTTGTTACTTCTTGGAGAGTGGTGTCTCCTAGATTGGCTAGGTGTCACTTGGGAGCCTCCGACAAGATTGTGGAGTTGAACCAAGGAGTTTGTAAGGGAAGGAGATCTCCTACTTCATGAAGATCTACCCTAGTGAGGCAAGTCCTTCGTGGGCGATGGCCATGGTGGGATAGACAAGGTTGCTTCTTCGTGGACCCTTCGTGGGTGGAGCCCTCCGTGGACTCGCGCAACCGTTACCCTTCGTGGGTTGAAGTCTCCATCAACGTGGATGTACGATAGCACCACCTATCGGAACCACGCCAAAAATCTCCGTGACAACATTGCGTTTGCTCCCTCAAACTCCTCCCTTTACCTTCATATGCAACTGTTTTATATTCCGATGCTATACTCTTAGAATTGCATGTGTAGGTTGATTACTTGTTTGTGCTAAGGTGCTAAAATCTGCCAAGAACTAAAATTGGGAAAAATCTAGATTTTTATTTGGTCAAGTAGTCTAATCACCCCCCTCTAGACATATTTTCGATCCTACACTAATGAGTTAGTTGCGGGATGATGCATTACGGAACGAGTAAAGAGACTTGCCAGTAACAAGATTGAACTAGGTATGATGATACCGACGATCGAATCTTTGGCAGGTAACATACTGATGACAAAGGGAACAATGTATGTTGTTATGCGGTTTGACCGATAAAGATCTTCGTAGAATACGTAGGAGCCAATATGAGCATCCAGGTTCCACTATTTGTTATTGGCCGGAGATGTGTCTCAGTCATGTCTATGCTACCTCTTGAGCATGTGTTGGTTTTCCCTTGAAGAGGAAAGGGTGATGCAACAAAGTAATGTTAGTATTTCCCTCAGTTTTTGAGAACCAAGGTATCAATCCAGTAGGAGACAACGCACAAGTCACCTAGTACCTGCACAAACAATCAAGAACCTTGCAATCAACGCGATAAAGGGGTCGTCAATCCCTTCACGGCCACTCACAAAAGTGAGATCTGATAAAGATAGTAAGATAAATATTTTTGGTATTTTTTTTGTATAGATTGGAAAGTAAAGATTGCAAAATAGTAAAGAAGATGCGATTTAAATAAAAGAGATGCAATATAATAAGAAAGAGACCTGGGGGCCATAGGTTTCACTAGTGGCTTCTCTCAAGATAGCATGTATTACGGTGGGTGAACAAATTACTGCCGAGCCATTGATAGAAAAGCGCATAGTTATGAGAATATCTAGGCAATGATCATGAATATAGGCATCACGTCCGTGTCAAGTAGATTGAACAATTCTGCATCTACTACTATTACTCCACACATCGACCGCTATCCAGCATGCGTCTAGAGTATCAAGTTCATAAGAACAGAGTAACGCTTTAAGCAAGATGACATGATGTAGAGGGATAAACTCAAGCAATATGATATAAACCCCATCTTTTTATCCTCAATGGCAACAATACAATAGGTGCCTTGTTGCCCCTACTGTCACTGGGAAAGGACACCGCAAGATTGAACCCAAAGCTGAGCACTTCTCCCATTGCAAGAAAGATCAATCTAGAAGGCCAAACTAAATCGATAATTCGAAGGGACTTGCAAAGATACCAAATCATGCATATAAGAATTCGGAGAAGAACCAAATAATATTCATAGATAATCTTGTTCATAGACCCACAATTCATAGGATCTCAGCAAACACACCGCAAAAGAGTATTACATCAAATAGATCTCCAAGAACATCGAGGAGAACTTTGTATTGAGAATCAAAGAGAGAGAGAGAGAGAGAAGAAGCCATCTAGATAAGAACTATGGGCCCAAAGGTCTGTGGTAAACTACTCATGCTTCATCGGAGAGGCTATGTGATACGTCTCCAACGTATCTATAATTTTTGATTGCTCCATGCTATATTATCTACTGTTTTGGACATTATTGGGCTTTATTATCCAATTTTATGTTATTTTTGCGACTAACCTATTAACCGGAGGCCCAACCCAGAATTGCTATTTTTGCCTATTTTAGGGTTTTGAAGAAAAGGAATATCAAACAGAGTCCAAATGGAATGAAACCTTCGGGAACGTGATTTTTGGAACAAACAAGATCCAGGAGACTTGGACCCTACGCCAAGCAACTAACAGGGAAGCCACAAGGTAGGGGGGCGCGCCTGCCCCCCCAGGCACGCCCTCCACCCTCATGGGCCCCCTGTTGCTCCACCGACATACTCCTTCCTCCCATATATACCTACATACCCCCAAACGATCAGATATGGGGCCAAAAACCAAATTCCACCGCCGCAACCTTCTGTATCCACGAGATCCCATCTTGGGCCTGTTCCGGAGCTCCGCCGGAGGGGGCATCCATCACGGAGGGCTTCTACATCAACACCATAGCCTCTCTGATGAAGTGTGAGTAGTTTACTTCAGACCTTCGGGTCCATAGTTATTAGCTAGATGGCTTGTTCTCTCTTTTTGGATCTCAATACAATGTTCTCCCCCTCTCTTGTGGAGATCTATTCAATGTAATCTTCTTTTTGCAGTGCGTTTGTTGAGACTGATGAATTGTGGGTTTATGATCAAGATTATCTATGAACAATATCTGAATCTTCTCTAAATTCTTTTATGTATGATTGGTTATCTTTGCAAGTCTCTTCGAATTATCAGTTTCGTTTGGCCTACAAGATTGATCTTTCTTGCAATGGGAGAAGTGCTCAGCTTTGGGTTCAATCTTGCGGTGTCCTTTCCCAGTGACAGTAGGGGCAGCAAGGCACGTATTGTATTGTTGCCATCGAGGATACCAAGATGGGTTTTTATCATATTGCATGAATTTATCCCTCTACATCATGTCATCTTGCTTAAGGCGTTACTTTGTTTTCATGAACTTAATACTCTAGATGCATGCTGGATAGCGGTCGAGGAGTGGAGTAATAGTAGTAGATGCAGGCAGGAGTCGGTCTACTTGTCTTGGACGTGATGCCTATACACATGATCATACCTAGATATTCTCATAACTATGCTCAATTCTGTCAATTGCTCAACAGTAATTCGTTCACCCACCGTAAAATACTTATGCTCTTGAGAGAAGCCACTAGTGAAACCTATGGCCCCCGGGTCTACCTTCATCATATTAAATCTTCCAATACTTAGTTACTTCCTTTGCTTTTTTACTTTGCTTTTATTTTACTTTGCATCTTTATCATAAAAATACCAAAAATATTATCTTATCATATATATCAGATCTCACTCTCGTAAGTGATCGTGAAGGGATTGACAACCCCTTATCGGGTTGGTTGCGAGGAGTTATTTGTTTTGTGCAGGTACGAGGGACTCGCGCGTAGCCTCCTACTGGATTGATACCTTGGTTCTCAAAAACTGAGGGAAATACTTACGCTACTTTGCTGCATCATCCTTTCCTCTTCAAGGAAATCCAACGCAGTGCTCAAGAGGCAGCAAGAAGATTTCTGGCGCCGTTGCCGAGGAGTCTACGCAAAAGTCAACATACCAAGTACCCATCACAACCCTTATCTCCCGCATTACATTATTTGCCATTTCCTCTCTATTTCCTCTCCCCCACTTCACCCTTGTTGTTTTATTCGCCCTCTCTCTCTATCCTCCCTCTCCTTCTCTATTTGCCTCTTTTTGCCCGCTTGCTTTTTGTTTGTTTGTGTGTTGGTTTGCTTGTTTGTCACAATGGATCTACCTAGATTTGGTGATCTTCACCTTAAAAGGTTAGAAGATATCGAAAGCAATGTCAGGAGTTTTATGGTTTTGCAATTTGAGCATAATAATTTCTTCAGAAACGAGCTTAAGGAACAGAAAAGTTTTATGAGTTTTATGAATAAAGAGCTTGATGATATGTCTAAAGAATTTGATGGTTTAAGATCCCAAATTGCTCGTCTTGAGAAATTGACTGCTGAAATTTTGGATAAGCAGGCTACCTTAGTTAATAGGATGGCCGCTAAACCGGATTTTTGTGAAAATAAAGATGAAGATCCAAAAGTTATTGATCTGTCCCCTATTAAATCTTTGTTTTGCAATATGAATCTTGATAATGATGGTACTGAATATGATCCACTTTTACCAAGAAGGCGTTCCAAAAATTCGGAGTTTTTAGATCTTGATGCTAAATTTGATGAAAGTGGGATTGAACAAATTAAAACCCTAGATGTCGCTAAACCCACTATTTTGGATTTCAAGGAATTTAATTATGAAAATTGCTCTTTGATTGATTGTATTTCCTTGTTGCAATCCGTGCTAAATTCTCCTCATGCTTATAGTCAAAATAAAGCATTTACTAAACATATCGTTGATGCCTTGATGCAATCTTATGAAGAAAAACTTGAGTTGGAAGTTTCTATCCCTAGAAAACTTTATGATGAGTGGGAACCAACTATTAAAATTAAGATTAAAGAGCATGAGTTCTATGCTTTATGTTATTTGGGTGCTAGTGTTTCCATGATTCCAAAGACTTTGTGTGATTTGTTAGGTTTATGTGATTTTGATGATTGCTCTTTAAACTTGCACCTTGCGGATTCCACTATTAAGAAACAAATGGGAAGAATCAATGATGTTCTTATTGTCGCAAATAGGAATTATGTGCCCGTAGATTTTATTGTTCTTGACATAGATTGCAATCCTTCATGTCCTATTATTCTTGGTAGACCTTTCCTTAGAACGATTGGTGCAATTATTGACATGAAGGAAGGAAATATTATATTCCAATGTCCGTTAAGGAAAGGCATGTAACACTTTCCTAGAAAGAAAATTAAATTACCTTATGAATCTATTATGAGAGCCACTTATGGAGTGCCTACCAAAGATGGCAATACCTAGATCTATCCTTGCCTTTTATGCCTAGCTAGGAGCGTTAAACGATAGCGCTTGTTGGGAGGCAACCCAATTTTATTTTTATTCCTTGTTTTTTGCTCCTGTTTAGTAATAAATAATTTACCTAGCCTCTGTTTTGGTTGTGTTTTTTGTGTTTAATTAGTGTTTGTGCCAAGTAGAACCGTTGGGAAGACTTGGGGAAAGTCTTGTTATCTTGCTGTAAAAAACAGAAACTTTAGCGCTCACGAGAACTGCTGCCATTTTTATTTGGAAAGTGATATTTAGTTAATTCTTTTTGCAGATGATTTCACGTCCAGAAATTTATTTTAGAATTTTTGGGGTTCCAGATCTTGCGCTAGCTACAGATTACTACAGACTGTTCTGTTTTTGACAGATTCTGTCTTTCGTGTGTTGTTTGCTTTATTTGATGAATCTATGGCTAGTAAAATAGTTTATAAACCATAGAGAAGTTGGAATACAGTAGGTTTAACACCAATATAAATAAAGAATGAGTTCATTACAGTACCTTGAAGTGGTCTTTTGTTTTCTTTTGCTAACGGAGCTCATGAGATTTTCTACTTTAAGTTTTGTGTTGTGAAGTTTTCAAGTTTTGGGTAAAGATTTGATGGATTATGGAACAAGGAGTGGCAAGAGCCTAAGCTTGGGGATGCCCATGGAACCCCCAAGATAATCTAAGGACACCTAAAAGCCAAAGCTTGGGGATGCCCCGGAAGGCATCCCCTCTTTCGTCTACTTCTATCGGTAACTTTACTTGGAGCTATATTTTTATTCACCACATGATATGTGTTTTGCTTGGAGCGTCTTGTATGATTTGAGTCTTTGCTTTTTAGTTTACCACAATCATCCTTGCTGTACACACCTTTTCAGAGAGCCATACATGATTTGGAATTTGTTATAATACTCTATGTGCTTCGCTTATATCATTTGAGTTATATAGTTTTGCTCTAGTACTTCACTTATATTTTTTAGAGCACGGTGGTGGAATTGTTTTATAGAAACTATTGATCTCTCATGCTTCACTTAGATTATTTTGAGAGTCTTAAATAGCATGGTAATTTGCTTAAATAATCCTAATATGCTTGGTATTCAAGAATAGTAAAAACTTTCTTATGAGTGTGTTGAATGCTATGAGAAGTTTGATGCTTGATAATTGTTTTGAGATATGAAGATAGTGATATTAAAGTTGTGCTAGTTGAGTAGTTGTGAATTTGAGAAATACTTGTGTTAAAGTTTGTGATTCCCGTTGCATGCACGTATGGTGAACCGTTATGTGATGAAGTCGGAGCATGATTTATTTTTTGATTGTCTTCCTTATGAGTGGCGGTCGGGGACGAGAGATGGTCTTTTCCTACCAATCTATCCCCCTAGGAGCATGCACGTAATACTTTGCTTTGATAACTTGTAGATTTTTGGAATAAGTATATGAGTTCTTTATGACCAATGTTGAGTCCATGGATTATACACACTTTTCTTCCTTCCACCATTGCTAGCCTCTCTAATACCGCGCACCTTTCGCTGGTATCATACACCCACCATATAACTTCCTCAAAACAGCCACCATACCTACCTATTATGGCATTTCCATAGCCATTCCGAGATATATTGCCATGCAACTTTCCACCGTTCCGTCTATTATGACACGCTCCATCATTGTCATATTGCTTAGCATGATCATGTAGTTCACATCGTATTTGTGGAAAAGCCACCATTCATAATTCTTTCATACATGTCACTCTTGATTCAGTGCATATCCCGGTACACCGCCGGAGGCATTAATATAGAGTCATATTTTGTTCTAAGTATCGAGTTGTAATTGTTGAGTTGTATGAAAATAAAAGTGTGATGATCATCATTATTAGAGCATTGTCCCAGTGAGGAAAGGATGATGGAGACTATGATTCCCCCACAAGTCGGGATGAGACCCCGGATGAAAAAAATAAAAAAAGGGGAAAAGAGGCCATAAAAAAAGAGAAAAGGCCCAAATAAAAATAATAAAAAATGAGAGAAGGGACAATGTTACTATCCTTTACCACACTTGTGCTTTAAAGTAGCACCATGATATTCATGATAGAGAGTCTCTCATTTTGTCACTTTCATATACTAGTGGGAATCTTTTCATTGTAGAACTTGGCTTGTATATTCCAATGATGGGCTTCCTCAAAATACCCTAGGTCTTCAAGAGCAAGCAAGTTGGATGCACACCCACTTAGTTTCTATTGTTGAGCTTTCATATACTTATAGCTCTAGTGCATCCGTTGCATGGCAATCCCTACCCACTCACATTGATATCTATTGATGGGCATCTCCATAGCCCGTTGATACGCCTAGTTGATGTGAGACTATCTTCTCCCTTTTTTGTCTTCTCCACAACCACCATTCTATTCCACATATAGTGCTATATCCATGGCTCACGCTCATGTATTGCATGAAGATTGAAAAAGTTTGAGAATGTCAAAAGTATGAAACAATTCCTAGGCTTGTCATCGGGGTTGTGCATGATTTAAATACTTTGTGTGGTGAATATAGAGCATAGCACGACTATATGATTTTGTAGGGATAACTTTCTTTGGCCGTGTTATTTTGAGAAGACATGAATGCTTTGTCAGTATGCTTGAAGTATTATTATTTTTATGTCAATATTAAACTTTTATCTTGAATCTTTCGGATCTGAATATTCATACCACAGTTAAGAAGAATACATTAAAATTATGCCAAGCAGCAGTTCACATCAAAAATTATCCATTTTATCATTTACCTACTCGAGGACGAGCAAGAATTAAGCTTGGGGATGCTTGATACGTCTCCAACGTATCTATAATTTTTTTATTGTTCCATGCTATATTATATCCTGTTTTGGACATTATTGGGCTTTATTATACACTTTTATATTATCTTTTGGGACTAACCTATTAACCGGAGGCCCAGCCCAGAATTGATGTTTTTTTTGCCTATTTAAGAGTTTTGCAGAAAAAGAATATCAAACGAAGTCCAAACGGAATGAAACCTTCGGGAACGAGATTTTTGGAACGAACATGATCTATAGGACTTGGACCCTATGTCAAGAAATCAACCAGGAAGGCACGAGGTAGGGGGCACGCCTACCCCCCAGGCGCGCTCTCCACCCTCGTGGGACCCACGTTGCTCCACCGACGTACTCCTTCCTCCTATATATACCTACGTACCCCCAAACTACCAGATACAAAGCCAAAACCCTAATTCCATCGCCGTAACTTTCTGTATCCACGAGATCCCATCTTGGGGCCTTTTCCGGAGCTCTGCCGGAGGGGGTATCGATCATGGAGGGCTTCTACATCAACACCATAGCCTCTCCGATGAAGTGTGAGTAGTTTATTTCAGACCTATGGGTCCATAGATATTAGCTAGATGGCTTCTTCTCTCTTTTTGGATCTCAATACAAAGTTCCCCCCTCTCTTGTGGAGATCTATTCGATGTAATCTTCTTTTGTGGTGTGTTTGTTGAGACCGATGAATTGTGAGTTTATGATCAAGTTTATCTATGAACAATATTTGAATCTTCTCTGAATTCTTTTATGTATGATTGGTTGTCTTTGCAAGTCTCTTTGAATTATCAGTTTGGTTTGGCCTACTAGATTGATCTTTCTTGCAATGGGAGAAGTGCTTAGCTTTGGGTTCAATCTTGCGGTGTCCTTTCCCAGTGATAGTAGGGGCAGCAAGGCATGTATTGTATTGTTGCCATCGAGGATAACAAGATTGTTTTTTATCATATTGCATGAATTTATCCCTCTACATCATGTCATCTTGCTTAAGGCGTTACTCTGTTTTCATGAACTTAATACTCTAGATGCATGCTGGATAGTGGTCGATGAGTGGAGTAATAGTAGTAGATGCAGGCAGAAGTCGGTCTACTTGTCTTGGACGTGATGCCTATACACATGATCATACCTAGATATTCTCATAACTATGCTCAATTCTGTTAATTGCTCAACAGTAATTCGTTCACCCACCGTAAAATACTTATGCTCTTGAGAGAAGCCACTAGTGAAACCTATGGCCCCCGGGTCTATCTTCATCATATTAAATCTTCCAATACTTAGTTACTTCCTTTGCTTTTATTTTACTTTGCATCTTTATCATAAAAATACCAAAAATATTATCTTATCACATCTATCAGATCTCACTCTCGTAAGTGACCGTGAACGGATTGACAACTGCTTATCGCGTTGGTTGCAAGGAGTTATTTGTTTTGTGCAGGTACGCAGGACTCGAGCGTAGCCTCCTACTAGATTGATACCTTGGTTCTCAAAACTGAGGGAAATACTTATGCTACTTTGCTGCATCATCCTTTCCTCATCAAGGAAATCCAACGCAGTGCTCAAGAGGTAGCACTATGGTGTTGATGTAGAAGCCCTCCGTGATTGATTCCCCCTTCGGCAGATAGCCCGAGAAGGCCCCAAGATGGGATCTCACGGGTACAGAAGGTTGCGGCGGTGGAAAAGTGGTTTCGTGGCTTTCTCGAAAGTTTCTAGGGTATAAGAGTATATATAGGCGAAAGAAGTACGTCGGTGGAGCTTCGTGGGGCCCACGAGGGTGGGGGGCGCGCTTACCGCCCCTGGGCGCGCCCTCCTGCCTCGTGGCCGCCTCGCGGAGTTCCAGACTTCAACTCAAAGTCTTCTGGTTTGCTTTCGGTCCAAGAAAGATCATCGCGAATGTTTCATTCCGTTTGGACTCTGTTTGGCATTCCTTTTCTGTGAAACTCTAAAATAGGCAAAAAACAGAAACTGGCACTGGCCCTCTGGTTAATTGGTTAGTCCTGATACATCTCCAATGTATCTATAATTTTTTATTGTTCCATGCTATATTATATCCTGTTTTGGACATTATTGGGCTTTATTATACACTTTTATATTATCTTTTGGGACTAACCTATTAACCGGAGGCCCAGCCCAGAATTGCTGTTTTTTTGCCTATTTCAGAGTTTCACAGAAAAAGAATATCAAACAGAGTCCAAACGGAATGAAACCTTCGGGAACGAGATTTTTGGAACGAACATGATCTAGAGGACTTGGACCTTACGTCAAGAAATCAACCAGGAAGGCATGAGGTAGGGGGCGCGCCTACCCCCCAGGCGCGCTCTCCACCCTCGTGGGGCCCACGTTGCTCCACCGACGTACTCCTTCCTCCTATATATACCTACGTACCCCCAAACTACCAGATACGGAGCCAAAACCCTAATTCCACCGCTGTAACTTTTTGTATCCACGAGATCCCATCTTGGGGCCTTTTCCGGAGCTCTGCCGGAGGGGGTATCGATCACGGAGGGCTTCTACATCAACACCATAGCCTCTCCGATGAAGTGTGAGTAGTTTATTTCAGACCTACGGGTCCATAGTTATTAGCTAGATGGCTTCTTCTCTCTTTTTGGATCTCAATACAAAGTTCCCCCCTCTCTTGTGGAGATCTATTCGATGTAATCTTCTTTTGCGGTGTGTTTGTTGAGAACGATGAATTGTGAGGTTGTGATCAAGTTTATCTATGAACAATATTTGAATCTTCTCTGAATTCTTTTATGTATGATTGGTTATCTTTGCAAGTCTCTTTGAATTATCAGTTTGGTTTGGCCTACTAGATTGATCTTTCTTGCAATGGGAGAAGTGCTTAGCTTTGGGTTCAATCTTGCGGTGTCCTTTCCCGGTGATAGTAGGGGCAGCAAGGCATGTATTGTATTGTTGCCATCGAGGATAACAAGATGTTTTTTTATCATATTGCATGAATTTATCCCTCTACATCATGTCATCTTGCTTAAGGCGTTACTCTGTTTTCATGAACTTAATACTCTAGCTGCATGCTGGATAGCGGTCGATGAGTGGAGTAATAGTAGTAGATGCAGGCAGAAGTCGGTCTACTTGTCTTGGACGTGATGCCTATACACATGATCATACCTAGATATTCTCATAACTATGCTCAATTCTGTCAATTGCTCAACAGTAATTCGTTCACCCACCGTAAAATACTTATGCTCTTGAGAGAAGCCACTAGTGAAACCTATGGCCCCCGGGTCTATCTTCATCATATTAAATCTTCCAATACTTAGTTACTTCCTTTGCTTTTATTTTACTTTGCATCTTTATCATAAAAATACCAAAAATATTATCTTATCATATCTATCAGATCTCACTCTCGTAAGTGACCGTGAAGGGATTGACAACCGCTTATCGCGTTGGTTGCAAGGAGTTATTTGTTTTGTGCAGGTACGAGGGACTCGCGCGTAGCCTCCTACTGGATTGATACCTTGGTTCTCAAAACCGAGGGAAATACTTACGTTACTTTGCTACATCATCCTTTCCTCTTCAAGGAAATCCAACGCAGTGCTCAAGAGGTAGCACTATGGTGTTTATGTAGAGGCCCTCCGTGATTGATTCCCCCTTCGGCAGATCGCCCGAAAAGGCCCCAAGATGGGATCTCACGGGTACAGAAGGTTGCGGTGGTGGAAAAGTGGTTTCGTGGCTTTCTCGAAAGTTTCTAGGGTATAAGAGTATATATAGGCGAAAGAAGTACGTCGGTGGAGCTTCGTGGGGCCCACGAGGGTGGGGGGTGCGCCTACCGCCCCTGGGCACGCCGTCTTGCCTCGTGGCCGCCTTGCGGAGTTCCAGACTTCAACTCCAAGTCTTCTGGTTTGCTTTCGGTCCAAGAAAGATCATCGCGAATGTTTCATTCCGTTTGGACTCTGTTTGGTATTCCTTTTCTGCGAAACTCTAAAATAGGCAAAAAAACAAAAACTGGCACTGGCCCTCTGGTTAATTGGTTAGTCCTGATACATCTCCAACGTATCTATAACTTTTTATTGTTCCATGCTATATTATATCCTGTTTTGGACATTATTGGGCTTTATTATACACTTTTATATTATCTTTTGGGATTAACCTATTGATCGGAGGCCCAGCCCAGAATTGCTGTTTTTTTGCCTATTTTAGAGTTTCGCAGAAAAAGAATATCAAACGGAGTCCAAACGGAATGAAACGTTCGGGAACGAGATTTTCGGAACGAACATGATCTAGAGGAGTTGGACCCTACGTCAAGAAATCAACCAGGAAGGCACGAGGTAGGGGGCGCGCCTACCCCCTAGGCGCGCTCTCCACCCTCGTGGGGCCCACGTTGCTCCACCGACGTACTCCTTCCTCCTATATATACCTACGTACCCCCAAACTACCAGATACGGAGCCAAAACCCTAATTCCACCACTGTAACTTTCTGTATCCACGAGATCCCATCTTGGGGCCTTTTCCGGAGCTCCGCCGGAGGGGGTATCGATCACGGAGGGCTTCTACATCAACACCATAGCCTCTTCGATGAAGTGTGAGTAGTTTATTTCAGACCTATGGGTCCATAGTTATTAGCTAGATGGCTTCTTCTCTCTTTTTGGATCTCAATACAAAGTTCCCCCCTCTCTTGTGGAGATCTATTCGATGTAATCTTCTTTTGTGGTGTGTTTGTTGAGACCGATGAATTGTGAGTTTATGATCAAGTTTATCTATGAACAATATTTGAATCTTCTCTGAATTCTTTTATGTATGATTGGTTGTCTTTGCAAGTCTCTTTGAATTATCAGTTTGGTTTGGCCTACTAGATTGATCTTTCTTGCAATGGGAGAAGTGCTTAGCTTTGGGTTCAATCTTGCGGTGTCCTTTCCCAGTGATAGTAGGGGCAGCAAGGCATGTATTGTATTGTTGCCATCGAGGATAACAAGATTGTTTTTTTATCATATTGCATGAATTTATCCCTCTACATCATGTCATCTTGCTTAAGGCGTTACTCTGTTTTCATGAACTTAATACTCTAGATGCATGCTGGATAGTGGTCGATGTGTGGAGTAATAGTAGTAGATGCAGGCAGAAGTCGGTCTACTTGTCTTGGACGTGATGCCTATATACATGATCATACCTAGATATTCTCACAACTATGCTCAATTCGGTCAATTGCTCAACAATAATTTGTTCACCCGCCGTAATACTTATGCTCTCGAGAGAAGCCTCTAGTGAAACCTATGGCCCCCGGGTCTATTTTCCATCATATTAATCTTCCAATACTTAGTTATTTTCTTTGCCATTTATTTTACTTGCATCTCTATTTCTCTTTATAATAAAAATACCAAAAATATTATCTTATCATATCTATCAGATCTCACTCTTGTTGGTGACCATGAAGGGATTGACAACGCCTTTATCACATTGGTTCCGAGGAGTTTATTTGTTTGTGTAGGTGCGAGGGACTCGTGCGTGGCCTCCTACTGGATTGATACCTTGGTTCTCGAAAACTGAGGGAAATACTTACGCTGCTCTGCTGCATCACCCTTTCCTCTTCAAGGGAAAACCAACCCAGTGCTCAAGAGGTAGCAAGAAGGATTTCTGGCGCTGTTGCCGGGAAGTTTACGCGAAAGTCAACATACCAAGTACCCATCACAAACTCTTATCTCCCGCATTACATTATTTGCCATTTGCCTCTCGTTTTCCTCTCCCCCACTTCACCCTTGCCGTTTTATTCGCCCTCTCTCTCTCTCTCCATCCTCCCTCTCTTCCTCTATTCGCCTCTTTTTGCTTGTTTCTTGTTTGCTTGTGTGTCGGATTTCTTGCTTGTCATGATGGCTCTATCTAGATTTAGTGATCTTCACCTTAAAAGGTTAGAAGAGATCGAAAGCAACGTTAGGAGTTTTATGGTCTTACAATTTGAGCATAATAATTTCTTTAGAAATGAGCTTAAAGAACAAAAAGGCTTTAAGGGCTAAATGAATAAAGAGCTCGATGATATGTCTAAAGAATTTGATGGTTTGAAATCTCACATTGCTCATCTTGAGAAGTTAATAGCTGAAGTTTCGGATAAGCAAGCCACCTTAGTTAATAAGATGGCTGCTAAGCCGGATTTTTTTTTTGGAAGACAAAGATTAAGATCTAAAAGTTATTGATGTGTCCCCTATTAAATCTTTGTTTTGTAATATGAATCTTGATAATGATGGGACTGAATATGATCCACCTTTACCTAGAAGGCGTTTCAAAAATTCGGAGTCTTTAGATCTTGATGCTAAAATTGTTAAAAGTGGGATTGAAGAAGTCAAAACTTTAAATATTAATGAAACCACTATTTTGGATTTAAAGGAATTTAATTATGATAATTTCTCTTTGATAGATTGTATTTCCTTGTTGCAATCCGTGCTAAATTCTCCTCAAGCATATAGTCAGAATAAAGCCTTTACCAAACATATCGTTGATGATTTGATGCTATCTTATGAAGAAAAACTTGAGTTGGAAGTTTCTATCCCTAGAAAACTTTATGATGAGTGGGAACCTACTATAAAAATTAAGATTAAAGATCATGAGTGCTATGCTTTGTGTGATTTGGGTGCTAGTGTTTCCACGATTCCAAAGACTTTGTGTGATTTGCTAGGTTTCTGTGATTTTGATGATTGCTCTTTAAACTTGCACCTTGAGGATTCCACTATGAAGAAACCTATGGGAATAATTAATGATGTTCTTATTGTTGCAAATAGGGATTATGTGCCCGTGGATTTTATTATTATTGACATAGATTGCAATCCTTCATGTCCTATTATTCTTGGTAGACCTTTCCTTAGAACGATTGGTGCAATTATTGATATGAAGGAAGGGAATATTAGATTCCAATTTCCGTTAAGGAAAGGCATGTAACACTTCCCTAGAAACAAAATTAAATTACCTTATGAATCTATTATGAGAACCACTTATGGATTGCCTTCCGAAGATGGCAATACCTAGATCTATCCTCGCTTTTATGCCTAGCTAAGGGCGTTAAACGATAGTGCTTGTTGGGAGGCAACCCAATTTTATTTTTATTCCTTGATTTTTATCCTATTTAGTAATAAATAATTTATCTAGCCTATGTTTTGGTTGTGTTTTTTGTGTTTAATTAGTGTTTGTGCCAAGTAGAACCGTTGGGAAGACTTGGGGAAAGTCTTTTTAATCTTGCTGTAAAAAACACAAACTTTAGTGCTCACGAGAACTGATGTGATTTGTATTTGGAAAGTGATATTTAGTTAATTCTTTTTGAAGATGATTAATAGATAAATTTCTCACGTCCATAAATTTATTTTAGAATTTTTGAGGTTCCAGATATTGCGTTAGCTACAGATTACTACAGACTATTCTGTTTTCGACAGATTCTGTTTTTCGTGTGTTGTTTGCTTATTTTGATGAATCTATGGCTAGTAAAATAGTTTATAAACCATAGAGAAGTTGGAATACATTAGGTTTAACACTAATATAAATAACGAATGAGTTCATTACAGTACCTTGAAGTGGTGTTTTGTTTTCTTTCGCTAACGGAGCTCATGAGATTTTCTACTTTAAGTTTTGTGTTATGAAGTTTTCAAGTTTTGGGTAAAAGATTTGATGAATTATGGAACAAGGAGTGGCAAGAGACTAAGCTTCGGGATGCCCATGGCACCCCGAGATAATCTAAGGACACCTAAAAGCCAAAGCTTGGGGTTGCCCCGGAAGGCATCCCCTCTTTTGTCTACTTCTATTGGTAACTTTACTTGGAGCTATATTTTTATTTACCACATGATATGTGTTTTGCTTGGAGCGTCTTGTGTTATTTTAGTCTTTATTTTTTAGTTTACCACAATCATCATTTCTGCACATACCTTTTTGAGAGAGACACTCATGATTCGGAAATTGTTAGAATACTCTATGTGCTTCACTTATATCTTTTGAGTTATATAGTTTTTGCTCTAGTGCTTCACTTATATCTTTTAGAGCACGTTGGTAGATTTGTTTTATAGAAACCATTGTTCTCTCATGCTTCACTTAGACTATTTTGAGAGTCCTACAAAACATCATGGTAATTTGCTTTAATTATGTTAGGCATTCAAGATTAATAATAAAATTTTCTTATGAGTGTGTTGAATACTATGAGAAGTTTGAAACTTGATAATTGTTTTGAGATATGGAGATGGTGATATTAGAGTCATGCTAGTTGAGTAGTTGTGAATTTGAGAAATGGTTGTGTTGAAGTTTGTGATTCCCGTAGCATGCACGTATGGTGAACTGTTATGTTAATAAGTCGGAGCATGATGTATTTATTGATTGTCCTCCTTATGAGTGGTGGCCGGGGACGAGCAATGGACTTTTCCTACCAATCTATCCCCCTAGGAGCATGCGCGTAGTACTTTGCTTCGATAACTAATAGATTTTTGCAATAAGTATGTGAGTTCTTTATGACTAATGTTGAGTCCATTGATTATACGCACTCTCACCCTTCCACCATTGCAAGCCTCTCTAATACCGCGCACCTTTCGCCGGTATCATACACCCACCATATACCTTCCTCAAAACAGCCACCATACCTACATATCATGGCATTTCCATAGCTATTCCGAGATATATTGCCATGCAACTTTCCACCATTCCATTTTCTATGACATGCTCCATCATTGTCATATTGCTTCGCATGATCATGTAGTTGACATTTTAGTTGTGGCAAAGCCACCGTTCATAATTCTTTCATATAAGTCACTCATGCATCATTGCTATCCCGGTATACCGCCAGAGGCATTCATATAGAGTCATAATTTGTTCTAGTATCAAGTTGTAATCATTGAGTTGTAAACAAATAGAATTGTGATGATCATCATTCATAGAGTATTGTCCCAATAAAAAAAGAGAAAGGCCAAATAAAAATAGAAGGCCCAAAAAAAGAGTAAATAAATAAAAAGGGGCAATACTACTATCCTTTTTTCCACACCTGTGCTTCAAACTAGCGCCATGATCTTCATGATAGAGAGTCTCCTATGTTATCACTTTCATATACCAGTGAGAATTTTTCATTATATAACTTGGCTTGTATATTCCAGCGATGGGCTTCCTCAAATTCCCTAGGTCTTCGTGAGCAAGCAAGTTGGATGCACACCCACTTAGTTTCTTTTTGTTGAGCTTTCATATACTTATGGCTCTAGTGCACTCGTTGCATGGCAATCCCTACTCACTCACATTGATATCTATTGATGGGCATCTCCATAGCCCGTTGATACGCCTAGTTGATGTGAGACTATCTTCTCCCTTTTTATCTTCTCCACAACCACCATTCTATTCCACCTATAGTGCTATGTCCATGGCTCACGCTCATGTATTGCATGAAGATTGAAAAAGTTTGAGAACACCAAAAGTATGAAACAATTGCTTGGCTTGTCATCGGGGTTGTGCATGATTTGAATACTTTGTGTGGTGAAGATGAAGCATAGCCATACTATATGATTTTGTAGGGATAACTTTCTTTGCCCATGTTATTTTGAAGAAACATAATTGCTTAGTTAGTATGCTCGAAGTATTATTATTTCTATGTCAATATTGAACTTTTGTCTGGAATCTTTCGGATCTGAATATTCATGCCACAATTAAGAGATTTACATTAAAATCATGCCAAGTAGCATTCCACATCAAAAACTCTATTTTTATCATTTACCTACTCGAGGACGAGCAGGAATTAAGTTCCCCCCTCTCTTGTCTTGGGGCCTTTTCCGGAGCTCTGCCGGAGGGGGTATCGATCATGGAGGGCTTCTACATCAACACCATAGCCTCTCCGATGAAGTGTGGGTAGTTTATTTCAGACCTACGGGTCCATAGTTATTAGCTAGATGGCTTGTTCTCTCTTTTTGGATCTCAATACAAAGTTCTCCCCCTATCTTGTGGAGATCTATTCGATGTAATCTTCTTTTGCGGTGTGTTTGTTGAGACCGATGAATTGTGGGTTTATGATCAAGTTTATCTATAAACAATATTTGAATCTTCTCTGAATTATTTTATGTATGATTGGTTATCTTTGCAAGTCTCTTCGAATTATCAGTTTGGTTTGGCCTACTAGATTGATCTTTCTTGCAATGGGAGAAGTTCTTAGCTTTGGGTTCAATCTTGCGGTGTCCTTTCCTAGTGACAGTAGGGGCAGCAAGACACGTATTGTATTGTTGCCATCGAGGATAACAAGATGTGGTTTATATCATATTGCATGAGTTTATCCCTCTACATCATGTCATCTTGCTTAAAGCATTACTCTGTTCTCTTGAACTTAATACTCTAGATGCATGCTGGATAGCGGTCGATGTGTGGAGTAATAGTAGTAGATGTAGGCAGGAGTCGGTCTACTTGTCTGGGACATGATGCCTATATACATGATCATACCTAGATATTCTCATAACCATGCTCCATTCTGTCAATTGCTCAAGAGTAATTTGTTCACCCACCGTAATACTTATGCTCTCGAGAGAAGCCTCTAGTGAAACCTATGGCCCCCGGGTCTATTTTCCATCATATTAATCTTCCAATACTTAGTTATTTTCTTTGCCATTTATTTTACTTGCATCTTTATTTCTTTTTATAATAAAAATACCAAAAATATTATCTTATCATATCTATCAGATCTCACTCTCGTAGGTGACTGTGAAGGGATTAACAACCCCTTTATCGCCTTGGTCGCGAGGAGTTTCTTTGTTTGTGTAGGTGCGAGGGACTCGTGCATGGCCTCCTACTAGATTGATACCTTGGTTCTCAAAAACTGAGGGAAATACTTACGCTGCTCTGCCGCATCACCCTTTCCTCTTCAAGGGAAAACCAGCGCATTGCTCAAGAGGTAGCAAGTCCCAAAAATAATATAAAAGAGCGTATTAAAACCCATTAAACATCCAAAATAGATAATATAATAGCATGGAACAATCAAAAATTATAGATACGTTGGAGACATATAAGTCTACATAGTTCTCGAACACGTAGGATCCGCACGCTTAACATTCGATGACGATTTGTATTATGAGTTATATGTGATTTGATGACCGAAGTTTGTTTGGAGTCCGAGATGAGATCACGAACAGGACTAGGAGTCTCGAAGTGGTCGAGACATAAAGATTGATATATTGGACGATGTTATTTGCACATCGGATGAGTTCCGAGAAGTACCGGATAATTATCGGAGTGCCGGAGGGTTATCGGAACCCCCCGGGGGAACTAATGGGCCTTCATGGGCCTTAGTGGGGAAAGAGAAGGGCCACAAGGGGCTGGCCACGCCCCCTGGGTCCGAATTGGACTAGGGGAAGAGTGCGGCGCCCCCCTTTCCTTCCCCTCTCCCTCTGCCTTCCTTCTCCCCCCTTCCTCCAGGTGGAATCCCACTAGGACTTGGAGTCCTAGTAGGACTCCTCTCTCCTGGCGCGCCCTACAGGGGCCGGCCGGCCTCCTCCTCCCCTCCTCTATATACGGGGGCAGGGGGCACCCTAGAATACACAAGATCAATTGTCTTATCCGTGTGCGGTGCCCCCTTCCACAGTTACACACCTCGGTCATATCGTCGTAGTGCTTACGCGAAACCCTGCGCCGGTAGCATCATCATCACCGTCAGCACGCCGTCATGCTGACGGAACTCTCCCTCGGCCTCAACTGGATCAAGAGCTCGAGGGACATCATCGAGCTGAACGTGTGCTGAACGCGGAGGTGCCGTACGTTCGGTGCTAGGATCGGTTGGATTGCGAAGACGTTCAACTACATCAACCGCATTACTAAACAGTTTCGCTTTTGGTCTACGAGGGTATGTAGACACACTCTCCCCCTCTCCTTGCTATGCATCTCCTAGATAGATCTTGTGTGATCGTAGGAAAATTTTGAAATATTGCGTTCCCAACAGTGGTATCAGAGCCAGGTCTATGCGTAGATGTTATATGCACGAGTAGAACACAAAGAGTTATGGGTGATGATAGTCATACTGCTTACCAGCAACGTCTTACTTTGATTCGGCGGTGTCGGTGTCAAAACCGGCGGATCTCGCGTAGGGGGTACCGAACTGTGCGTCTAAGGCGGATGGTAACAGGAGGCAAGGGACACAATGTTTTACCCAGGTTCGGGCCCTCTTGATGGAGGCAAAACCCTACGTCCTGCTTGATTAATATTGATGATATGGGTAGTACAAGAGTAGATCTACCACAAGATTGGAGAGGCTAAACCCTAGAAGCTAGCCTATGGTATGATTGTATGTTGTCCTACAGACTAAAACCCTCTGGTTTATATAGACACCGGAGAGGGCTAGGGTTGCACAAGGTCGGTTACAAAGGAGGAGATATACATATCCGTATTGCCTAGCTTGCCTTCCACGCCAAGTAGAGTCCCATCCGGACACGAGATGAAGTCTTCAATCTTGTATCTTCATAGTCCAACAGTCCGGCCAAAGGATATAATCCGGCTGTTCGGAGACCCCCTAATCCAGGACTCCCTCAGTAGCCCCTGAACCAGGCTTCAATGACGATGAGTCTG
Source organism: Triticum dicoccoides (assembly GCF_002162155.2). Classification (NCBI taxonomy): domain Eukaryota; kingdom Viridiplantae; phylum Streptophyta; class Magnoliopsida; order Poales; family Poaceae; genus Triticum; species Triticum dicoccoides. The sequence continues at coordinate 640,503,018 of NC_041388.1, read as the reverse complement.
GCGCGCAGTATTGTCTTCGGCATTGCAAGGTGGGTTCCTTCTCCGAATACATCACAGAAGAATTTGAATACAAGGATAGTGTCTGACCCTGCAAAATAAGTATCACATACCACCGTAGAGAGAATAATATTTTCACAAATCTAATTTGCTGACTTGTTTTGGCAACACGACATTATGCCATGGCCTGGCGATTATTCGAACCGTTTCCTTTAACTAGCCCCGCACATAACGCGAGGCAGTTTTTTGACACGTCTTGTCAAAGCAGAGATTGCGTCCTCCTATCACGGGATTCTCATCAATACGGGCGTGGGTAACCCAACCGTGCCATCGATTACGACGCTTGGGGGATAAGCGAGTTTTACCAGGCTAGTGGGGACGCTTAGTTTCGTCCGCCCATATAAAGGGATAAGGATTTACCCTTTCATCCACGCCTTCCTCCTCCTTTGCTCATCCGTTTTCGCACACTCGAGCTTTAGCGCCCAAGTCTGCACTTCCCACCCCCACCTTCTCCAACCATGTCCGGAGCGGGATGCAGGTGGATGGTCTCCTCCGCCACGGAGGGAGACATCAAAAAGCTGAGGAGAGCCGGATACCTGCCCGACGACATCGCGCACTGGCTCCCAGATGAGGGGAAACTCATCCCCACCCCTAGGCCCCATGAGAGGGTAGTGTTCCTCACCCATTTCCTCCGCGGACTGGGATTCCCTCTCCACCCATTTGTCCGGGGGCTCATGTTCTACTACGGACTGGATTTCCACGATCTGGCCCCGAACTTCATCCTCAACATCTCGGCGTTTATTGTCGTGTGCGAGGCCTTCCTCCGCATCAAGCCCCACTTCGGCTTATGGCTGAAGACCTTCAATGTCAAGCCGAAGGTTGTGGGCGGCTGCCAGGCGGAGTGCGGAGGCGCCATGGTGGGCAAGATGCCCAATGTTACATGGCTCGAGGGCTCCTTTGTGGAAACGAGAAAGGGGTGGCAATCGGGGTGGTTCTACATCACCGAGCCGCGTGACCCTGCATGGGCAGCAGCCCCCGAGTTCCAATCTGCCATCCCCACACGGCTCACCTCCTGGAAAGAGAAGGGCCTGTCCTGGGGTAGTTAGGGAGAGCTGACCAGACTCCAAACATGTATTCAAAACATGGTGAACAAGAAGCTCAAACTCGTCAACATAGTCCAGGTCATCCCGTGCCAACAACGGGACTTCAACTTGTGGGAGTTCGACCCGGCGCATCACCGAACTCTGAACAGGCTCTTCGACACAACTCACGAAGATGCCTGGAGGGTGCTGTTCAAAAGCACCGAGGTGCCCCCTCCCATTACTGAGGATCGCGGATTCAGCGCGAAGCGCCAAACCAGTGCGGTAAGATGCTTTACCTTTCATAGGATACTTATTTTTTATAGATTGACTCCATGCGGGATCTAAACTCCCGTACCTTTAATAGGACTGGCAGGGAGACGGCTGGACAGATCGATTGTCCGACTCCTTTGCCCGAAGGCCTAGCAGACGCTCTTTTGGCGAAGATGCTGACTCTGGCTCCTTATATGGTGCCGGAGAAGACCAAGAAGGCCAAGGGAACCCGAAAGAGTTCCTGACGCCAGGCCTCGTCGGACTCATTGTCCGATGACTCTGCGGCGCACTCCTCCCCCGAAGACGAGGAAGAAGAAGAAGATGCTCCCCCTCCAGTTGGGGGAGATAAGAAAAGGAAGGCCGCCCCAACTGGGGGGGGGGGCGAGGGGTCCAAGAAGGGGAGAACTCTCCTTCCGGACTACTCTACCACCGCCGCCGATGGCGAAGACGAGTGGCTGCCCAGGGCCAAGCCCCTAGGGAAGTCGTAAGTATTCGGATACCAGAGTAAGTCATAGTATTCCTTTGCCGCACTACTTTACCTAACGCCAAAATATGATTATGCAGGCCGCCCCGAGCCCGTATCGATGTATCATCGGAAGACTCCCTGGGCTCGTCGGACATGGATAGCGATCCAGTTCCGACCGCACCTCCCCCTATCCTGCGGACAATGCCGAGGTGCAGTCTCACCAGGCACCGGGTCGAGGGGAGACAGTCCCGAAGGCGCCTCAAGGCGGCCTCCTGGACTCCGGGAGCCGAGGGGACAAGGCCCCTGAGAGTTCCGAGTTCGGCCCTCAGCCAAACACCGTGCCGGAACCTCCAGTGGTTCCGGGCTCGGGCAGGCGGCCTCCTTCTAAGAGGGGCAAGACGCCTATGCCGGTGACCTCTGTCCATCCAGAGGTGCCGGACAATCTGCTGGAAGCGCTTCGCGGTGCTTCCATCGACGAGGAGCACCGTACTATTATGAGTGCGGTGGTCCAGAAGGTTCAGTCCGCCAAGAGCGGATTGACTGAAGCCTGTGCCAGCCTTCTAACAGGCTTTGAGGTAAGTGTTTTAAAATATAGGAAAAATATTACCGCATAGACAGTAGCTCCTGATGCTTTGTTCAGTGTTCACAAAGAAAAGCCAAACAGAGGATCAAATAATATCGCAGGAGTCTAATATAAGTATGTCAATATGTGTATGCAGGCCTCGCTGCTGGCGTCCGCCGCACTGACTGTGGAGGTTGCCGTACTGAAGCAGGACCTCGAGGGGTCCAAGAAAGAGCTCGGCCTTGCCAAGAGGCAGCTCGAGGAGAACAAGGGTAAGTAATACCCTGTCTATAGATATGTATATATATATATATATATAAACGCGATTGCAAAATGACAGGATCATCGTATATCTGCTAGGGGCGACGAACGAGGTGGCGACCCTGAAGCAGGCGCTAACCAAGGCCGAAGATAAAGCGGCCAAGGAGCACACTGAGCGAGAAAAGCAAGAGGCTTGGGTGGGGGAGGTGCAGCAAGAGCTCCAGGCTCTTGTGATGAAGCACGAGGCGTTGGAGCTTGACTCGAAGGCGCGAGAGTCAGAGCTTGCCGCGGCCCTCGAGAGCGCGAAAAGTGCCAAGCCGAAGCCCAAAAGGCCCTCCAGGAGATCGACGCAATGAAGAAGATAGCGGCGGGTAAGGCATTCTATATGCAAAGCAAGCATGTAAAAGTAAATTACCGATTACTTACCCGAATTCGGAGCTCTCCAGGAGCATTCGCATATTTGCCCCGCAGCGTGTCGGATGCCGCACAGTTTTACCAGGCCGAGGAGGGAAGCTCAACGGAGAAGCTGTTCTGGTCTCAGTATACTGGGACCGAACACCCGATGCCTCTAAGTAACCGGCAAAAGCAGCTGATCGAGCTGCACAAGGCGGCCGAACAGGCCATGAAGGGCCTTATAGTCCGGCTGTGGCCTGGCGACGTCCTTCCGAACAGCTACTTCAGCCTGGTGAGGCGGCTTGTGGATGCCTGCCCACGGTTGGAGGTCTTCAAGCGGTCCGTTTGCATCGAAGGTTCACGCCGGGCTTTCGCCCATGTAAAGGTGCAGTGGGCCAAGCTAGACGCCGTGAAGCTGATCAAGGAAGGGCCGCCACAGGGCAAAGAGCATCGCACCCCCCAAATTTATTATGAGGGTGTCCTGAAGGGTGCCCGTCTTGTAGCGGACGAATGTTCCAAGGATGTAATATTTGAGTAAACTTGCTCGTGTGATCCTGTATGATGAAAACTTGTTTCATATGCGCTATGCAACGCTTGTGTGAATTTAAAATATTACCTTCTGTTTGGCCGTTTATCCAATCTGAGAGATGGCTAGTCCTCGGCTTCTGCCTCCATGCCGCGACTGCTGGGGTGTTCGGGATAAACCTAAGCACTCTTGTTCCCATGTTTGGGTCCTTCGAGGGAGGTGCTCAACACAACGAACAAGGCAACTGTACTAATAATGCTTTATCACTCTCACTTAGCCATAGAATTCTATAATTTTAAATTTCGGCAAAGCCCCTGGTATTCGGAAGGCCGAATTCGGGGCGCGATACACGCCTTTAAGCCGTACAGGGCCGACCCCTTGCCCTAAGCGGCATAATTCTTTAGGGACTCAAAAACCTCGCCGAACAGCGACCAGTCTCTCGCCTTATCATGACAGTCAGTTTTAGCTTTGTCTACTGAGGTGCTAAGCCTGGCACCGGGGCACAATCGCAGTAGTTCTCCTAGCGCTACCTTAGCCGATAGAGAGGAATGTAAGGTACCAAAACATAGGAGCCGGGCAAACCCAACATTTGACCAAAGATATGATTCGGAGCGGATGCATATAATGCTATAAGTTCGGGGTGCCGCACTTGTGAAAGTGTTCAAACTTTTCACACCATATTGTGGGGTACGTAAGCCCCTGGTGTATTGGCCATACCAAAGTGTACGGTTGCAAGGCGTCGTTAATGAACACACACATATATAACAAGAATGCAATAATAGTCATGATGTTATGCATTGTTTATTCAAAAAGGTGCGTTAAAGCAGAATGATACAGATAGTGCGATAAGCAAAGAGTGGGACTATGTCCCTTCCAAGGGCAAGCTGAGGAATAGTATTAAATCAAATATTTCGCTCATTATTGTAATCCACCTGGGAATTCCGTGGTGTGACGTAATTGTCTGCCTCCTTGGTTATTGCATCGTGTGTTCAACAATAGTGCTGCCGGACAGGGTTTCCAGAGATTAAAGTCCTGAAAAAGATAAAAATAACCAAACAGGAAGCCCCTAGTGTGGTTTAAGCCACGTCTTGGGGCGTGCCGCAGTGTGCCCCCCTCCCCACCTGTGCCCATGGTATTTTTAATGCGTAATTATGTACGCGTGGCACGAGCTTCGCCGTTTGGCTGGGACTGGGGTGGGGGCCGCATTGCTATGCGAGCTCAGATCGCGCCAGGTGGTCTATTTGCCGATTGCTCTGAGCGCGCTTGAAGGTGTCCGGGCCTTGAAACGCCGAACTAGTAGATTGCCTTGAGAGGCTGTTTTGCGCTTCTGCTGTGAGGGCCGCAGTGTGCTCCTCTGTTAGGAGAGAGCGCTTTGTGTTTGCATTTTCTGTAATAACCCCGCGAGGTCCTGGCATCTTGAGCTTGAGGTATGCATAATGCGGTACCGCATTGAATCTCACAAATGCGGTTCGCCTGAGCATTGCATGATAGCCACTGCGGAATGGGACTATATCGAAGATTAACTCTTCGCTTCAGAAGTTATCCGGGGATCCGAAGACCACTTCCAGTGTAGTTGAGCCTGTGCAATGGGCCTCTACGCCTGGAATGACGCCCTTAAAGGTCATTTTTATGGGTTTGATCCTTGAGGGGCCTATACCCATTTTGCGCAGTGTGTCCTGATAAAGCAGGTTCAGGCTGCTGGACTCGATTGAGGTGAAATCCGTCAATGATTGGGTCCAGAACCAGTGCGGCGAATCCGCCATGATAGATACTAGTGGGATGGTCCCTGCGATCGAAAGTGATCGGATAGGAGGACCATGGGTTGAACTTTGGGGCGAATGGCTCCAATGCATATACGTCCCTGAGCGCACGCTTCCGCTCCCTCTTGGGGATGTGGGTTGCGTATATCATGTTCACCGTCCGCACTTGTGGGGGAAACCTCTTCTGTCCTCCGGTGTGTGGCTGCCGGGGCTCCTCCTCATCATCGCTATGTGGCCCCTTGTCCTTGTTTTCGGCAATTAACTTGCTGGCCTGCTTGAACACCCAACAATCCCTATTGGTGTGATTGGCTGGCTTTTCTGGGGTGCCATGTATTTGACACGAGTGATCGAGTATACGATCCAAGATGGACGGACCCAGCGTACTTTGTTTGAATGTCGTTTTCCGCTGACCGGGTTTAGAGCCTTTGAATCCGGCATTGACTGCCGTATCCTTGGTATTATCACTGTTAATGCGGCGCTTATGTTTGTTGCGACATGACCTGCTATTGTCGTCCTTGGTATCCGAAGTACCATGGTTCTTTGATATGTTATTACTGCGAGCCAGCCAGCTGTCTTCTCCCGCGCAAAAGCGGGTCATGAGTGTCGTGAGGGCTGCCATAGATTTCGGCTTTTCCTGACCAAGGTGCCGGGCTAGCCATTCGTCGAGGATGTTGTGTTTGAAAGCCGCTAGGGCCTCTTCATCCGGACAATCGACAATTTGATTTTTCTTTGTTAGGAACCGAGTCCAGAATTGCCTGGCCGATTCTTTTGGCTGCTGAATTATGTGGCTCAAGTCATCGGCATCTGGTGGCCGCACATAAGTGCCCTAAAAGTTGTCAAGGAATGCGGCTTCCAGATCTTCCCAACAGCTGATGGACTCGGCTGGCAAGCTGTTAAGCCAATGCCGAGCTGGTCCCTTGAGCTTTAGTGGGAGGTATTTGATGGCGTGTAAGTCATCACCGTGGGCCATGTGGATGTGGAGGAGGAAATCCTTGATCCATACTGTGGGATCTGTTGTGCTGTCGTATGATTCAATATTTACATGTTTGAAACCTTCGGGGATTTGATGATCCATTACTTTGTCTGTGAAGCATAAGGGGTGTGCGGCGCCTCTGTATTGGGCTATATCGCGACGCAGCTCGAATGGGTCTTGCCCGTTGTGTTCGGCCCGACCGGATTTGCTTTTACTGTATTCGGCGTGACATTTATCGTCTCGCAGAGTGGCGCACCCTCATGATCCGTAGATCGATCTTGCATGCTTTGCTTTGTCATCCAATATGTCTCGCAGGTCTGGCGTATGTCCCCATGCCTTTTCATTTGAATGGCGTCGGGGTGGAGGCTGAGTTTTTGGCTGGAATGCCTCTCTATCGCGGCCACAAGGTGGCCGATCAGCCGTATCATACGCTTCTTCCTCCAGCCGGGGTAGCAACCTGCACTTTGGGTAACTCTTCGAGGGGCACTCGAGTTTATATTCCTCGGCCGCGAGGACTTCAGTCCATCTGTCAGCTAGCAGATCCTGATCAGCTTGAAGCTGCTGCTGCTTTTTCTTAAGGCTATTTGCCATGGCTATAAGCCGGCGTTTGAAGCGCTCTTGTTCGACGGGATCCTCTGGCACAGCAAATTCGTCGTCGCTGAGGCTTGCCTCGTCTTCGGAGGGGGACATGTAATTATCATCCTCCTATTCTCCATCTGCCGCTCTCTCAGGAGGGCTGGCTCCTCCATCCTCCTGATCTAAATCTTGCTGCAGGGGTTTGTTGTTGTCTTCGGCACTATCCGGAGTATTATTATCTCCTGTGCCAGTATCACCACTTTTGCTTTGGCGGGACTTAGAGCGGCGCCGCTGACGTTGGTGCTTGGGTTGCTTCTTGGATGGGTCATCCTCCGCTGTCTCGTCGCCATTGCCTTCTTTGGGTGTATCCACCATGTATATATCGTATGATGAGGTGGCTGTCCAGTGCCCTGTGGGCGGTGGTTCCTCTTCGCCTCCCGCATCGTCGTCCATGCCGTCGATGTCTTCGGAGTCGAAGTCGAGCATGTCGGTTAAGTCATCGACAGTGGCTACTAAGTGGGTGGTGGGTGAGCCTCGAATTTCTTCGTCGTCCGCAACCCAGTGCTGCCGGACATAGTTCGGCCAGGATCCTCATGACAAGGAGAGAGACCTTAATGAGTTCAGTATGTCGCCAAAGGGCAAGTGCTGAAAAATATCCGCGGAGGTAAACTCCATGATCGGCGCCCAATCGGATTCGACAGGAACGGGCGCAGGCGGTTCGGAGTCCGTGGCTGGAGAAGGATCCGGCAATTTAACATCACGGCTCTCGTGCAAGGTAAGGTCGATGTTTGGCTCGATCGCCGCTGAGGGTAAGGCCTCCGTGGCGGGGTCCATCCACCCGTCCGCGGAAGGCGCACCTGGCTCCGAGTTGAGGGTCGGAGCGGCTGCCCGTGCGATCTCTTGAACACTATCCGATGGTAGAGCTAAATTGTACTCATCGTGACCACGTGACGCACAAGGCAGAGGCTCGAATCCGTCGAAGATCAAGTCTCCACGGATGTCGGCCGTGTAGTTTAAGCTTCCAAACCTAACCTGGTGGCCAGGGGCGTAACTTTCAATCTGCTCCAGATGGCCAAGCGAATTGGCCCGCAGTGCAAAGCCGCCGAAAACGAAGATCTGTCCGGGGAGAAAAGTCTCACCCTGGACTGCATCACCATCAATGATAGTAGGAGCCATCAAGCCTAACGGTGATGACACAAAGGAACTCTCAATGAAAGCACCAATGTCGGTGTCAAAACCGGCGGATCTCGAGTAGGGCGTCCCGAACTGTGCGTCTAAGGCAGATGGTAACAGGAGGCAGGGGACACAATGTTTTACCCAGGTTCGGTCCCTCTTGATGGAGGTAAAACCTTACGTCCTGCTTGATTAATATTGATGATATGGGTAGTACAAGAGTAGATCTACCACGAGATCGGAGAGGCTAAACCCTAGAAGCTAGCCTATGGTATGATTGTATGTTGTCCTACGGACTAAAACCCTCCGGTTTATATAGACACCGGAGAGGGCTAGGGTTACACAAGGTCGGTTACAAAGGAGGAGATATACATATCTGTATTGCCTAGCTTGCCTTCCACGCCAAGTAGAGTCCCATCCGGACACGAGACAAAGTCTCCAATCTTGTATTTTCATAGTCCAACAGTCCGACCAAAGGATATAATCCGGCTGTCCGGAGACCCCCTAATCCAGGACTCCCTCAGGCGGTATTGTTGGATGAAGTGGCCCAGACCAACATTACATGACCGCGTTCATGTGAGTGGTTCTACCGACGTGCTTCGCACACAGGTGGCTAGCGGGTGTCTGTTTCTCCAACTTTAGTTGAATCAAGTTTGACTACGTCTGGTCCTTGTTGAATGTTAAAACAACACACTTGACCAAAAATCGTTGTGGTTATGATGTGTAGGTAAGAACGGTTCTTGCTAGAAGCCCATAGCAGCCATGTAAAACTTGCAACAACAAAGTAGAGGACGTCTAACTTGGTTTTGCAGGGCAAGTTGTGATGTGATATGGTCAAGATGTGATGATATATAAATTGGTGTATGAGATGATCATGTTTTGTAAAAGTAATCGACAACTGGCAGGAGCCTTATGGTCGTCGCTTTATTGTATGAAATGCAATCGCCATGTAATTGCTTTACTTTATCACTAAGCGGTAGCGATAGTCATAGAAGCAATAGTTGGCGAGACGACAACGATGCTATGATGGAGATCAAGGTGTCAAACCGGCAACGATGGTGATAATGACAGTGCTTTGGAGATGGAGATCAAAGGCACAAGATGATGATGGCCATATCAGATAACTTATTTTGATTGCATGTGATGTTTATCCTTTATGCATCTTATTTTTCTTAGTACGGAGGTAGCATTATAAGATGACCCCTCACTAAATTTCAAGGTATAAGTGTTCTCCCTGAGTATGAACCATTGCTACAGTTCGTCGTGCCGAGACACCACCTGATGATCGGGTGTGATAAGCTCTACGTTCACGTACAACGGGTGCAAGCCAGTTTTGCACACGCAGAATACTCGGGTTAAACTTGATGAGCCTAGCATATGCGGATACGGCCTCGGAACACTGAGACCGAAAGGTCGAGCGCGAATCATATAGTAGATATGATCAACATAGTGATGTTCACCATTGAAAACTACTCCATCTCACGTGATGATTGGACATGGTTTAGTTGACATGGATCACATGATCATTTAGATGACTAGAGGGATGTCTATCTAAGTGGGAGTTCTTAAGTAATATGATTAATTGAACTTTAATTTATCATGAACTTAGTACTCCCTCCATTCCACAATGTAGTGCTTCCTCTATCCACGTGCTTCAACTTTGACCGTAAATTTAACTACCAAGACCGATTGTGGCGGGAGCAAAAATTATATCAGTGAATTCGTATTCGAAAGAAGTTTTCAATTATATAATTTTTATCCCGCCGCAATTGGTCTCGTTGGTTAAATTTATGGTCAAAGTTGGACCTCGGGAAGTGCGGGCGCACTATATTTTGGAACGGAGGGAGTACATGATAGTATTTTGCATGTCTATATTGTTGTAGATCAATGGCCCATGCTATCGTTCCTTTGAATTTTAATGCGTTCCTAGAGAAAGCTAAGTTGAAAGATGATGGTAGCAACTACACGGACTGGGTCCGTAACTTGAGGATTATTCTCATTGTTGCATAGAAGAATTACGTCCTGGAAGCACCGCTAGGTGCAAGACCCGCTGCAGGAGCAACTCCGAACGTTATGAACGTCTGGCAAAGCAAACCTGATGACTACTCGATAGTTCAGTGTGCCATGCTTTATGGCTTAGAATCGGGACTTCAACGACATTTTGAACCTCATGGAGCATATGAGATGTTCCAGGAGTTGAAGTTAATATTTCAAGCAAATGCCCGGATTGAGAGATATAAAGTATCAAATAAGTTGTACAGCCACAAGATGGAGGAGAATAGTTCTGTCAGTGAACATATACTAAGAATGTCTGGGTACCACAACCAGTTGACTCAACTGGGAGTTAATCTTCTTGATGATAGTGTCATTGACAGAGTTCTTCAATCACTGCCACCAAGCTACAAAAGCTTCATGATGAACTATAATATGCAAGGGATGTATAAGACAATTCCCGAGCTCTTTGCAATGCTAAAGGCTGGGGAGGTAGAAATCAAGAAGGAGCATCAAGTGTTGATAGTAAACAAGACCACTAGTTTCAAGAAAAATGGGAAAGGGAAGAAGGGAAACTTCAAGAAGAACGACAAACAAGTTGTTGCTCAAGTGAACAAGCCCAAGTTTGGACCTAAGCCTAGGACTGAGTGCTTCTACTGCAAAGGGACTGATCACTCTAAGCGGAACTGCCCCAAGTATTTGGCAGATAAGAAGGATGGCAAAGTGAAAGGTATATTTGATATACATGTTATTGATGTGTACCTTACTAATGCTCTTAGTAGTGCTTGGGTACTTGATACTGGTTCTGTTGCTCATATTTTCAACTCGAAACAGGGGCTACGGATTAAACGAAGATTGGCTAAGGACGAGGTGATGATGCGCGTGGGAAATGGTTCCAAAGTCGATGTGATTGCCGTCGGCATGCTACCTCTATATCTACCTTTGGGATTAGTTTTAGACATGAATAATTATTATTTGGTGCCAACGTTAAGCATGAACATTATATCTGGATCTTGTTTGATGCGAGACGGTTATTCATTTAAATCAGGGAATAATGGTTGTTCTATTTATATGAGTAATATATTTTATGGTCATGCACCCTTGATGAGTGGTCTATTTTTGTTGAATCTCGATGGTAGTGATACACATATTCATAGTATTGAAACCAAAAGATATAAGTTTAACAATGATAGTGCAACTTATTTGTGGCACTACCGTTTAGGTCATATTGTTATAAAGCGCATGAAGAAACTCCATTCTGATGGGATTTTGGAATCACTTGATTATGAATCACTTGATGCTTGGCCTCACGGGCAAGATGACTAAAACTCCGTTCTCCGGAACAATGAAGCGAGCAACTGCCTTATTGGAAATAATACATACTGATGTATGTAGTCTGATGAGTATTGAGGCTCGCGGCGGATATCGTTATTTTCTCACCTTCATAGTTGATTTGAGAAGATACAGGTATATCTACTTGATGAAAGATAAGTCTGAAACATTTGAAAAGTTCAAAGAATTTTCTGACCTTCACCATGATGAACCTACGAACTGTGAGGAGGCGATGATGAGCCCAGATTCTGCGAAGTGGCTTGAGGCCATGAAATCTGAGATGGGATCCATGTATGAGAACAAAGTGTGGACTTTGGTTTACTTGCGCGATGATCGGCAAGCCATAGAGAATAAATGGATCTTCAAGAAGAAGACTGGCGCTAACGGTAATGTTACTGTCTACAAAGCTCGAATTGTTGCAAAAGGTTTTCGACAAGTTCAAGGAGTTGACTACAATGAGACCTTCTTACCCGTAGTGATGCTTAAGTTTGTCCGAATCATGTTAGCAATTGCCACATTTTATGATTACGAAATTTGGCAAATGGATGTCAAAACTGCATTCCTTAATGGATATCTTAAAGAAGAGTTGTATATGATGCAACCAGAAGGTTTTGTCGATCCTAAAGGTGCTAACAAAGTGTGCAAGCTCCAGCGATCCATTTATGGACTGGTGCAAGCCTCTCAGAGTTGGAATATACGCTTTGATAGTGTGATCAAAGCATATTGTTTTATATAGACTTTTGGAGAAGCCTGTATTTACAAGAAAGTGAGTGGGAGCTCTGTAGCATTTCTAATATTATATGTGATGACATATTGTTGATTGGAAATAATATAGAATTTCTGGATAGCATAAAAGGATACTTGGATAAGAATTTTTCACTGAAAGACCTCGGTGAAGCTGCTTACATATTGAGCATCAATATCTATAGATATAGACCAAGACGCTTGATAAGTTTTTTCAATGAGTACATACCTTGACAAGTTTTTGAAGTAGTTCAAAATGGAACAGTTAAATAAAGAGTTCTTGCCTGTGTTACAAGGTGTGAAGTTGAGTAAAGACTCAAAACCCGACCACGTCAGAAAATAGAAAGAGAATGAAAATTCATTCCCTATGACTCAGTCATAGGTTCTATAAAGTATGCTATGTTGTGTAGCAGACCTATTGTGTACCTCACCATGAGTTTGGCAAGAGGGTACAATAGTGATCCAGGAGTAGATCGTTGGATAGCGGTCAAAATTATCCTTAAAGGACTAAGGAAAAAAATTTCGGTTATGGAGGTAATAAAGAGTTTGTCGTAAAGAGTTACGTCGATGCTAGCTTAGACACAGATCTGGATGACTCTGAGTCTTGATCTGGATACATATTAAAAGTGGGAGCAATTAGCTAGAGTAGCTCCATGCAGAGCATTGTAGACATAGGAATTTGCAAAATACATACGGATCTGAATATGGCAGACCCGTTGACTAAACCTCTCTCACAAGCAAAACATGATCACACCTAAGTACTCAGTGTTAACCACATGGCGATGTGAACTAGATTATTGACTCTAGTAAACCCTTTGGGTGTTGGTCACATGGCGATGTGAACTATGGGTGTTAATTACAAGGTGATGTGATCTAGATTATTGACTCTAGTGCAAGTGGGAGACTGAAGGAAATATGCCCTAGAGGCAATAATAAAGTTATTATTTATATTTCCTTATATCACGATAAATGTTTATTATTCATGCTAGAATTGTATTAGCCGGAAACTTAGTACATGTGTGAATACATAGACAAACAGAGTGTCCCTAGTATGTCTCTACTTGACTAGCTCGTTAATCAAAGATGGTTAAGTTTCCTAGCCGTAGACATGTGTGGTCATTTGATGAACGGGATCACATCGAGAATGATGTGATGGACAAGACTGATCCGTTAGCTTAGCATTAATGATCATTTAGTTTTATTGCTATTGATTTCTTCATGACTTATACATGTTCCTCTGACTATGAGATTATGCAACTCCCGAATACCGGAGGAACACCTTGTGTGTTATCAAACGTCATGATGTAACTCGGTGGTTATAAAGATGCTCTACAGGTGTCTCCGATGGTGTTTGTTGAAGTTGGCATAGATCGAGATTAGGATTTGTCACTCCGTGTATCAGAGAGGTATATCTGGGCCCTCTCGGTAATGCACATCACTATGAGCCTTGCAAGCAATGTGACTAATGAGTTAGTTGCGGGATGACGCATTACGAAACGAGTAAAGAGACTTGCCGATAACGAGATTGAACTAGGTATGATGATACCGATGATCAAATCTTGGGCAAGTAACATACCGATGATAAGGGGAACAACGTATGTTGTTATACGGTTTGACCGATAAAGATCTTCGTAGAATATGTAGGAGCCAATATGAGCATCCAGGTTCCGCTATTGTTCATTGAATGGAGATGTGTCTCGGTCATGTCTACATAGTTCTCGGACCTGTAGGTTCCGCATGCTTAACGTTCGATGACGATTTGTATTGTGAGTTATATGTGATTCGATGACCAAAGTTTGTTCGGAGTCCCGGATGAGATCACGGACATGACGAGGAGTCTCAAAATGGTCGATACATAAAGATTGATATATTAGACAATGTTATTCGGACACCAGATAAGTTCCGAGAAGTACCGGATAATTATCGGAGGGCCGGAGGGTTATTGGAACCTCCTGGGGGAATTAATGGGCCTTCATGGGTCTTAGTGGGGAGAGAGAAGGGCCACAAGGGGCTGGGCTCCCCCCTTGGGTCTGAATTGGACTAGGGAAGGGGGCGGCGCCTTGCTACCTCTTGAGCGTGTGTTGGTTTTCCCTTGAAGAGGAAAGGGTAATGCAGCAAAGTAGCGTAAGTATTTCCCTCAGTTTTTGAGAACCAATGTATCAATCCTGTAGGAGACTACACGCAAGTCGCCTAGTACCTGCACAAACAAATAAGAACCTTCCAACCAACGTGATAAATGAGTTATCAATCCCTTCATGGCCACTTGCAAAAGTGAGATCTGATAAAGGTAATAAGATAAATATTTTTGGTATTTTTGTATAGAGTGGAAAGTAAAGATGGCAAAATAAATAGTAAACTAGAATTGTAGATCGGAAACTTATATGATGTAAAGTAGACCCAGGGGCCATAGGTTTCACTAGTGGCTTCTCTCGAGATAGCATATATTACGGTGGGTGAACAAATTACTGCCGATCAATTGATAGAAAAGCGCATACTTACGAGAATGTCTAGGCATGATCATAAACATAGGCATCACGTCAGTGTCAAGTAGACCGAAACGATTATGCATCTACTACTATTACTCCACACATCGACCGCTATCCAGCATGCATCTAGAGTATTAAGTTCATAAGAACAGAGTAACATATTAGACAAGATGACATGATGTAGAGGGATAAACTCAAGCAATATGATATAAACCCCATCTTGTTATCCTCGATGGCAACAATACAATACGTGCCTTGCTGCCCCTGCTATCACTGGGAAAGGACACCGCAAGATTGAACCCAAAGCTATGCACTTCTCCCATTGCAAGAAAGATCAATCTAGTAGGCCAAACCAAACTGATAATTCGAATAGACTTGCAAAGATATCAAATCATGCATATAAGAATTCAGAGAAGCATCAAATATTGTTCATAGATAATCTTGATAATAAACCCACAATTCATCGGATCTCGGCAAACACACCACAAAAAGTATTACATCGAATAGATCTCCAAGAACATCGAGGAGAACTTTTTATTGGGAACCAAAGAGAGAGAAGAAGCCATCTAGCTAATAACTATGGACCCAAAGGTCTGTGGTAAACTACTCACACATCATTGGAGAGGCTATGGTGTTGATGTAGAAGCCCTCCGTGATCGAATCCCCCTCCGGCAGATCGCCGAAAAAGGTCCCCAGATGGGATCTCACGGGTATAGAAGGTTGCGGCGGTGGAAAAGTGGTTTTGTGGCTCCCCTGGATGTTTTCAGGGTATAAGAGTATATATAGGCGAAAGAAGTAGGTTGGTGGAGCTAAGAGGGGCCCACGAGGGTTGGGGGCGTGCCTGCCCCCCTGGGCGCGCCGCCCTACCTCGTGGCCGCCTCGTTGCTTCCTTGACCTCCACTCCAAGTCTCCTAGATTGCGTTTGTTTCAAAAAAGATCCTCGCGAAGGTTTCATTCTGTTTGATATTCCTTTTCTACGAAATACTGAAATAGGCAAAAAACAACAATTTGCACTGGGCCTTTGGTTAATAGGTTAGTCCCAAAAATAATATAAAAGTGCATAATAAAGCCAATTAAACATCCAAAACAGATAATATAATAGCATGGAACAATCAAAAATTATAGATACGTTGGAGACGTATCACGCCCCCTTTCCTTCCCCTGTTCCTCTCCCTTCCTTCTTCCCCCTTCCTCCAGGTGGAATCCTACTAGGACTTGGAGTCCTAGTATAGGACTCCTCTCTCCTGGCGCGCCCTACAGGGGCTGGCCGACCTCTCCCTTCCCTCATTTATATACGGGGGCAGGGGCACCCTAGAACACATAAGATCAATTGTCTTAGCCATGTGCGGTGCCCCTCTCCACAGTTACACACCTCAGTCATATCGTCGTAGTGCTTAGGCGAAGCCTTGCACCGGTAGCATCATCATCACCATCACCACGCCATCGTGCTGACAGAACTCTCCCTCGTCCTCAACTAGATCAAGATCTCGAGGGACATCATCGAGCTGAACGTGTGCTGAACGTGGAGGTGCTATACGTTCGGTGCTAGGATCGGTTGGATTGCGAAGACGTTCGACTACATCAACCGCGTTACTAAACGCTTCCGTTTTCGGTCTACGAGGGTATGTAGACACACTCCCCCCTCTCTTTGTTATGCATCTCCTAGATAGATCTTGTGTGATCGTATCTACGAGGGTATGTACACACACTCCACCCTCTCGTTGCTATGCATCTCCAAGATAGATCTTGCGTGATTGTAGGAAAATTTTGAAATACTGCGTTCCCCAACACGTAGACCGAAAGTAGAAGCATTAGGTTAACACGGTTGATGTAGTCGAACGTCTTCAGGATCCAACTGATCTAGTACCGAATGTATGCACCTCCGAGTTCAACACACGTTCAGTTCGATGACGTCCCTCGAACTCTTGATCCATCAGAGGGTCAAGGGAGAGTTTCGTCAGCACGACGGCATGGTGACGGTGATGGTGATGTGATCCGCACAGGGCTTCGCCTAAGCACTATGACGCTATGACTGGATGAGTAAACTAAGGAGGGGGGCACCGAACACAGCTAAGAGAACAATTGATGTGCTTTGGGGTTCCCCCTGCCCCCGTATATAAAGGAGGGGAGGAGGAGGCGGCCGGCCAGGAGGGGCACGCCATGGGGGGATTCCTACTAGGACTCCACTCCTAGTAGGATTCGCCCACCCTTTTCCTTTCTTACCGAAGGGGGAAAGGAAGGAGAGGGATAGGGAGAGGGAAAGCGGGGCCGCGCCCCCTCCACCTTGTCCTATTCGGACTCCCTTGGAGGGAGGGCGCGCGCCATCCCTCGCGGGCTTCGCTCTCTCTCCCCTAATGCCCATGTAGTCCCAATACTTCTTCGGGGGGTTCCGGTAACCCCTCGGTACTCCGGTAAAATACCCGAACCACTTGAAACCATCCCGATGTCTGAATACTACCTTCCAATTTATGAATCTTTATCCCTCGACCATTTCGAGACTCCTCGTCATGTGTGTGATCTCATCTGGGACTCCAAACAAACTTTGATCACCAAAACACATAACTCATAATACAAATCATCATCAAACGTTAAGCATGCGGACCCTACGGGTTTGAGAACTATGTAGACATGACCGAGACACATCTCCGGCATAATAACCAATTGCGGAACTGGATGATCATATTGGTTCCTACATATTCTATGAAAATCTTTATCGGTTAAACCGCAATAACATAATACGTTATTCCCTTTGTCATCGGTATGTTTACTTGCCCGAGATTTGATTGTCGATATCATCATACCTAGTTCAATCTCGTTACCGGCAAGTCTCTTTGCTCGTTCCGTAATGCATCATCCCGTAACTAACTCATAATCACATTTCTTGCAAGGCTTATAGTGATGTGCATTACCGAGAGGGACTAGAGATACCTCTCTGATACTCGGAGTGACAAATCCTAATCTTGATCTATGCCAACCCAAGAAACACCTTCGGAGACACCTGTAGAGCATCTCTATAATCATCCAGTTACGTTGTGACGTTTCATAGCACATAAGGTGTTCCTTCGATATTCGGGATTTGCATAATCTCAAGGTCAGAGGAATATGTATAAGTCATAAAGAAAGCAATGGCAATAAAACTTAACGATCATTATGCTAAGCTAACGGATGGGTCTTGTTCATCACATCATTCTCTAATGATGTGATCTCGTTCATCAAATTACATCACATGTCTATGGTCAGGAAACTTAACCATCTTTGATTAACGAGCTAGTCAAGTAGAGGCATACTAGGGACACTATGTTTTGTCTATGTATTCACACATGTATTAAGTTTCTGGTTAATACAATTCTAGCATGAATAATAAACATTTATCATGATATAAGGAAATATAAGTAATAACTTTATTATTGCCTCTAGGGCACATTTCCTTCACTTAGTTTTGCATTCAATCTTGCGGTGTCCTCACCCAGTGACATAGTAGCGGTAGCGAGGCACGTATGGAATTGTTGCCATCAAGGATAAAAAGATGTGGTTTATATCATATTGCTTGAGTTTATCCCTCTACATCATGTCATCTTGCTTAAGGCATTACTCCGTTCTTATGAACTTATACTCTAGATGCATGCTGGATAGCGGTCGATGTGTGGAGTAATAGTAGTAGATGCAGGCAGGAGTCGGTCTACTTGTCACGGACGTGATGCCTATATTCATGATCATTTTCTTAGATATCGTCATAACTTTGCACTTTTCTATCAATTGCTCTACAGTAATTTGTTTACCAACCATATGTTTTCTTTCAAGAGAGAAGCCTCTAGTGAAACCTTTGCCGCCCGGGTCTAATTTCCATCATATATTTTCAGATTTATAAACCCAAAATCCCCAAAAAACACTACTACAATTTATTTATGGGATTTTTACATCTATGCCCCTGGTTCCTTAGCTCCACTCATTCTTCCCCGCGCTCTTTACTTTTGCTCAATTTTCCCCACTCCCTTGCCAGAAACCCTCATAACTGGGCACAACGGACGTTGCCCTCGGGTCAAAGGCTTGACCATTAACTCTGACTAGTGGGGCCATGCTGGACTATGTCATCCGTTCGACCTGACAAGTGGGGCCGCGTTGGGTGGTGTCGCTGTTCGACCGTTGGGCCGTGGTTTCGTTGGGCCGTCCCTTGCATTAAACGTTTGTGCGCGCCACCAGGACAGAAGCCTGCTATGCATGCACCCAGCAAACCCTGCCGCGTCGATCGAGCCCGCATGCGCCGATGCCACGATCCCATGATGCGCCAATCGAGCCTGCATGCGCCGATGCGTCCGCCACGATGCACTCACCGAGCAGCTTTTTGCACGCCAGCCGCCATGGATGCAGCGATGGTCACTGCCGCTGGTTCCTCTCTTCTAGCTAGGTGGCTACATATTTTTGGCTTGTGTAAAAAAAGAACCACTCCCTTGCTTCATTGTACTCATTTATCCCTACTAACAAAGCTTGCTTACATGCACTAGGTGGTTACTAACAAGGGAACCCTACTAACAAGCCGAGCTCTCTAAGAAAATAATCAACAAATATGTAATCCCAATATGTAGATAGGGCCAACAAGCCCATAGCACGATCACATAGCTCAAACTAGGAAAACCTTAATAATAGAATAGATAGAAAACCTAATAATTGAATTTAAGAAAAGGGCCAACAAGCCCAAAGCAACTCCAACATAGTTCAATTACAACTTAACATAACATAGACTAAAAAAGATAGAGGGTTTAGAACCCTAGCCGCCGCCTTCTCCACCTCGCTCCTCCTCCGGGCGCCTTTTTCACTGCTCCTCCGGGGTGTTGTCGATGGGGTACGGAAGAGTGTGCATGTGCGTCGTGGTGAGGAAGATGGTGTTGTACTTCGTGAACCTTTTGTGGGTGGTGAAAGCGATGAACTTAGAGCCACACCAAAACACCCGTCTGAGGAGGTAGAAGGCGTCGAATGTGTTGGTGAAGTGGGTAAGGAGAGCAACCACCACCCGGTTTTGGATGACCTCCTCGACGTGAAACATCATTGGAGATCCCCTCGGGAGGTGTAGGTAGCCGGACGCGAGGAAGAACTCGGTGAAGTTCCTTGTGGTCCTCAGCCTTGATATTGCCCACACACTTAGTGTGCGATCAACGTACACACTGGTAGGGTAGAGCCTCTCCGGCACGATGGGTGGGAAGCGGTAGGTTGGTTCAGTGTACTGCATGGCTGAGGGATATGCAGAAGACGGAGAAGGGGTCGAAGAGCAAGAAGGGCAGATGGATGAGGGATGGCAGAGGCAGAGGGTGGCTTAAATAGATGTAGTGCTACGTGTTATTTGGTCGTGGCAATAACGGGGTCAAATGTGAAGTTAGTAGCCCGTTTTCAAACCCACCGCAACATCGGGAGTGTACACACGTGGGAAAAGGTGGTTTGAAAAGAAGAAGAAAAACAAGCTAATTGCACATGTGGGAATCCGTGGTCAAACCAGATATTATATGAACAAAAAGAGACAATTTTTGAAGAGCTTGTGGCCATTTTGAATGATAAAAATAATTGTGCCCTTAAAAATTCGGTCATTCTGCATGATAAAGATATAGAGGGCTTGTGGCCATTATACAATTGCAAAATGACCCATTTTTTGATAGTTTGTGGTCATTTTACATGATAAAAATAAATTTAGCCCTTATAAATTTGGTCATTTTACATTTGTATAGAACAAAAAGAACGATGCAAAAACAGAGCAAACGATGCAAAAATAAGAGCTTGGTTTCCTTTTGGGCCCAATAACAACGTTTTTTTCACGGAGTCAGTGGTGGGCGAGCAGTCGAGCACAGCCAATAGGATCGCCTCTCGCGGATCGCCTCACGATCCAACGATGCGGAGCCATCTTTGTGATCCAAGGACGCGGAGCCTGCACACAGCCAACCCACCTAGTTCCTTCTAGAAGGCCAGATCTGAGGGTTGTTGCTTTGCGCGAGGGTATGATCGGACGGCTGAAGTTGGGATCTAGGGTTAGGCGAAACCCCGCGGGGTTTAGAGGGGTTTTGAGCTGGTCAACGGGGTTTTGAAAGCTTTGACTGAGTATAACTAATTTAAAAAAATCGAAAAAATATGAAACCTTCGCCGTTCGTCATTTTATAAGACAAACTAACAAGGAAAAATACTAAACTTGGTCTATGGTTATTTTCATGAAAAAACCCTAGCTGGCACGATCGAGGTCAAATGAGCACCATTAATTTAAAAAATCAAAAAATATAAAACCTGTTCACAATGTTGTCTTATGTGACATGTTACCAACCAAAAATCATAAACTTGCTCTATGGTCATTTTCATGAGAAAACCTTCACACATATGGGCTATCATGTACATGATTTCATAGAGTTCAAGGAGAGGAGGTGGTGTTATGTAACGCCCTCGATGCGGCTATATCTCCCACGTGTCGAAGCACGACTTAGAGGCATAACCGCATTGAAAGCAATGTCGCAAGTGAGGTAATCTTCACACAACCCATGTAATACATAGGGGAAAAGAGATACATAGTCGGCTTACAATCGCCACTTCACACAATTACAGGAATATAACATTACATCATCCAAATACACACAAGGTCTGACTACAGAACCAAAATATAAGAAGACTACCCCAAATGCTACACAGATCCCCGATCGACCCAACTGGGCTCCACTACTGATCAACTGGAAACAGAACAACATGACGAACATGATCTTCATAGAGCTCCTCCTTGAGCTTGGTTGCGTCATCTGCACGGTTCAACGGCACCTGCAAGCTGGTTTTGGAAGTATCTGTGAGTCACGGGGACTCAGCAATCTCACACCTCGCGATCAAGACTATTTAAGCTTATAGGTAGGGTAAAAGGTATGAGGTGGAGTTGCAGCAAGCGACTAGCATATTTGGTGGCTAACATACGCAAATGAGAGCGAGAAGAGAAGGCAAAAGCACGGTCGAGAAACTATGATCAAGAAGTGATCCTAGAACAACCTACGTCAAGCATAACTCCAACACCGTGTTCACTTCCCGGACTCCGCCGAGAAGAGACCATCATGGTTACACACGCGTTTGATGCATTTTAATTAAGATAAACTTCAGGTTTTCTACAACCGGACATTAACAAATTCCCATCTGCCCATAACCACGGGAACGACTTTCGAAAGTTCAAAACCCTGCAGGGGTGTCGCAACTTAGCCCATCACAAGCTCTCACGATCAACGAAGGATATTCCTTCTCCCAAGACAATCCAATCAGACACGGCATCCCGGTTACAAGACATCCTCGACAATGGTAAAACAAGTCCAGCAAAGCCGCCCGAATGTGCCGACAAATGCCGATAGGAGCTGCACATATCTTGTTCTCAGGGCACACTCAGATAGGTCAAGCTACGAGTAAAACCAGCCCTCGAGTTTCCTCGAGGTGGCCCCGCAGGCAGCCCGGTTCGCACCAACACTTAGAGAAGCACTGGCCCGGGGGGGGGGGTGTTAAAATAAAGATGACCCTCGAGATGCGCGACTCCCAAAGGAAAAAAGGCTAGGTGGCGAATGGTAAAACCAATGTTGGGCCTTGCGGGAGGAGTTTTATTCAAGGCGAACTGTCAAGGGGTTCCCATTATAACCCAACCGCGTAAGGAACGCAAAATCCGGGAACATAACACCGATACGACGGAAACTAGGGCGGCAAGAGTGGAACAAAACACCAGGCATAAGGCCGAGCCTTCCACCCTTTACCAAGTATATAAATGCATTAATTAAATAAGAGATATTGTGTTATCCCAACAAAATATCCATGTTACAAGCATGGAACAAGCTCCAATCTTCACCTGCAACTAACAACGCTATAAGAGGGGCTGAGCAAAGCGGTAACATAGCCAAACAACGGTTTGCTAGGACAAGGTGGGTTAGAGGCTTGGCTTAACAATATTGGAGGCATGATAAGCAAGTGGTAGGTATCGCAGCATAGGCATAGCAAAAGAGCGAGCAACTAGCAAGCAAAGATAGAAGTGATTTCGAGGGTATGGTCATCTTGCCTGAAATCCCGCAAGGAAGAAGAACGAGTCCATGAAGAAGACAAACGGACATAGTCGAACGGGTCCTCACAAACGCGACGTTATCGGAACCAACCCAAAGAAGCAACACCAGAAAGAATCACACAACATAGTAAAACAACCAACACAAAATCATGGCATGATGCACATCCAAGTATGATGCATGTCCGGTTTAATGAGGCATGGCATGGCAATATGCACAAGCAATCCTACAAATTATTGCATATTAACAAAACCCCACATGACTTATTTAGTTTGATCTTGTTTATGTACCCAACAATACTAAATGTTGTTAAACATGGCAAGAGGGTGAAGCAAAGTAAAACTACCTATCTAGTCAAGTTGAAATTAGGCCGGAAACAACGAACAACAATTCCGCTAAATCCCCATGTGCATATATTGGTTTGGTACTGTTCTGCCCTAAACACAATTTTAGAGTCATTAAACATGCACAGTAAAGCCACCATGTTAAACTAGGCATTTTTCTACCCCATTTACATATAAGGTTTATTAAATTCGGAGCTACGGTTGAATAGTTGTGAATTAAAACATTTTACATGGCAATATGGGAAAAATATATTCAAAACATCATTTAAACATTTTAAACATAGATGAAAAATTGCAAATTATTAATCTACCCAAAATTCTAAGCAAGTTTCATGTTAAGTTTGTTTAATTCCGATGCACGGTTTGTGAGATATGATATGCATGATGTATGAGGGCTTTTCTGTAAAACTGGCAAAATGTGGATAATAGCTAAAATCGCAGCATAGGAAAAAAATAACACTGGCCGCATCTGACTGGGCCAACAGTGCACAGGAGGACTGGGGGGTTTCTCACCATGGGCCGCGGCCCCGATAGTATGGAGAGGCGGCCTGGCATGGCACGGGCGTCTGGGCCTGAACGAGGCAAGAGGCAGGCCGTACGCAGGCTGGGCCTTGGTGCTGGCGGGTCAACGCGAGCGGGACGAGGCGCGCTGCTGCTGTTTGCTTGTAAAGAACAGAAATAATATCACGTCCATGGTGATGCAGGCGACGATGGCAGGGGGGTCCCGACGACGGTCTCGACGAAATCCGGCAGGAACGGGCGGATCGAGTTGTGAGGCGTTGGTTCCAGGCAAAGGCGGCGGCAGACGGAGCTCGGGCGTAGGGCACATCCATCCATGGCGGCGGTCCTGCTCAAACAGAGAGGCACGAGCGATTGAGAGGAAGGTTCAGACGAAGCAAGGCAGCAGCGGCGACGGGCAGAGCTGCAGAACTTGGCGCGGTGAAGGAGAAGGCTCTTGCTCTGGCGAGAACGAGGTGGAAGTAGGGTCGGGCGGCCCACGGCGAAGGCAAGACAGAGGAGGGCTGGCGCGGGCAGTGATGTAGTGGGGCCGCGGTGCTGGACTTGACGGCAGGGAAACCGGTCGGAGGCGAGTGGCGTTCTGGCGCGGTGCCACGCGCAAAAGAGGGCGCCGATCAGGGGCAGTCAACGGGCGCGGCAAGAGTTCGAGGCAGTGGCAACTCGACGGCGGCGCTGTAGCTTCGAGGCGTCGGAGCTCCCTGTACGGGTAGACAGAGGGAGAGAGATGTGAGGGAGGGGAAGAAGAATGGAAGAAGGGAGAAGAGATGGACGCGATGCACTCATCTCCCGCACGGCAGCGGCGATGCGAGGTGGTCGAGGAGGACGGCTGGCGTCCTGTTCTTGAATGAAGCAGAGGAGGCCGGAGGTGCTGGTGGAAACAACGCTGGATTCCGGCGACGAGGCAGGGCTCGGTGAGGAGCCGAGGAGTGCGCTAGTTCGGGAGCGAGCTCTTCTCGCTCGGGCCTTCGATCTAGAACGGACAGGAAGGCAGAGGGAGGTTGGATCGAGGGGAGACATTGGGTGGAGTCCGGCTAGTGGGATTGGATCGAGGGAGGAAAGAGGGCATCCCGAGGAAGAAAAGGTAGGTGGGTGGCGGCGGCTGGGAGGATGGGACATCTCCCTAATTTTAGGGTTGGTCTCTTATATAGCAAAAGAAATTTAGGAAGGGGCTAGAATGACCCTTTGATTTAGATCAGACGCTCGAGATAAATAGGGTGGGCGAGTCCAACAAATAAACAAAGACGAATTAGGGATGTTGGATGACGACCCGGACTCAACGGTCACGAGTGTCCGGTCGGGTTCGGGGAAGTTTTTTGGACGCGCGAGGGGGTCTGAGAACTGTGCGAAGAGGGGTTCGACAAAAGGCCACGGAGGCAAGGGGGGGGGGTTAGGATGGGTTTCGAAGCCTCTGATCGTGACCGATGGATCTGATCGAGAGGGGGGAATAGGTAGGCCTAGGTGGGATGGTTGTGACTATGTAGAAGGCCGAGGGCTGCGGGAGAGAATAGAGAGAGAGACCCGGCAACAGTTTTCAGAGACCGAAAACATCCGACGTTAGGCCGGCTATACTGCCACTATAGTTATCCGTTGGGGCGTCAAATGGACTCCGAACGCGATGAAACTTGGCAAGCGGCCTACTGACAACAAAACAACACCGCACGCAAACTTCCATCCCAATCCGAGAACATTTTCCGGCCACTTATAAAATAATATTTCGGATGTGCCGCGGGCGCGTGCATGTGTGGCTGGGCTCGGAACGGACAGCGGACGGAACTGGGGAACCAAACGGATGCAAGTTTTGAACAACATGATGATGCAATGCACATGATGACATGATCAAATGCAACACGCAAGCGAATGACATGGCAACGACGGCGAATAACTGGAAGACACCTGGCGCAACGGTCTCGGGGCATCACAACACTCCACCACTACGAGAGGATCTCGACCCGAGATCTAGAATGACACCGGAGGGAAAATGGAAGAGAAAGAGAAGAGGTAAAACTAAGTTGCTCCTTTGACCAATGAGTGAAACCAAAGAACCTTGAAAAGGTTAAGCCATTTCGATACAAGAATACCACGGAGATGAACAAAGTTGAAAACACTCCGTTAGAAAAGAGGAACAAGGAAGAATAACTTTGGGCAGCACTCCCATTGAAAAGAAAAGGAATTGAATAAGAACTTGATAAGATGAGAAGACACTTGATGAAATCACAACATACAGCCTCCTGATCTATTGAATGAATGGAACAAGGGTAAGAAAGATCTCAGACAGCACTCCGGTTGAAAAGAGATGCACGGCTTGATAAGGCGAAAAGAACTTGAGCAAAAGGGCACAACACTCTGGTTAAATGGATAGGCATGAAAAGAACATGATCTTTGACAAAACGAGATGATGGGTTGAAAAGAGCAACATCACAATACCTCTGGAACAAAAGAATAGAAGATAGATAATTGAAATAGGAGAATGAAGAAGAAAATGCCAACTTCTCCCAGAAAAGAGCTTGAAAAGGCATCTTTAGGAGAAGGGTCGAACGGAGTTGTTGGAGCACCAACAACGAAAAGAATAAAGTTGATATGGTCTTATGGAATACATCTCAAATTAAGAGGTGACAACCAGCCACTTACGGGAAAAAGAATTGGATTGATATGAACGAGGAGATGAGAAACTTATATCACCGGGAGGATGAATGAAGTACTTGGATCATTTATGAGCACCATAGATAGCAACAGTCCTTAGGGACGGCTTTAGGTGAAATATAACCCAAGATAATACCAATGAAGAGATTGATGGATTTAAAATATGTCATTCTTAACAACATGTGAATCATGGAACATGAACTCAAATTATCAAGAATGACATAATACCACCTCTAATGATACGTAAGAAAGAATTGCACTCCGGATTACAAGATGAAGATTATTTTAGCTCCTTAGAAAAGAATCTCAATGAACACTTCGAAAAGGAATTAAATCCTTTATGAACCATCATGTAGAGCCTCCATGAGAAACTCCGGTAATCAAAGAATGACCAGACGAAAGGAAAGAGGAGTTGAAAACACAAGGTGAAGCCTTGTGATGATTATATGGATCTTCATGATGATATAATGAAGAGAGCTTGGAACTCCGGAAAAGAAAGATGAATAATTGAGATCAAGAATTTGATGAGCCTCCGGAATAAGGAATTAATCACTTGGATGAAACAAGAATAAGAATTATGTTACGTGTATCCTTCACCAATTTAAATTGATGACAAGCAACGGATTTGGCATACTACTTATTCTCGTCGGAAATGATTAAGAGAAATAACGCATAAACTTGAGATGGTCTTCAACTATCCACCGGTAGAATTGGAAAGAACAAATGAATTGATATGATAACGAAGGAAGAGAAATCTTGAATGAACCACCGTAAGAATTGAAAATGAGCGTAGCAAAGGCACAAATCACCGGGAAGAATTGGAAAACGAGTGAAGATACTTGAAGTAATTTGGATACAAGAGAACGAATAAATCACGAGCTGATTAGAGGTCACTTGAACGATGCACCAGTAAGGTTGGAGAACGAGAGCTGAAAGTTGGAATGAATAAATCTGAGATAATGGCCTTCGGAGAATCAAACTGAAAAGAATCTTGAATTGCTTCGGATGGGTGAAAAGAGTATCTCACAATTGAAAACAATTATGAGAGGGTGGCCACAAACTAGAATGACGAATCTCTGGGAGAACTGATAAGATATGGAGGTAAAACTCTTCTTCGGTCTTCAAAATTTGAGAATGACAATGAGAAACACCACCAAATTGTTGAGATACTCTGGGATGAAGAATAATTGAAAAGTTGAACCAACGATGAAAAGAATTTGAAAGATCTTGGGGAAATACATTCGACTGATGATAACTCATTCTTACGTCAAACTTTGAGAAAATTTGAGGATAGCTCCGGGAAAAAAATTAGAAAGAGTCAGGTAAGATCCTGGTAAAAGACGTGTGGGTTAGGGCCCACTCAAAAGAAACACCGTTGAAATGATTTAAAAGAGAGGATTGCACCGGTTGAATTAAATGGCTAGAATGAGATAACAATCTCGAAAGAGCTTGAAAGGATTACGAAAGCAGAGTGGAAACACGAATCTTCTGAGATTTCTTGAGCACTCCGGAACAAATGAATAGCGAAGAGTGGATGATTATGAGGTGCACCGGCATGAGAAGGTATTGAAATGAGGAAAGGATATGATCAACCAAGCTTGAATTGAATCCACCGGAGAAGAAAAAAAATGAGGAATGACGAACTTGAGGTTCCGTTAGGATCTTCATAAGAATAACCGGGTAAGGACATTGACGGAAAAGAATGGAGAGACTTCATCACGATAAGATAGATACTTGATAAAGAAATCTTAGTCCTTGAAGAAAAAGGGGTGGGTGGGCGGGAAAAACAAAGGAAACTTGGAGAGGGATGAAACAAACACTGTTGAGAAGAACTGATAATTGATCTTGCGAATGTTGACAAGATTGGATCCATTTGAAGAGGAGCACACCGGTTGAAAAGGATTGAGATGACAATCTCGATTATCATGAAGGATTTGCATTCACATAGAAATGTGAGAACACCACTTAGGAAAGGTATGGAATCAACATTTGACTTCGAAGCAACTCGAATACCACAACTCAAAAACAAAACAAAGGATTGGCTTGCAGAATAAGCCGGAACAAACATATGATAGATATTTCGTCCAAAGTTTTCATGGTGGGGCCTACACGGGCTCGATCGTACAACACCATCATGTACAAGGTAGTGCACATGACATACGAAGCGTCCCAGAGTCGGCATAGCCAAGGACTCTTTAAGACACAACGAGACCACTGTAAAACCAACCGTGGATAGGCGGACCACTAGACGTCGAACCCCAATTTCATATCATACATCTGTCGGAAAGATATCCTAAGAGCTACTTGAATTCCCACTTATAAACTCCCGAAACTTTCCAGTTATGCAATCAGGTGTTAGGGATACAGGGGAAGCATAATATCTCACCCAAAACTAGCAAATCCTACATCCAGCTGTATCCATCCTTCAACACATAACCAAGAAACCTTCGGAAATCGTTTACCTCAACCTTCGAAAAGCATCTGTTATACAAGTTATGGCAATACTCCCGAACTCCCGCCCCAGTACTGGGTGGCGTCGAGGTTATCTCACCAACAACTGCATAAAAGAGATTTTCGATGTCAGTGAAACTAATCTCAGGTATTCCAGAACTGCAACGATAAAATTGTGATGACAACACCTCGGAGCTCAACTCCTAGGGACATTGCCACAACCCCTAAATGTCAGGAGGCACCAAGAACAATGTTCTCATCACAAAACCATCGGAACGATTCCAAGATACCCGCGTGATCCTAAATTTTTTAGTGAAATTTGAGAAGAGAAGAGTCAAAACTCTACGTCAGGATGTCTCACCAGAGCGACGAAGGGACTGAGGAGTAAAAAAGAATTCCTAACTCTCCGATATATAATTCCTAACTGACACAAAACATTTTTCTAGACTCAACAACGCCAGCGATTCGATCAAGCAGGGGGGCTCCTAAGGTCGGGGAAGGCTCTGATTACCAACTTGTAACGCCCCCGATGCGGCTGTATCTCCCACATGTCGAAGCACGACTTAGAGGCATAACCACATTGAAAGCAATGTCGCAAGTGAGATAATCTTCACACAACCTATGTAATACATAGGGGAAAAGATATACATAGTCGGCTTACAATCGCCACTTCACACAATTACAGGAATAAAACATTACATCATCCAAATACACACAAGGTCTGACTACGGAACACAAATATAAGAAGACTACCCCAAATGCTACACAGATCCTCGATCGACCCAACTGGGCTCCACTACTGATCAACTCGAAACGGAACAACATGACGAACATGATCTTCATAGAGCTCATCCTTGAGCTTGGTTGCGTCATCTGCACGGTTCAATGGCACCTGCAAGCTGGTTTTGGAAGTATCTGTGAGTCATGGGGACTCAGCAATCTCACACCTCGCGATCAAGACTAATTAAGCTTATAGGTAGGGTAAAAGGTATGAGGTGGAGCTGCAGCAAGCGACTAGCATATTTGGTGGCTAACATACGCAAATGAGAGCAAGAAGAGAAGGCAAAAGCACGGTCGAGAAACTATGATCAAGAAGTGATCCTAGAACAACCTACGTCAAGCATAACTCCAACACCGTGTTCACTTCCCGGACTCCGCCGAGAAGAGACCATCACGGTTACACACGCGTTTGATGCATTTTAATTAAGATAAACTTCAGGTTTTCCACAACCAGACATTAACAAATTCCCATCTGCCCATAACCGCGGGCACAACTTTCGAAAGTTCAAAGCCCTGCAGGGGTGTCCCAACTTAGCCCATCACAAGCTCTCACGGTCAATGAAGGATATTCCTTCTCCCAAGACAATCCGATCAGACTCGGCATCCCGGTTACAAGACATCCTCGACAATGGTAAAACAAGTCCAGCAAAGCCGCCCGAATGTGCCGACAAATCCCGATAGGAGCTGCACATATCTCGTTCTCAGGGCACACTCAGATAGGTCAAGCTACAAGTAAAACCACCCCTCGAGTTTCCCCGATGTGGCCCCGCAGGCTGCCCGGTTCGGACCAACACTTAGAGAAGCACTGGCCCGGAGGGGGGGGGGTTAAAATAAAGATGACCCTCAGGATGCGCGACTCCCAAGGGAAAAAAGGGTTAGGTGGCGAATGGTAAAACCAATGTTGGGCCTTGCTGAAGGAGTTTTATTCAAGGCGAACTGTCAAGGGGTTCCCATTATAACCCAACCGCATAAGGAACGCAAAATCCGGGAACATAACACCGATATGACGGAAACTAGGGCAGCAAGAGTGGAACAAAACACCAGGCATAAGGCCGAGCCTTCCACCCTTTACCAAGTATATAGATGCATTAATTAAATAAGAGATATTGTGTTATCCCAACAAAATATCCATGTTCCAAGCATGGAACAAGCTCCAATCTTCACCTGCAACTAACAACGCTATAAGAGGGGCTGAGCAAAGCGGTAACATAGCCAAACAACGGTTTGTGTCGGCGTTTTGGGAACGGGGGTCCCCAGACTTGCCTGCCTGCGGTGTGGCTCAAACGGGGCCCCAGCATGGCCCATCTTCATCAACACAGACCCAAGACCCTCGCGAGGGGCCAAGCCTCGCGGGGCGGACGACATTGAGCTTCCTCAGGCACGGCCTCATCAGGCTGGCTTGCGAGGAGGCGGAGAGATCAAGGCGGGGTACCTCACGAGGTGCCCGTGATGCAAGCCATGACGACCAAGGGCGCCAGGCGGGTGCCAGCCCGCGCAGTGTCCTCCTTTCCTCTTTGGTGCAAAGGGGGCAAGCGCAGCCGCGGAGTACCGAGGCATCAGGCAAAGGTTGCCATTTCAGTGCAACGAGACCAAGACCAGGAAGACTGCAAGACGGAGGTCATCGTGGAGCCCAAGATGGCGTCACCACCAGAGCTTTGTGCAGGCGAAGACTACTTTTGTCAGGGTAGCGAGTACTAGCTGTCCCCCTTCAAATTAGCCCGCCATTGTTGGCTCCCTTCCCACTCGATATTTGGGAAGAGGACCAGGGCCTCTATAAATAGGACCAGCCACCCACAGAAGAGAGGGGTTCGGAGGGGTTAAGAGGAGAGGTTCGATAGGAGGTTGAATCGGAGAAAGACAATCAGAGAGAGAGAGAAGGGTGGCTGAACTCCTCCCAGCAGTTCATCGCCCCAGCCAAGAACAGACCCTCGCGAGGCTGTTCTTCCTTGTATCATTCATCATCATCAGCCCAAGAGGCAATCCACCACGCCACAAACTGGAGTAGGGTATTACACCACAACGGTGGCCCGAACCAGTATAAACCCTATGTCTCTTGTGTTGTTCTTTCCATAGCTTAGATCTTAGCGAGGCGGAGGGGTGCAGGTAGGTAGGAACCGAAATCTCCATGCGCACCCCAGTGTTCGAACCTCAAGGGTCTGCCGGAACCCGAAATCTGACAGTTTGCTAGGACAAGGTGGGTTAGAGGCTTGGCTTAACAATATGGGAGGCATGATAAGCAAGTGGTAGGTATCGCAGCATAGGCATAGCAAAAGAGCGAGCAACTAGCAAGCAAAGATAGAAGTGATTTCGAGGGTATGGTCATCTTGCCTGAAATCCCGCAAGGAAGAAGAACGAGTCCATGAAGAAGACAAATGAACGTAGTCGAACGGGTCCTCACAAACGCGACGTTATTAGAACCAACCCGAAGAAGCAACACCGGAAAGAATCACACAACATAGTAAAACAACCAACACAAAATCATGGCATGATGCACATCCAAGTACGATGCATGTCCGATTTAATGAGGCATGGCATGGCAATATGCACAAGCAATCCTACAAATTAAGTGGAGCTCAATATGCAACTCCGTTGCATATTGACGAAACCCCACATGACTTATTTAGTTTGATCTTGTTTATGTACCCAACAATATTAAATGTTGTTAAACATGGCACAAGGGTGAAGCAAAGTAAAACTACCTATTTAGTCAAGTTTAAATGAGGCCGGAAACAACGAACAACAATTCCCGTAAATCCCCATATGCATATATTGGTTTGGTACTGTTCTGCCCTAAATACAATTTTAGAGTTATTAAACATGCAAAGTAAAGCCACCATGTTAAACTAGACATTTTTCTACCCCATTTACATATAAGGTTTATTAAATTCGGCGCTACGGTTGAATAGTTGTGAATTAAAACATTTTACATGGAAATATGGGAAAAATATATGCAAAACATCATTTAAAAATTTTAAACATAGATGAAAAATTGCAAATTATTAATCTACACAAAATTCTAAGCAAGTTTCATGTTAAGTTTGTTAAATTCCGATGCACGGTTTGTGAGATATGATATGCATGATGTATGAGGGCTTTTCTATAAAACTGGCAAAATCTGGATAATAGCTAAAATCGCAGCATAGGAAAAAAATAACACGGGCCGCATCTGACTGAGCCAACAGTGCACAGGAGGACTGGGGGGTTTCTCACCATGGGCCGCGGCCCCGATACTGTGGAGAGGCGGCCTAGCAGGGCACGGGCGACTGGACCTGAACGAGGTAAGAGGCAGGCCGTACGCAGGCTGGGCCTTGGCGCTGGCGGGTCAACGCGAGCGGGATGAGGCGCGCTGCTGCTGTTTGCTTCTGAAGAACAGAAACAGCAGCACGTCCATGGTGATGTAGGCAACGACGACAGGGGGGTCCCGGTGACGGTCTCGGCGGAATCTGGCAAGAACGGGCGGATCGAGTCGTGCGGCGTCGGTTCCGGGCAAAGGCGGCGACAGACGGAGCTCGGGCGCGGGGCACATCCATCCATGGCGGCGGTCCTGCTCGAACAGAGAGGCACAATCAATTGAGAGGAAGGTTCAAACGAAGCAAGGCAGCAGTGGCGACGGGCAGAGCTGCAGAACTTGGCGCGGTGAAGGAGAAGGCTCTTGCTCCAGCGAGAACGAGGTGGAAGCAGGGTCGGGCGGCCCACGGCGAAGGCAAGACAGAGGAGGGCCGGCGTGGGCAGTGATGTAGTGGGGGCGCGGTGCTGGACTTGACGGCGGGGAAACCGGTCAGAGGCGAGCGGCGTTCTGGCGCGGTGCCACGCGCGAAAGAGGGCGCCAATCAGGGGCAGTCAACAGGTGCGACGAGAGTTCGAGGCAGTGGCGACTCGACGGCGGCGCTGTAGCTTTGAGGCGTCGGAGCTCCCAGTACGAGCAGACGGAGGGAGAGAGATGTGAGGGAGGGGAAGAAGAATGGAAGAAGGGAGAAGAGATGGACGCGAGGCACTCATCTCCGGCACGGTGGCGGCGACGCGAGGTGGTCGAGGAGGACGGCTGGCGTCCTATTCTCGAAGTGAAGCAGAGGAGGCCGGAGGTGCTGGTGGAAACAGCGCTGGATACCGGCGACGAGGCAGGGCTCGGTGAGGAGCCGAGGAGTGCGCTGGTTTGGGAGCGGGCTCTTCTCGCTCGGGCCTTCGATCCAGAACGGGCAGGAAGGCAGAGGGGGGTTGGATCA
>NC_041388.1:640397534-640469308 GCF_002162155.2 Triticum dicoccoides | reverse complement strand
TGGCGGCGGCTGGGAGGATGGGACATCTCCCTAATTTTAGGGTTGGTCTCTTATATAGGAAAAGAAATTTAGAAGGGGCTAGAATGACCCTCTGATTTAGATCAGACGCTCGAGATAAATAGGGTGGGCGAGTCCAACAAATAAACGAAGGCGAATTAGGGATGTTGGATGACGACCCAGACTCAACGGTCACGAGTGTCCGGTCGGGTTCGGGGAAGTTTTTTGGACGCGTGAGGGGGTCTGAGAACTGTGCGGAGAGGGGTTCCGACAAAAGGCCACGGAGACAAGGGGGGTTAGGATGGGTTTCGGAGCCTCTGATCGCGACCGATGGATCCGATCGAGAGGGGGGAATAGGTAGGCCTAGGTGGGATGGTTGTGACTGTGTAGAAGGCCGAGGGCTGCGGGAGAGAATAGAGAGAGAGACTCGACAATAGTTTTCAGAGACCGAAAACGTCCGACGTTAGGCCGGCTATACTGCCGCTATAGTTATCCGTTGGGGCGTCAAATGGACTCCGACGGCGATGAAACTTGGCAAGCGGCCTACTGAAAACAAAACAACACCGCACACCAACTTTCATCCCAATCCGAGAACATTTTCTGTCCACTTATAAAATAATATTTCGGACGTGCCGCGGGCGCGTGCAAGTGTGGCTGGGCTCGGAACGGACAACGGATGGAACTGGGAAACCAGACGGATGCAAGTTTTGAAAAACATGATGATGCAATGCACATGATGACATGATCAAATGCAACACGCAAGCGAATGACATGGCAACGATGGCGAATAACTGGAAAACACCTGACGCAACGGTCTCGGGGCGTCACATGTTACCTTCTGTTTTTGAAAAAATAAAAAAAATAAAAAAAAATCACTAAAGCTTTATTTTAAAGTGAATAAGAACGATCTGAAGTTAGTTTTCCATTTTCATATTTCAAAACGTGTTTTTAATAGTTTTTGTATTAAAGCATATGTTTTCAAAAGAAAATGTAAAAATATGAAGATTAATTCACACATATGAGCTATCACCTACAAGATTTCATAGAGTTCAAATTTCTTTGACCTCCCCTAAATCACCTCAAAGTTTGCACACATGATCTCCTACACAAACATAGATAGTTGATAATACATCTTCATTAAAGTGTTGTTTTTTGCTCTGTTATTGGAATATTTGATAAAAGGGAACCCTTGATAAAACACTCTATGAAATCTTGTTTCAGTGTTTTGAACTATGAAGATTTGCAACATATGTGTGATCTTTGCAGCACTTGAACTTTCAAAACACTGAAACAAATCATAGCAGATAAATTTTCATGAGAAAACCTTCACACATATGAAGATTTGCAGCATATGTGTGATCATTGCAACACCTGAACTTTCAAAACACTGAAACAAATCATAGCAGATAAATTTAAAAACACAAAAGTACCCAACATAGATAGACACGTGCATATAAAATTCATCCAACCACGAAAAGGTAACCCTCATCCTGTTCACAAACATAGTTCACCCACGTAGTTCAACAAACAACCTAAAGTACTTAAAACACATCATAACATCATAACATCAGGGAAGGGGGGAGACAGGACTTTGGCTAGAGCATGCTGCCCCATGATCTTGTAGTCCTCGCCATGGATGGCCACAAGAAGGTGAACGAAGCAGATGGACTTTGGCTTTGGCTTGGTGGTGCAGTAGGGGCAGCGCCAAGTTTTGGTCTTGCTCTTGTAGTAGTAATCCACGCCCTTGATCCTGATCTTCTCCTCTTCCTTCTCTTTGAAGGAGGCAAAGTTGCCACGGTCCACATCCACATCTTCCCCAGAGACATACTACACACACGAATGAATTACATTAGTACATTATAGATTCATGGAAATACACCATGTCAAATGAACTAAATGAACAATCTAAATTTCAAGTAGGCTTACCTCATACTCTTGGTCGTCACCATACGTTGGATCATACGGGTCATTGAAAGTATAGTCTATCTTCATCCTCTTCCCCCTACCATCATCCTCCTGAATATACAATTACATCCATCACTAGTAAATACATAAGCCAATTGAAAATTTAGATATGCACAGATGACACATTGATCATAGGGCTAATATACTATGATCCTATTTGCATTTTCCATCGTCATGCACACACATTGAACAAAAGAGCTAATTTAAACTACATATTTAAATTTAGATATGCACACTTGATCATAGGGCTAATATACTATGATCCGATTT
Source organism: Triticum dicoccoides (assembly GCF_002162155.2). NCBI lineage: Eukaryota > Viridiplantae > Streptophyta > Magnoliopsida > Poales > Poaceae > Triticum > Triticum dicoccoides. The sequence continues at coordinate 640,467,076 of NC_041388.1, read as the reverse complement.
GCATTTTCCATTGTCATGCACACACATTGAACAACAGAGCTAATATAACTACATATTGTGGACATATTGTGAACAACAGAGCTAGTATAACTTGAAGCAAATAACTTGAGTAGCATTAAAAAACCCAATCTATGAGCACTAAAAACAAATCTAATAAGCATCGTAGCATTAAAAACCCCAATCTAAATTTATCCAAATCTAGCATTTTTGCAACGAATTTATCCAAATCTAAAAACAAATCTGAAAACCCCAATCATTGCAGGACCTAAAATCATAGTTCACAACATCTAGCTAGCATTTTTGCAACCAATTTATCCAACAAACCCGAGTCCAAAAACCCCCATCCCCCCAACCCATACAAAAACCCCAACCCATCCGTCAAACCAACTACTCTAACCATCTGAACTACTGTATGACTCACAATCGAACTATCTCTACAAGCTAAGCAAGTGCAAATGAATACCTGCTCCTCCACGGCAGGCGGTGCAACGGAGGCATCAGGATGGACTGCACCTCTTGAGCCGTCACCTTCTGCAACAATGAGGCGGAGCCCGCCACATCCGCAGCGGTTGCAAGTTTCCCTGCACCGTCATGGACGCTGCCGACATCCGCAGTCATCGCGCCCTGACCCTACAGCTTCACCACATCTCCGGCCGCTATGCCGGCGTCGCCACAAGCGTCGGCCATCTGACAGATGGAGGCGATGAAGGTGAGGAAGAGGATGCGGTTGGGGAGAGCGATACGATGCAGTAGAGGCAGTGGAGGAGAGTGAGACAATGACGGCGTGCAGAGGAAGACGATGCGGCAGTGAGTGGATTTGGGGGGAAATGGTAGGGGCAATGGAGGTCGTTGCCCTCTTTATATGATGGGACGTTTCGGGCATGTCCATGGACACGTGCTACCCCACGACCGCGGTCTTGCAAGCGCCCACGTATACACGGCCCCACTCGTCAGCTAACGATCAAAGGCATTGACCCGACGACAACATCCGTTATATCCAGTTATGAGGGTTTCAGGCAAGGGAGTGGGGAAAAGTGAGCAAAAGTTAACAGAGTGGGGATGAATGAGTAGAGCTAAGGAACTAGGGGCACATAAATAAAAATCCCTTTATTTATATTTACTTTAGTTTGCCTTTTTAATTATCTTTTATACCTATCTCTATTAGATCTCACTCTTGTTTGTGACCGTGAAGGGATTGACAACCCCTTTTTCGCGTTGTGTGCAAGTGTTTGTTAGTTTGTGCAGGTGCATATATTGGAGACTTGCTTGTGCCCACTACTAGATTGATACCTTGGTTCTTAACTGAGGGAAATACTTATCTCTACTTTGTTGTATCACTCTTTCCTCTTCAAGAAAAAAATCAACGCAAGCTCAAGAAGTAGCAGGGAGGAGTGCTTTCACATGTGGGACCTCGCCGTGGCTTCATTAAATAGTAGGAAAAGCTATCAATATATCAATTGCTCTTTTTTCTCAGCGAGGGAAGGTTGTGCTTAGCTCTTTAATTGAAAAAACTGATGTGGTCTTGATTGGGACTGCACGAGGTATGACGTGGCTAGATGTGATTGGATGATGACGTGGCTATGCTGCATGTTGAGATAAATCAAGTATTGAGGGTGAACTCTTAAGTATATAGGATATGGCGAGCATGACTCAACGCTTGTCGTGATTAAGGATATGTGATCCTTTTTCATTTTTTTTGTAAACCCTTAACTGCTACACTTAAATGGCATTGTGGTGGTGTGCGTGGTCATGTATAAGATTAATAACAATGCTTAGATCAAGCATAGGCGGCGGCAAGTGCATGTGTTCCTCTTTGTATCAAGCTGCGTTCGTGATACCCTTCTTTCCTTCTCCCAAGTTATAATCGAATCAAGTATGTAATCGCCATAGATCAAAGAGGAAGAACTAGTGAGTACCGTGAGCAGGCTACTGATTGCCAATGACTCCTCGCCACCATGGATCCGGCGCTCAAGGCATACCTCGACAAGATGATGGATAATCTCACGAAGGCCAACAAGGACACCCGAGCCGACATCCACCAACTAGAGGAGCGGATCAACACCCAATCCACCCAAGTGGACGTCCTCACCGCATGGAAGCCTGATCTGGAAGCGAGCCTCTCCATGCTCCGGGAGACGGTCGGGACGCCGCGGATCGCGCGGCCGGCCGCAACCACGGCACCGACCAGTAGCTCATGGGTGGTGGATCTCTTTGATATGTCATCGGGAGGCGATACCCATGGGCCGATGGCCACGGTGAGTCTCATCAGCAACTGGGCGGTCTGTCGGTGGACCTCGTTCCACCGGCGGGATCTCCGACCAACGGTACGCCGAATTTCCAACTTCCGCTCCAGCATTCCTCTCTAGACTCTTCGCTCGTTTCTTGTCCCCCTCAAGGCCAACTCGTTGGCGGGCTAGGACAAACACCCCCATCCATATTGTTCCCACGATTTGCAGGGGAGAATCCTAATACCTGGAAAACCATGTGTGAATCATATTTCACTATGTTTCATGTTCATCAATCTTATGTCATTCCAATGTCCACTTTGCATTTCACTCGCCCATCAGCAATTTGGTTGCAATCTATCCAAAAGAAAATCAGTGGCCTCGATTGGGTAGGCTTTTGAAAATTACTCTATTCTCGCTTTGGGCACGATCCACATCAGCTGTTAGTCAGGCAATTTTATGCTCTCCGTCAGACTAGTTATGCCTTTGATTACATCAAACAGTTTGAGAATTTGATGAATCATCTTATTTCTTACTCTGGCGCTATGCATCCATTGTATTTCTTGATGAGGTTTGTGGAGGGATTGTGAATGGATATCCGTGCCATGGTTATGGTCTAGCGACCCAAGGATTTGGATACGGCCTGAGCATTGGCTATCTTGCAAGAGAAGGTCACTGATGGGAACATGAAGCAGTGGTACAACCATCAAGAGAGCATTGTTCCACTAGGCTGGGGCTGCGGCAACCAGCCCCAATGCCGCTACCACCTCCAACAAAAAGAGCACCTGCCATTTCTCCTACAGCAAAAGATCAGGGGGGCCGCTGCGGCTCATGCCTTCATGGACGTGTTCAAGCTCACTTCTCTACACAATTTCCGATGAGCCAAAGGACTCTGTTTCAAGTGTGGAGAGCGTTGGGGCCACGATCATGTGTGCATGTCCACCGTCAAACTACATGTTATCAAAGAGATGCTCAGTTTGTTCAGTTTGGATGCTGTTGACGGACAACCAGAGGCAACTTTAGCGAACCAGGAGCAGCAAGAGACGCTGGAGCAAGTCTGGCAACTACCGATGCAAGCAGTTTCAGGGACTGAAGCTCCAAACTATTTATAGTTGCATGAGTTGCAACAGGGACAGGAAGTAATGATGTTGGTTGACTCGGGCAGCTCGGCATCCTTTCTTTCCCAAAATTTACTACCACGGCTGCAGGGGGTTCAAGCTATGCCACGTCCGGTGAAGGTGGCCATCGCAAATGGATCTGAACTATGGTGCAACAAGGAGGTTCTCGGCTGTTCGTGGTACTCACAAGGACACATTTTCACAACCAACATCAGGCTACTGCCATTGTGGTCTTACGATGTGATTTTGGGCATGGATTGGCTCGAATACCATAGCCCCATCCTCATTGAGGGCCGCGGCGCTGCATGCATATTGATCATGAGGAGTTCACAGTGGTTTTGCACGGGGTCACATCGCCAGTGCTCAAGTGTGATACCCTAAACTGTTTACAACTTGCGGGCATGGAGAAGAAGGCTGCTATTGCTTATGCAGTTCATCTCCGTTATGCCAAGGATTCAAGGACAGTAACTGACATCTCTTGCAAGGAATTGCCACCGGAAATCACACAAGTGTTGTTGAATTATGAGCATGTGTTTACATAACCTTTCGGACTACCACCCAAGTGCGCCTGCGATCACAAAATACCTATGATGCCGAGCGCCCAACCTGTTAACATCCGTGCATACTGGCATAAGCCAAAGCTGGAAACATAAGTGGAACGCCAGATAGCAGAAATGCTAAAGGTAGGTATTATTCAGAAGAGTAGTGATACGTCTCCAACATATCTATAATTTATGAAGTATTCATGCTGCTATATTATCATACTTGGATGTTTACAATCATTTTATAGCAACTTTATATCATTTTTTGGGACTAACCTATTGACTTAGTGCCCTGTGCCAGTTGTTGTTTTTTTGCTTATTTTTTACATCGCAGAAAATCAATACCAAACGGAGTCCAAATGCATCGAAACTTTTTGGAGATTTTTTCTGGACCACAAGACACTTGGTGGGCCAAAGAAGTATCAGAGGGGAGCTCCGAGGGGAGCACAACCCACGAGGGCGCGCCTGGGGGCCCAGGCGTGCCCAGGTGGGTTGTGCCCACCTCGATGGCCTCCTGCACCGCCTCTTCACCCTATAAACTACCAAATATTCCAAAACCCCCGAAGATAACCCTAGATTAGAAGTTCGCCACTACAAGCCTCTGTAGCCACGAAAAACCAATCTGGACCCCATTCTCGCACCCTGTCGGAGGGGGAAATCCTCACCGGTGGCCATCTTCATCATCTCGGCGACCACCATGATGAGGAGGGAGTCCACCCTCGGGGCTGAGAGTTTGTACCAATAGCTATGTGTTTAATCTCCCTCTCTCGTGTTCTTGAGATGTCATGATCTTGATGTATCGCGGGCTTTGTTAATATAGTCGGATCATATGGTGTTTTCCCCTCTCTATCTTGTTGTGAATTGAGTTTTCCCTTTGATATTTTGTTTTATCAGATTGAATACTTTTATGGGTTTGAGATCACTTGATGTATGATACGTCTCCAACGTATCTATAATTTTTTTATTGTTCCATGCTATTATATTATCTGTTTTGGATGTTAATGGGCTTATTTATACACTTTTATATTATTTTTGGGACTAACATACTAACCCAAGGCCCAGTGCAAATTGTTGTTTTTTGCCTATTTCAGTGTTTCACAGAAAAGGAATATCAAACGGAATCCAAACGGAATGAAACCTTCGGGAGAGTTATTTTTGGAACAAACGTGATCTAGAGGACTAGGAGTGGACGTCAAGCAACCAATGAGGAGGCCACGAGGCAGGGGGCGCGCCTACACCCCTGGGCGCGCCCTCCACCCTCGTGGCTCCACCGACCTACTTCTTCCTCCTATATATGTCTACATACCCCAAAAACATCCAGGAGCACCATGAAACCCTATATCCACCACCGCAACCTTCTGTACCCAAGAGATCCCATCTCGGGGCCTTTTCCGGAGCTCCGCCGGAGGGAGCATCGATCCCGGAGGGCTTCTACACTAACACCATAGCCTCTCCGATGATGTGTGAGTAGTTTACCTCAGACCTTCGGGTCCATAGTTATTAGCTAGATGGCTTCTTCTCTCTCTTTGGATCTCAATACAATGTTCTCCTCGATCTTCTTGGAGATCTATTTGATATAACTCTTTTTGCGGTGTGTTTGTCGAGATCCGATGAATTGTGGGTTTATGATCAAGTTTATCTATGAAGAATATTTGACTCTTCTCTGAAATCTTTTATGTATGATTGGTTATCTTTGCAAGTCTCTTCGAATTATCAGTTTGGTTTGGCCTACTAGACTGATCTTTCTTGCAATGGGAGAAGTGCTTAGCTTTGGGTTCAATCTTGCGGTGTCCTTTACGAGTCACAGCAGGGGCAGCAAGGCACGTATTGTATTGCTGCCATCGAGGATAAAAAGATGGGGTTTATCTCATATTGCTTGAGTTTATCCCTCTACATCATGTCATCTTGCCTAATGCGTTACTCTGTTCTTATGAACTTAATACTCTAGATGCATGCTGGATAGCGGTCGATGTGTGGAGTAATCTCTACTATTAAAGGGGGATCGAACGTCGTGATGGTTCGACCACCTTGTTCGATCCTCCCGCCTCGTACGAACCTACCCTCGTCCCCGCCTTCCCACCCGTCTACGCACGAAAGAAAGAAAAAAAGAAAAAAGGTAAAACAACCTACGTCCCCACGTCCCCGTATTCCACCTCCCACTCCCTTCCCCCAAACCCCTCAGTCTCAATTCCCTTTCTCTCCAGAGAGGAATCTCCGCGGCCGACTTCCTCCCGCCTACAGCGACCTCGAGCGGCCGCGCACTACAGCCAAGCTAGATTGGAGTGGTGGATCCACGCCCTTGACATCTCACAGAGTCCATGAGGACGGCAACGCGGGGAGGGAGCGACGACGGCAACGATGAGTGACGGCGATGTGGGGAGGGCGGTGCATCGACATCAACGACAACCGACGGCTGAGGTAACGCTAGCTCCACCACATCGGCCCCCATTGTTGGTCTCAAGTAGTCTCCATCGCCCCTGCACCGTGAGCCTCGCGCCAGCGGGCTGCGTGCTCCTCGCGTTTGTATATGCTCTGGGCATAGTAAGAGGGGAGCTGGAGGGGTTTGCCGCGTAGCCGGTTGCCGCATGATGCTAAGCTTCACCACTGTTTGCTGCGTGATTTAATTTGTCTGTTTTTAGTTGGGAATCGGAACAGGTGTGGCAGAACGACATCGACCTCCTCAAGCAGTCGGCGGGTCCATAGAAGCTCCTCATTCCTCATGGTACGTGTGCATCAGACCACATAGGATGTGGGTGAAACATGCCTTTCCGTTCAATTGATTTTTCTCCCAGCTCCAGATTATGTGTTGTCAACTTGTCAAGTGCCACAGCTGCTTCAACATGTAAGAGCATGGTCTTTTCTCTACTTTAGTCACATGTTGCTAAATTATTGCTTGTCAGACTTAACTACAGAGCAATATCATATTTCCTTTAGGGGCATATGTTTGTCCTAAAACTTTGATGCCTCAAATTACGAAACAAGAATAGGTATTATTAATTTGTTATATGAAAAATGGTGGCATTACCCAAATATCTTTGTCCTATAAATGAGATGTGATCAACATTATTCCTGCAAACTGAGAAGCAGCTCATCTGGTCCTCTATGTATGTGATTATGTTGATAGATAATGTTACAAAGTTCAGAAAAGTATGGTAACACACGGGTGTTCCGACCCCCTTTTATCTAGCCATTCACCCTTGATGAGATTTGTGCCCTTGTCTATCGAACATCAAAGCATTAGCAGCAGTTGCCTATTTATCTAGTCCATTTGACCAAGCTAATGGGGGGCGCTCCTAGGGACAAGTAGGGTGTAGGGGTAGGCAGAGTAGGCAAAAGATGCTAGGCCCTCTTGCATGTTGGTCTGACTGGCTGATTACTTATTGAAAAGACAAGACTGGGTGAAGCATGTGGCGCATCCACGCATGCAATAGGTGCTGGGTCTGGGAGCTAATCCTGACATAAGTGACAGGCAGGTCACAGTAACTAGTCATACGTGAAGAGAGAAAGATGAGAAAGGAAAGAAGAGAGAGAGAGAGCCCGTATCATTACTGGTCTGTGTCTTCCACGCGAATGTGAGAGAAATGAAAAAATGAGGAGAGAGAGAGAGAGAGCAGTGCCCACGTGAGTTCATTTTCTTTATGTACGCAGCGGTGTCAGGAATCTCAAATAAACAATGCCCTATGCAGCCGCTGGGATTACTATTCGTGTTCTGTGCAAAACGCAATGACTAGACAGGGTGTGGTCCAGATCCGGAAAGAAGTAAAAGTGACGCGAACAGCGTGGATTGTGGGGTGTCCCTGCACCCGGGAGTCAAAAATCCTGTCTCTACAAAGTTAGTTCAGATTATCCTGAAGCATGTCGCTCTCTGTCTGAAGTTAAGCATGGTCAGCATTCGTGAACTGTACTATGGTTGATTTGATTACTCTGTTAGTCTACTGTGATGCTATGTTCGTTTGCTCCACCACTGTCTTTTGCATACCATGTCCTAACTATAAGTGCACACAAGATTACATACAAGTAGATGAAAAAGTAAGATGTTAAACATTGATCAGTCACCATGTTGCAGCAAGGGTTCATTTGATACTCTATGTGGTGATGGAAATGCTTCTTTCTTTTGTTCAATCCTTTTGTTTCCCCATTAAATTTCCATGAACTAATAATCTAACTGAACCATTGACAAAAAAGTCCCGATTTTAATGTCTTTCTTTTTAAGTTTTTAGGTGTGCTGTTAAACCTTGTCGAGGGAGGTGGTGGCGACTGGTGGTGCGAAGCCGGCCCTCCACAAGGGCTTCTCCATGATGCTACGCTCTCCCATCGGTCTCTTCTTGCCTTCGCTCAGGCAGGCACCGACAGGGCTGACACGTCGTTGATCAGCGATGGATAGCGTGGCGACGCAGGTGTGTGAGGAGTCTCCGGCTGCTACAGGCTACCGCCTCAGGTTTGGTCTTCTATTCTACTACCTTAATCCCATAATTTTCTTCTTGCACCATTCCATTCTTGTTAGTTATCACGTGGGATCCCATTAGGCCTCATGTCTGGACAGAGATTTTCTACAATTGGCATATTAGGCAACCCGTATATGGTAAAAAAGCACTGACCAATAATAGATTGTGTACACTTATTACTGATTCAATTTCCATTGTTCATAATATAATAACTTTTCTGCTTGGATTTTTGCAGGGGATGAAGCAAACACATATTGGGAGTTTCTCAAAATTTCATCACTTTGTTGTAGAATCATGGTGCTGATTAAATAATCCTTGATTGATTTTGAATCTTTGCCAATAGTTCAACATATTTTTCTAATCACAAGGTCTGAAAGGTATCATTCAAAATCTGCAGATGATCAGTACTGTCAAACCCACATCTTCTCTGCCATCTTCTACATGAACTACTTTGTAAAAAGTGGAAAATTGTTGCTTGTAATGTCGATGTGCAGACTACCAAATTGGGAAATTTTCGATCATGGTAAAACTACATTGTACAAAGTGAATCATATTAGTAATGTCTCCCAACTCTCAAATTGTTGCTTGTTATATTAATTTCCAAACTACCAAATTGGAAAATTTTCAATCATGATATGATTGTGAGAATTGATGCATGATTGCAGATGGCTACCAAACCGTAAAATTTCAACATTCAAAAGATGTATTTTGTATGGGCAGGTTTGATGCATGATTGCAGCTGCATTTAGGTTTCGTATTCTCCAAGAACTATGTATGTATACCGATAATAATTACTCCCTCCGTGTCTTAAAACTGTACTAAATCGAAGACACTTATTTTGGGACGGGGGAGTACTTTGTTTTCAAATGGCACCTGTTATGCACATGATAACTGTGCATGTATAAATTAGCATCAGGTTGCCTGCACATTGAACTTATAATTCTTTTTCTGAATAATGTGTCATATTTTGATTCCTGTCAAAATGACCATTCCTATTTGCTTTCTAGACATCTTGTATGTGGCTTGTGCTGATAATAATTTTTATTTTTCTCAAGATTCGATATGCTTGTGAAGGGTACATTACGATTTACGAGCATGTAATCTTCTCTGATAATCAAAGTGTCGCATAGTCTTATGTGCATTCATCAGAGCTATTCCATAATTTTGTCCCTACTTATGCCTTTTTACACTTTTATAAGTGTAGCTTTTAATTTTTTAAATACGCTGATTCTTTTTTAGGTCTTCATTTGTGCAGAATTACTTCCGCGGTAAGTCGGAGTGTGATGTCTTCTCATGGGCTACTGTCATCAATCAAGGTGGCCATCGGTCGATATCAAGCTTGACGAGTACTTCCTTAAGGCTGATGTTTGTTCCCGTCGCATCGCTGGCCGAGGCCCCACCTCCATGGGAAGCTGCTATTTTTTTGATAGATTGGCAGTGAGATGCTTGGATAGGAGAAAAGAAACCAGAAGTGCATGAGAGATAGATGTTGAGAACCTAAATAATGCACACACATTTACATATTTCATGTGATGGTAGTACGTCATCGTAGTTTTCTTGTTGGTTGTCCTACTGAATGTTACTATCAGTCCTAACTCAGCACATCACTCTCAATTTTCAGTCATGCTTGGAGGTTTTATCTGTAATTCTACAAAATTAGAAAGCATTTCTAAGCCTCAACGTAATGTTGAAACTTAGAGGTGATCAAATCATACGCTTTTTGGGCTGTAAGAGCTTAAACTAACTATTGCTTTTTGGGTTGTACAAGCTTAAACTAACTATGGCGGACTTCCTGGCTTTGAATTTTCAGTTTTTTTGCAGAAGTCTGTATTTATCCATGGTCAAGATATGGGGCACATAGAGCTTGGTTTGTTAAGCTTCTTTATATTCTCAAGGAGGTCAGGAGTTCCTCTTGAGAAGGAAGAGGATAGCCTTTAACTCAACATACCCCTTCAGAGGGAACTGCTTGAACTCAAGATGCTCCTCCTGGTCATTTGATCGATACAGAAATAACCTTTTATGAGAGTGATGTAAACGTCAGATGCTTTGCATTAAACATACCTCTCTTGCAGATCTCTTTTTCTTTGGGTTTGGGAGTAGTATATGTTGTTTGAGAGGGTCTATTTTTTTTGAGAAAATATGATTTTGTTCTTTGTTTCTATACTTATCAGAGTTCATGTTTCTTTCCAGTTCTGAGACGTACTTCGTAAGTTTCCACTCAAAAAGGAGATCAAATAATATTTTGAATCGATGACATAATAAATGAAAATAGAAGATTTTGAATAGGGTTTGCCCACACGGCACTGTGAAAAAGGTAAAGGGAAAGAAAGGGTGAGGAGAATAAAATGATGCAAGGGGGAGTTTTTAAAGACATACGACGATTGCCTACAAAGAAAAAAGAGAGAGAGAGAGAGTCAATTTGTCCAGGAATTGAAACCAGCCCTATCATATCCGACACACATTTTTTAATTTGAAAAATTATTTGATCATAATGTGTTTTTTAATCCGTGACAACATACGGGCATTCAGCTAGTAGTAGTAGATGCAGAATCATTTCGGTCTACTTGTCATGGACGTGATGCCTATATACATGATCATGCCTAGATATTCTCATAATTATTCACTATTCTATCAATTTCTCGACAGTAATTTGTTCACCCACCGTAATACTTATGCTATCTTGAGAGAAGCCACTAGTGAAACCTATGGCCCCCGGGTCTATCTTTTATCATATAAGTTTCCAATCTATTTTACTTTGCAATCTTTACTTTCAATCTATATCATAAAAATACCAAAAATATTTATCTTATTATTATTATTATTATCTCTATCAGATCTCACTCTCGTAAGTGACGGTGAAGGGATTGACAACCCCTTTATTTATCGCGTTGGTTGCGAGGTTCTTATTTGTTTCTGTAGGTACGAGGGGCTTGTGCGTAGTCTCCTACTGGATTGATACCTTGGTTCTCAAAAACTGAGGGAAATACTTACACTACTTTGCTGCATCACCCTTTCCTCTTCAAGGGAAAACCAGCGCAGTGCTAAAGAGGTAGCAATGTATGTCTTGCTATGAATACCCGTGGTGACAATGGGGTATCATATTGATTCACTTGATATGTGTTTTGGCACTCAATTCGCGGATTCCCGAGGTGACATTGGGGTAATCTATGCATAGGGGTTGGTGCTCGTTCTCGTCTTTGTTTCTCTGGTAGAAATCTTGGGGCACTCTTTGAGGTTCTTTGTGTTGGATTGAGTATTATGAATCTGAAATTGTTTGATGCATATCGTATAATCAATTCACGGATACTCGCGGTGACATTGGAGTATCTAGGTGACATTAGAGTTTGTTGATGTGTATCTTATGGTGTTATTTTAGTACGAACTCTTGGTTAGATCGATCGGAAAGAATAGCTTGGTGTTATTTTAGTATGAATTCTAGGATAGATTGATCGGAAAGAATAGCTTTGAGGTGGTTGATACGTCTCCAACGTATCTATAATTTTTTATTGTTCCATGCTATTATATTATCAACCTTGGATGTTTTATATGCATTTATATGCTATTTTATATGATTTTTAGGACTAACCTATTAACCTAGAGCCCAGTGCCAGTTTCTGTTTTTTCCTTGTTTCAGAGTATCGCAAAAAAGAAAAATCGAACGGAGTCCAATTGACCTGAAACTTCACGGAACTTATTTTTGGACCAGAAGAAGCCCACGGAGTATCAGAGTTGGACCAGGAGAGTCCCGGGCTGCCCACGAGGGTGGGGACGTGCCCACCCCCCTGGGCGCACCCCCTGCCTCGTGGACAGCCCGGAGGTCCACCGACGTACTTCTTCCTCCGATATATACCCATATACCCTAAAAACTTCGGGGAGCACAATAGATCGGGAGTTCCACCGCCAGAAGTCTCTGTAGCCACCGAAAACCAATCTAGACCCATTCCGGCACCCTGCCGGAGGGGGAATCCCTCTCTGGTGGCCATCTTCATCATCCCGACACTCTCCATGACAAGGAGGGAGTAGTCCACCCTCGGGGCTGAGGGTATGTACTAGTAGCTATGTGTTTGATCTCTCTCTCTCGTGTTCTTGAGGTGGTACGATCTTGATGTATTGTGAGCTTTGCTATTATAGTTGGATCTTATGATGTTTCTCCCCCTCTACTCTCTTGTAATGGATTGAGTTTTCCCTTTGAAGTTATCTTATCGGATTGAGTCTTTAATGATTTGAGAACACTTGATGTATGTCTCGCGTGGGATACCTGTGGTGACAATGGGGTATTCTATTTATCCACTTGATGTATGTTTCGGTGATCAACTTGCGGGTTTCGCTCATGAACCTATGCATAGGGGTTGGCACACGTTTTCTTCTTGACTCTCTGATAGAATCCTTGGGGCACTCTTTGAAGTACTTTGTGTTGGTTTGAATAGATGAATCTAAGATTGTGTGATGCATATCGTATAATCATACCCACGGATACTTGAGGTGACATTGGAGTATCTAGCTGACATTAGGGTTTTGGTTGATTTGTGTCTTAAGGTGTTATTCTAGTACGAACTCTAGGGCTGTTTGTGACACTTATAGGAATAGCCCAACGGATTGATTGGAAAGAATAACTTTGAGGTGGTTTCGTACCCTACCATAATCTCTTCATTTGTTCTCCGCTATTAGTGACTTTGGAGTGACTCTTTGTTGCATGTTGAGGGATAGTTATGTGATCCAATTATGTTATTATTATTGAGAGAACTTGCACTAGTGAAAGTATGAACCCTAGGCCTTGTTTCCTAGCATTGCGATACCGTTTACGCTCACTTTTATCATTAGTTACCTTGCTGTTTTTATATTTTTTCAGATTACAAAAACCATTATCTACTATCCATATTGCACTTGTATCACCATCTCTTCGCTGAACTAGTGCATCTATACAATTTACCATTGTATTGGGTGTGTTGGGGACACAAGAGACTCTTTGTTATTTGGTTGCAGGGTTGCTTGAGAGAGACCATCTTCATCCTATGCCTCCTACCGATTGATAAACCTTAGGTCATCCACTTGAGGGAAATTTTCTACTGTCCTACAAACCTCTGCACTTGGAGGCCCAACAACGTCTACAAGAAGAAGGTTGTGTAGTAGACATCAGTGGTTTCGTACCCTACAAACAATTTCTTCTTATTTTCTCTGCTAGATAGGAACTTTGGAGTTATTCTTCATCGCATGTTGAGGGATGGTTATATGATCCAATTATATTAGCATTGTTGAGGGATTGCACTAGTGACAGTATGGACCCTAGGCCTCATTTTCAAGCATTGCAATACCGTTTGTGCCCAGTTTCATCAATTGCTACCTTGCTGTTTTTATTGTTCCTACTACAAAAATCAATATCTAGTATCATAACTACACTTGTATCACCATCTCTTTGCCAAACCAGTGCACCTATACAATTTACCATTGTATTTGGTGTGTTGGGGACACAAGAGAATTTTTATTATTTGGTTGCAGGGTTGTTTGAGAGAGACCATCTTCATCCTACACCTCCCACGGATTTATAAACCCTAGGTCATCGGGTATGGGGTCCCGAACTGTGCTCTAAGGCGGATGGTAACAGGAGGCAGGGGACATGATGTTTACCCAGGTTCGGGCACTCTTGATGGAGGTAATACCCTACGTCCTGCTTGATTGTTCTTGATGATATGAGTATTACAAGAGTTGATCTACCACGAGATCGTAGAGGCTAAACCCTAGAAGCTAGCCTATGGTATGATTGTCTGTTGTCCTACGGACTAAACCCTCTGGTTTATATAGACACCTGAGGGGGCTAGGGTTACACAAGGTTGGTTACAAGGGAGGAGATATACATATCCGTATTGCCTAGCTTGCCTTCCACGCCAAGTAGAGTCCCATCCGGACACAAGACGAAGTCTTTCAATCTTGTATCTTCATAGTCCAACAGTCCGGCCAAAGGATATAGTCCGGTTGTCCGGAGACCCCCCAATCCAGGACTCCCTCAGTAGCCCCTGAACCAGGCTTCAATGACGATGAGTGCGGCGCGCAGTATTGTCTTCGACATTGCAAGGCGGGTTCCTCCTCCGAATACTCCATGGAAGAGTTTGAACACAAGGATAGTGTCTGACCCTGCAAAACAAGTTCCATGTACCACCGTAGAGAGAATAATATTTCCACAAATCTAATGTGCTGACACGTTTTGAAGGTATGACATCACGCCACGGCCCGGTCATTATTCGAACCGTTTTTGTCAACCAGCACCGCACATATCGCGAGGCGGTTTTTTTGACACGTCTTGTCAAAGCAGAGGTCATGTTCCCCTTATCGCGGGATTCTCATTAATACGGACCTGGGTAACCCAACCGCGCCATCAATTACGGTGCCTGGGGAATAAGAGGTTTTTACCAGGCGAGTGGGGAGACACATCGCCTCTTTCTCCCTTATAAAGGGACAAGAATTTACCCTTTTCACCCACGCCTTCTTCTTCCTCGCTTACCCATTCCCGCACACTCGAGCTCTAGCGCCCAAGCTCGCGTTCTTCTTCTCAAACCACTCCTAGCATGTCCGGAGCAGGAGGCAAGTGGATGGTCTCCTCCGTCATGGAGGAGAACATCAAAAAGTTACGGGAAGCCGGATATTTGGCCGCGGATATCGCACACCGGCTGCCAGATGCGGGGCAGATCATCCCTACGCCTGAACCCCATGAGAGGGTAGTTTTTCTTACCCACTTCGTCCGGGACTGGGATTTCCGCTCCACCCATTCGTCCACGGGCTCATGTTCTACTATGGTCTAGATTTTCACGATCTGCCCCCCAATTTCATCCTCAACATATTGGCGTTTATCGTCGTGTGCGAGGCCTTCCTCCGCATCAAGCCCCATTTCGGCCTGTGGCTGAAGACTTTTAATGTCAAACCGAAGGTGGTGGTCGGCCAGCAGGCAGAGTGTGGAGGCGCCATGGTGGGCAAGATGCCTAACATCACCTGGCTCGAAGGCTCCTATGTGGAGACCATAAAGGGTTGGCAATCGGGGTGTTTCTACATCACCGAGCCATGCGACTCCAACTGGGCGGCGGCCCCCAAATTTCGATCCGGAGTCCCCACGCGGCTCACCTGCTGGAAAAAGAAGGGCCTATCCCAGGGTTCTTCGGTGGAGCTGACCGGACTCCAGACCTGCATCCAGAACATGACGAACAAGAAAATCAAGCTTGTCAACATGGTCCAGGTTATGCTCTTCCGCCGGATCCTTTCGTGTCAACGACGGGCATTTTCTTTGTGGGAGTTCGACTCAGCCAAGCACCAGACGCTGCGAGAGCTCTATGACACGATGCATGAGGATGTCTGGAGGGTGCTATTCAAGAGCCCCGAGATTCCTCCCTCCTTGACCGAGGACCACGGACTCAGCGCAAAGCACCGCGCCAATCCGGTAGGCTTTTATATCTCTCAGGGTATTTATTTGCCCCGGTTTAGTTATGTGCAGGATCTAAGCTTCCATGTCATTAACAGGACTGGATAGAGACATCGGAGCAGCTTGATTGCCCAGCCCCCCTACCCGAAGATCCTGCAGACGCTCTTCTAACAAAGGTGCTGACTCTGGCACCTTACAAGGTGCCGGCAAAGAAGGCCAAGAAGAAGGCCACGGGGACCCAAAAGGGTCTCCGGCACAAGGTTGTATCGGACTCATCGTCGGATGACTCCGACGCACACTCCTCCCACGGAAACGAGTAGGAGGAGGAGAAAAGTTCTCCCTCCCAGCCGGGGGAGACGAGAAAAGGAAGGCCGACTGTCGGTGTCAAAACTGGCGGATCTTGGGTAGGGGGTCCCGAACTGTGCATCTAAGGCAGATGGTCACATGAGGCAGGGGACACGATGTTTACCTAGGTTCAGGCCCTCTTGATGGAGGTAATACCCTACGTCCTGCTTGATTGTTCTTGATGATATGAGTATTACAAGAGTTGATCTACCACAAGATCGTAGAGGCTAAACCCTAGAAGTTATCCTATGGTATGATTGTCTATTGTCCTACGGACTAAACCCTCCGGTTTATATAGACACCGGAGGGGGCTAGGGTTACGCAAGGTCGGTTACAAGGGAGGAGATATACATGTCCGTATTGCCTAGCTTGCCTTCCACGCCAAGTAGAGTCCCATTCGGACACGAGACGAAGTCTTCAATCTTGTATCTTCATAGTCCAACAGTCCGTCCAAAGCATATAGTCCGGCTGTCCGGAGACCCCCTAATCTAGGACTCCCTCAGTAGCCCCTAAACCAGGCTTCAATGACGATGAGTCCGGTGCGCGGTGTTGTTGTCGGTGTCAAAACCGGCGGATCTCGGGTAGGGGGTCCCGAACTGTGCGTCTAGGCCGGATGGTAATAGGAGGTAGGGGACACGAAGTTTTACCCAGGTTTGGGCCCTCTCGATGGAGGTAAAACCCTATGTCCTGCTTGATTAATATTGATGATATGGGTAATACAAGAGTTGATCTACCACGAGATCAGAGAGGCTAAACCCTAGAAGCTAGCCTATGGTATGATTGTAGATGTGTATTTTGTCCTACGGACTAGAACCCTCTGGTTTATATAGACACCGGATAGGGTTAGGGTTATATAGAGTCGGTTACAATGGTAGGAGATCTAAACATCCGTATCGCCAAGCTTGCCTTCCACACCAAGGAAAATCCCTTCCGGACACGGGACGGAGTCTTCAATCTTGTATCTTCATAGTCCAGGAGTCCGGCTGAAGGTATAATTCGGCTATCCGAACACCCCCTAATCCAGGACTCCCTCAGTAGCCCCTGAACCAGGCTTGAATGACGACGAGTCCGGCGCGCAAATTGTCTTTGGCATTGCAAGGCGGGTTCCTCCTCCAAGCACTTCATAGAAGATTTTGAACACAGAGATAGTGTCCTTCTTTCCACATATTGCCATAGAGAGAATAATAATATTAACACAAATCCAATCTGCTGATGTATTCCATGGTGCGACACGCCACGGCCCAGCCTTTATCCAAATCGTTTCATTATCCCACCTCAGCGCGTTATGCGAGGCGGTTTCCTTGGCTCGTCTTGTCAAAGCAGAGATCGTGTCCCTTTATTCCGGTATTCTCATCAATATGGGCGTGTGTAACCCAACCGCGCCTTTGATTACGGCGCTTGGAGATAATCAAGTTTTACCAGGCTGGTGGGGGCATGTAGTCGCGCCCACCCATATAAGGGGATAAGGATCCACCTTTTCACCCACGCCTTCTTCCTCCTTTGCCTATCCATTCTTGCACACTCGAGCTCCAGCGCCCAAGTCCGCACTACGACCTCGACCTTCTCCAGTCATGTCCGGAGCGGGAGGCAAGTGGATGGTCTCCTCCGTCACGGAGGGACACATAAAAAAGCTGAGGAAGGCCGGATATCTGGCCAGCGACATCGTGCACCGACTCCCCGAGAAGGGGCAGCTCATCCCCACTCCTAGGCCCCATGAGAGGGTGGTATTTCTCCCCCATTTCCTCCATGGATTGGGCTTCCCTCTGCATCCATTTGTCCGGGGGCTCATGTTCTACTACAGCCTGGATTTCCACGATCTAGCCCCGCACTTCGTCCTCAACATCTCGGCGTTTATCGTCGTGTGCGAGGCTTTCCTCCGCATCCGCCCTCATTTCGGCTTATGGCTAAAGACCTTCAACGTCAAGCCGAAGGTGGTGCGCGGCAGCCAGGCAGAGTGCGGCGGTGCCATGGTTGGCAAGATGGCCAACGTCCTGTGGCTCGAGGGCTCCTTTGTGGAGACCCTGAAGGGGTGGCAATCGGGGTGGTTTTACATCACCGAGCCGTGCGATCCCGAATGGGTCGCAGCCCTCGAGTTTCGGTCCGGACCCCCTACGCGGCTCACCTCCTGGAAGGAGACCGGCCTGTCATGGGGTAAAAAAGGAGAGCTGAGCGGACTCCAAACATGCATCCAAACCCTGGTGGACAAGAAGCTCAAGCTTGTCAACGTAGTCCAGGTTATGCTCATCCGCCTGATCCTCTCGTGTCAATGATGGGCCTTCAACCAGTGGGAGTTCGACCCGGCGCAGCATCAAACTCTAAACAGGCTCTTCGACACGACGTACGAAGATGCCTGGAGGGTGCTTTACAAGGGCGCCGAGGCTCCCGCATCCGCTGCCGAGGATCGCGGATTCAGTACTCAGCATCACGCTCATGCGGTAAGCCGTTTTTGTCCTTTTACAGGGTATCAGTTTTTCATGGTTTGACTCTATGCGGGATCTGAGTTCCCTTATCTTTGATAGGATTGGGTGGCGACGTCCGGACAGATCAACTGTCCGGCTCCTCTGCCCGAAGGCCCAGCGGACACTCGCTTGGCGAAGCTACTGGTTCCGGCGCCCTATGTGGTGCCGGAGAAGAAGGCCACGAAAAGGGCCATGGGGACTCGAAAGAGTGCCCGGCGCCAGGAGGTGTCGGATTCGTCATTCGACGGTCCTGAAGCGCCTTCCTCTCGTGAAGACGAGGAGGTAGAAGAAGAGACCTGTCCACCTCCAGTGTGAGGAGAGAAAAAAAGGAAGGCCGCCCTCTCCGAGGAGGCCGGAGGGTCCAAGAAGGGGAAAACCCTTCCTCCGGACTGCTCCACCGACGCCGACGATGACGAAGAGGAGTGGCAGCCCAGGGCCAAGCCCCTGGCAAAATCATAAGTGTCCGGATACCGGGGTAATTCATAGTATTCGTTTTTTGCACAGCTTTTCCTTATGTCGAATATGTTTATGCAGCCAACCCAAGGACTGGCTCGATGCATCGTCGAGCGGCTCACTGGACCCGTCGAAGGTGAACTCACTTCCGACGGCTTCATCCCCTGCCCTGCGGACGACACCAAAGTGTTGTCCCAACAGGTTCCAAGCCGGGAGGAGGTGGTCCTGGAGGCGCCGCAAGGCGACCTCCCGGACTCCAGGAGTAAAGGGGATGAAACCCCCCAGGGCTCCAAGTCCGGCTTAAGGCCGGACACAGCTCCAGAATCTTCAAGAGTTCCAGAGTCCGGCGGGCGACCTCCTTCCAAGAGGAGCAAGCCTACTATGCCGGTGACCTCCGTCCAACCAGAGGCGCCGGATAATATGTTGGAGGCGCTCCAAGGTGCCTCCATCGACGAGGGGCACCGCACTATTATGAGTGCGGTGATCCAGAAAGTTATTCCGCCAAAAGCGGACTGACTGAAGCTTGTACAAGCCTTTTAACAAGCTTTGAGGTAATTAAAGAATGTTCAAATAATGTTGCCGCATAGATAGTAGCCCCTGATGCTCTGTTGGGCGTTCGGGAAGAAAAGCCGAATAGAGGATCAAAGAATTCGCAGGAGTCTAACAAAAGGAGTCAATATGCGTATGCAGGCTTCTCTGCTAGCGTCCGCCGCACTGACTGCGGAAGTGGAGGTGCTAAAGCAGAGTCTCGAGGAGTCTGAGCAAGAGCTCGAGCGTGCCAAGAAGTAGCTCGAGGAGAAGGAAGGTAAGAAATACCCTGTTTGAATATGTATATAAAAAGGTGCAATTGCAAAAAATGACAGGATTGACATGGCTATTGCAGGGGCCACATCTGAGGTGGCAACCCTTAAGCAAGCGCTGCTCGAGGCCGAGAAGAGTGCGGCCATGGAGTGCACCGAGCGAGAGAGGTATGAGGCTGAGGTTTGCAAGGTGCGACAAGAGCTCCAGGTTCTCATGAAGAAACATGAGAGTTTGGAGCTTGACTCGAAGACGCGAGTGTCCGAGCTCGCGGCAGCTATAGAAAATGCCAAGTCTGCCAAGGCCGAGTCCTAGAAGACCCTCCAGGAGTTGGATGAGGTGAAGAAGATTGCAGCGGGTAAGGCATTCTTTATGCAAAGCAAACACATAAACGTGAGTTACCTGTTACTTACCCGAATCCGGAGCTCTCCAGGAGCGTTCGCAGATCTTCCCCGGAGTGTATCTGATGCCGCCGCATTCTATAGAGCCGAGGAGGGCAGCTCGACGGAGAAGGTGTTCTGGTCTCAGTACGCTGAGGCCGGACACCCCGTGCCCCTGAGCGACCAGCTGAAGCAACTAGTCGAGCTCCACAAGGTGGCCGAACAGGCCATGAAGGGTCTCCTAGTTCGGCTATGGCCTGGAGAGGCTCTACCTGGGAGCTATTTCGGTCTGGTGCGGCGGCTGGTGGAGGCCTGTCCGAGGCTTGAAGACATCAAGCGCTCAGTCTGCATTGAAGGTGCCCATAGGGCCCTTGCCTGTGCTAAGGTGCACTGGGGCAAGCTGGATGCGGAGGAGCTTGTGAAGGACGGGCCACCGCTGGGGAAAGGTCATCGCAAGCCCGAGAATTATTATAAGGATGTTCTGAAGGGTGCCCGCCTTGTTGCGGATGAATGTACCAAGGATGTATTTTTTGAGTAAAACCCGCTCGTGTTATCCTGTGCGCTGAAAACTTGTTCATATGCGCTAAGCTATGCTGCTTGAATTTAAAATATTACCTTTTGTGCGGCTGTTTATCAATACTGAGAGATGGCGAGTCGTCGGCTTCTGCCCCCATGCCGCTAGTGCTGGGGTGTTCGGGGATAAACCTGGGCGCTCTTTTCCCCATATTTGGGTCCTTCGAGGGAGGCGCTCAGCCCAATGAACGAGGCAATCAGACTATAATGCGTGAACACTCTCACTTAGCCATAGAATTCTATAATTTTCAATTTCGGCGAAGCCCCTAGTATTCAGAAGACCGATTTCGGGGCGCTATCCACGCCTTGGCCGGATAGAGCCGACTCCTCGCCCGAAGCAGCATAAGTCTTTAGGGACTCGAAAAAACCTCTCGAACAGTGACCAGCTCTCGCTTCATCATGACAGTCAGTTTTAGCTTTCGCCACTGAGGTGCTCGGCCCAGCTCAACTGGGGCACAATCGCAGTGGTTCTCCTAGTGCTACCTTAGCCGATATAGCGGAACATAAGGCACCAACACATAGGATCCTGGCAAACCCAACTATTGACCCAAGACATGATTCAGAGCCGATGCATATAATGCTATAAGTTCGGGGTGCCGCACTTGTTAAAGTGTTCGGACTTCTCACACTATGTTGAGGGGTACTGAAGCCCCTGGCGTATTTTGGCCGTACCAAAGTGTACGGGTGCAACATGTCATTAAGGAATATATATATATATATATATATATATATATATATATATATATTAAAAAAAGGTAATGCAAAAAATAGACAAAAGCTATGCATTGTTCATTAAAATAGCTGCAATCAAAGCAGAACGATACAAGTGATGCGATAAACGAAAAGTTGGACTATTTAACATGTCTGCTTCAGGGGCAAGCTGCGGGATAGTATGCGAAACAGGTATACTACTCGTGATAGAGACCACCTGGGATTTCCGTAATGCGGCATGGCTTGTCTGCTTCCCTGGTCCTTGCATCGTTTGTGCGGCAATTGAACTGCCGAACAAGCCTTCCGAAGAGTAGAGTCCTGGAAGTAAGAGAAAAGTATAAAAAAAGTCGGTAGCCCCTGGTGCGGTTTAAGCCGTGTTTTGGGCGTGCCATGATGGTGCCCCTCCCCCTATGCCCATGGTATTTCTAGGGCATAGTTATGTACGCGAAGTACTGGCGTCGCCTTTTTGCGGGGGTTGGGGTTGGGGCCGCATTGCTACGCCTGCTCGGAACGTGCCAGGCGGTCTTGTTGTAGGTTACTCCGGGCGCACTTGACTGTGTCCGGACGTTTAATGGCCGGGCTGGAGAACTGCCTGGAGAGGCTGCTTTGTACTTCCGCTGCAAGGGCCGCCGTGTGCTCCTCCATTCGGAGGGAGCGTTCGGTGTTTCCATTGACCGTAATTACTCCTCGAGGGCCTGGCATCTTGAGCTTAAGGTATGCGTAGTGCGGGACCGCATTGAACTTGGCGAATGCAGTTCACCCGAGCAGTGCATGGTAGCCACTGCGGAACGGGACTATGTCGAAGATTAACTCCTTGCTTCAAAAATTATCCGGAGATCCAAAGACCACTTCAAGTGTGACTGAGCCTGTACAGCTGGCCTCTACACATGGTATTACGCCTTTAAATGTCGTTTTGGTGGGCTTAATCCTCGAGGGATCTATGCCCATTTTCCGCATAGTATCCTGGTAAAGCAGGTTCAGGCTACTGTCGCCGTCCATAAGGACTCTAGTGAGATGAAATCCGTCAATAATTGGGTCGAGAACCAATGCGGTGAATCCGCCATGACGGATGCTAGTGGGATGGTCTCTTTGATCAAAGGTGATCGGGCAGGAGGACCATGGGTTGAACTTTGGGGCGACTGGCTCTACCGCGTATACGTCCCTTAACGCGCGCTTCTGCTCCCTCTTGGGGACGTTGGTGGCGTATATCATGTTCATCGTCCGCACTTGTGGGGGGAAACCCTTCTGCCCATTGTTGTTCGGCGGCCGGGCTCCTCGTCGTCATTGCTATGCAACCCCTTGTCTTCATTGTCGGCGCTTAATCTGCCTGCCTGCTTGAACACCCAACAGTCCCTGTTGGTGTGATTGGCCGGCTTTTCGAGGGTGCCATGTATTTGACACAAGCGGTCGAGTATTCGGTCCAAGCTGGACGGGCCCCTGGGATTCCTTTTGAATGATTTTTTCTGCTGACCGGATTTAGAGCCTCTGAATCCGGCATTAACTGCCGTATCCTTAGCATTGTCGCCGTTGATGCGGCGCTTCTGTTGGTTGCGATGCGACCTGCCACTAATGTCCCTGGTGTCCGAACGACTAGAGTTCTTGGTCATATTGTTGCTACGAGCAAGCCAGCTGTCTTCTCCCACGCAAAAGCGGGTCATGAGTGCCGTGAGTGCTGCCATAGATTTCGGCTTCTCTTGTCCTAGGTGCCGGGCAATCCACTCGTCACGGATATTATGCTTGAAGGCTGCTAAGGCCTCTGCGTCTGGACAGTCGAGTATTTGATTTTTCTTTGTTGGGAACCGTGTCCAGAATTGCCTGGCCAATTCATCTGGCTGCTGAATTACGTGGCTTAGGTCGTCACCATCTGGGGGTCGCACATAAGTGCCCTGGAAATTGTTGAGGAATGCGGCTTCCAGGTCCTCCCAACAGCCGATTCACCCTGTTGGAAGGCTGTTAAGCCATTGCCGGGCTGGTCCTTTAAGCTTGAGTGGGAGGTATTTGATGGCATGGAAATCATCGCCGCGGGCCATGTGGATATGAAGGAGATAATCCTCGATCCATACCGCGGGATCTGTTGAGCCATCATATGATTCAATGTTTACGGGTTTGAAACCCTCGAGGATTTGATGATCCATTATTTCGTCTGTGAAGCACAATGGGTGTGCGGCGCCTCTGTATTGGGCGATATCATGACGTAGCTCCAATGAGCTTTGTCTACTATGTTCGGCCCTGCCAAATTTGTAACCGGCGTGACGGTTGTCATCTCGAGCCGTGGGGTGCCTACATGATCCGTAGATCGATCTTGTTTGCCTTGTCTTGTCCTCCAACATGTCTCGTAAGTCCGGCACATATTCCCGTGCCTTGGTACGGGGTGCGGCTTGGGTGGAGGGCCATGAGGCCTCTCTGTCGCGGCCACGAGGTGGCCTGTCGGCCGCGTCGAGTGCTTCCTCCTCTAATCGAGGTAGCAACCTGCGCTTCGGGTAGCACTTGGAGGGGCGTTCGGGTTTATGCTCTTCGGCCGCAAGGACTTCAGTCCATCTATCGACTAGCCGATCTTGATCAGCTTTAAGCTGTTGTTGTTTTTTCTTGAGGCTTCTTGCCGTGGCCATAAGCCTGCGTTGAAAACACTCTTGTTCGACGGGATCCTCTGGCACGGCAAATTCATCGTCGTCGAGGCTTGCCTCGTATTCGGAGGGAGGCATACAATTATTGTCCTCGACCTCTCTGTCGGCCGCTCTCTCATGAGGGCTGGTATCTCCATCCTCCTGTGCTAAATCTTGCTCGGGGGGATGTTCTTCGGTGCTTTCCGGGGTATTATTATCTCCCGTGCTGGAATCGCCGTTTTTGTGTTGGCGGGATTTTGAGCGGCACCGCTGACGCCGGCGCTTTTGCTGTTTCTTGGAGGGGTCATCCTCCGCTGTTCCATCGCCCTCTCCCTCTTTTGGGGTGTCCACCATGTATATGTCATATGACAAGGTAGCTTTCCAGGGCCTAGTGGGTGCTGGTTCTTCATCATCTCCTTCATCAGTGTCCATACCATCGATGTCTTCGGAGTCGAAGTCGAGCATGTCGGTTAAGTTGTCGACAGTGGCTACAAAATGGGTGGTGGGTGGGTTTTGAATTTCTTCATCATCCGTAGCCCAACCTTGCTGACCGTAGTCCGGCCAGGGCTCTACTGACAAAGAGGGAGACTTCAGTGATTTCAGGATGTCGCCGAAAGGCAAGTGCTGAAAGATGTCCGTGGCCGTGAACTCCATGATCGGCGCCCAATCGGACTCGCTCGGCAGGGGCGCGGAGGGTTCAGAGTCTGGAGAAGAATCCGGCTCCATGGAGTCACGAGTCTTGCAGAGTACGGGGCTGGTGTTTGGCTCAACCGCCGTTGGGATCGCAGCCCCCAAGGTGGCGTCCAACCGCCCATCCTTGATCGGCGCGGTCGGCTCGGAACTAGGGGTCGGAGCCGATGCGGGTGCGGCCTCCAGGGCTCTGTTCGGCGGTAGAGCTAGATCATGCTCGTCGTGACAGAGCGGCGCGCTCGGCAGTGGTTCGAATCCGTCGAAGATCAAGTCCCCGCGGATGTCGGTCGTGTAGTTTAACCTTCCGAATCTGACCTGACGGCCAGGGGCGTAGCTTTCGATCTGCTCTAGATGGCCAAGTGAATCGGCCTGCAGTGCGAAGCCGCCAAAGACGAAGATCTGTCCGGGGAGGAAGGTCTCACCCTGGACTGCATCGCCATTGATGATCGTAGGAGCCATCGGGCCTGACGGCGACGACACAGAGGAACTCTCAATCAAAGCACCAATGTCGGTGTCAAAACCGGCGGATCTCGGGTAGGGGGTCCCGAACTGTGCGTCTAGGCCAGATGGTAACAGGAGGCAGGGGACACGAAGTTTTACCCAGGTTCAGGCCCTCTCGATGGAGGTAAAACCCTACGTCCTGCTTGATTAATATTGATGATATGGGTAATACAAGAGTTGATCTACCACGAGATCAGAGAGGCTAAACCCTAGAAGCTAGCCTATGGTATGATTGTAGATGTGTATGTTGTCCTACGGACTAGAACCCTCCGGTTTATATAGACACCGGATAGGGTTAGGGTTACATAGAGTCAGTTACAATGGTAGGAGATGTGAACATCCATATCGCCAAGCTTGCCTTCCACGCCAAGGAAAATCCCTTCCGGACACGGGACGGAGTCTTCAATCTTGTATCTTCATAGTCCAGGAGTCCGGCTGAAGGTATAATTCGGCTATCCGAACACTCCCTAATCCAGGACTCCCTCAGTTGTCTTCGGCATTGCAAGGCGGGTTCCTCCTCCGAATACACCATGGAAGAGTTTGAATACAAGGACAGTGTCTGACCCTGCAAAAGAAGTTCCACATACTACTATAGAGAGAATAATATTTCCAAAAATCTAATCTGCTGACATGTTTTGACAGCATGACATCACGCCATGACCCGATCATTATTCAAACCGTTTCTCTCAACCAGCTCCGCACATAACGCGAGGCGGTTTTCTTGACACGTCTTGTCAAAGCAGAGATCGTGTTCCCCTTATCACGGGATTCTCATCAATACAAACATGGGTAACCCAACCGTGCCTGTTGGTATGACTCCTAGATCTTAGGTAAGTCCCAAACGGCCACGAGGAGGACGCCTGATATTCACCCTCTTTATAAAGGGGACAAGGCTTTTTCTTTTTTCCCTCCCGCGCTCAATCGAATCCTTCCCCCGCCTCGAGTTCTAACACCCAAAGCTCAGGTCAGGTGCTTTGGACCTTCAACCATTTCCGGATCCAACCTTCAAGGTTGGTGGATGCTTTCCTCCGTCACGGAGGAGGACATCAAGAAGTTGAGGGAGGCCAGATATCTGACTGCCGAAATTTCGCATAGGCTGCCCGCCCGAGGGCAAGTCGTCCCTACTCCCGAACACAACGAGAGCGTTGTGTTCGTATCCCACTTCCTCCAGGACTAGGCCTCGCTCTGGATCCCTTTGTTAGGGGTCTTATGTTCTATTATGGGTTGGATTTTCACGATCTGGCCACAGATTCCCTTCTTCACATCTCGTCATTTATTGTCATATGCGAGGCCTTCCTCCGCATTACCCCTGACTACGGCCTGTGGCTCAAGACCTTCGATGTGAAGCCGAAGATGATCGAGGGGCAGCACGCTCCATGGTCAGAGGGTTCCTTCCCAGAGGTGTCCGGATTGTGGCAGCGGGAGTGGTTTTACATCACAGCTCCTCGAAGTGCCAAGTGGGTAGCTGCCCCTACTTTTCGCTCGCCCCCCACCACAACTGATGTCGTGGATCAGCAGGGGGCTGAGCTGGGGTCCAGCCAAGGATGTGCCAATACTGCAGAGCCATATCCGAGATCTCTTTGAGGGAGATTTAAGTTTGGTTATGGTAATGCAAGTTATGCTGGTTCATCGAGTCGAGCCTTGCAAACGCCGGCCCCTCCGTATGTGGGAATTCAACCCGGAAGGACCGCGTGCTATTCAGCATTTCCTCGGCATGACGCACGAAGAGATGTACAAATCATTCTTAGGACCCCAAATAGAGTGTCCGGACACCACCGAGGACGTGGGCCTGAGCTGCAACCGCCCTGCTGCCCAAGTAATTAATCCCATGCCGAACCTGCTGTCCTTTTATTTATCATGGCATCATTCTAAAGAGCCGCCTTTTGACCAGGACTGGATAACAAAGGCGATGATGATCAGGTGTTCGGCCCCCCTTCCTGAGGGTTTGGACAATCCGGTACTGGACAAGATGCTCGAGCCGGCGCCTTATCCAATGTTCTCAAAGGAAGATGATGGGGGAATAAAGAGGGCAAAGCGAGCCTCACTTGCTACTTATTCCAGCCGGGGGAATGAGCAGCTCCGCGAGGGAGGACAATCAAAGGGAAGAATCTGACATTCTCTCTCCCCGGGTAAGGAAGAGGACTGTCGGTGTCAAAACCGGCGGATCTCGGGTAGGGGGTCCCGAACTATGCGTCTAGGCCGGATGGTAACAGGAGGCAAGGGACACGAAGTTTTACCCAGGTTTGGGCCCTCTTGATGGAGGTAAAACCCTACGTCCTGCTTGATTAATATTGATGATATGGGTAGTACAAGAGTAGATCTACCACGAGATTGGAGAGGCTAAACCCTAGAAGCTAGCCTATGGTATGATTGTTGTTCTATATGTTGTCCTATGGACTAAAACCCTCCGGTTTATATAGACACCGGAGAGGGTTAGGGTTACACAAAGTTGGTTACAATGGTAGGCATCTACATATCCGTATCGCCAAGCTTGCCTTCCACGCCAAGGAAAGTCCCTCTCGGACACGGGACGAAGTCTTCAATCTTGTATCTTCATAGCCCAGGAGTCCGGCTGAAGGTATAGTCCGGCCATCCGGACACCCCCTAATCCAGGACTCCCTTAGTAGCCCCCGAACCAGGCTTCAATGACGATGAGTCCGACGCGCAGATTGTCTTCGGCATTGCAAGGCGAGTTCTCCTTCAAATTCCATGTACCCGTCGAATAAAGTCCGGTTTCTTGTAAATGTTGCGCTCCTCGGCTTCTACGCCCAATAATGGCCATCTCCCACGTGTCAAACGAATATGAAAAGTCTAAGTGTTTTTACATCCACACCCCTAGCCGCGTAAATGATCCGCCCATTTAAGGGGACGAGGATTTAGATCCAAACCACACCTTCTCCCCTTCGCGAGTGTTCATCAGAGCGCATCCGACAAAGGTCCATACCACCATGGCCAGCCGTTGCAACTCCTCCTTTCGCCCTTCCAGCCCTCAGCCTGGATATTGGGAGAGATGCTCCATCCCGCATAGCGAGCTAGTGATGCTCCAGACCAAGGGATTTCTCCCCCCGGCCTATATGGTCCCGGTTCGAGCCGGTCTTGCCATCTATAAGGGCGAAGAGCAAGCGGAGAGAGCCCCTAATCCCTCTAAAGGAGAGCGGGTATGCCTCGTCCCTTATTTAATAAGAGGGCTCGGATTTCCAATCCATCCGTTTCTCCAGGGGCTCCTGGAGTTCTATGGCCTCCAGCTACACAATCTTACGCCTGCCTCCGTATTGCATATCGCGGGCTTTGTAGCCCTCTGCGAGCTGTTTTTGGGTGTTGAGGCTCATTTCGGGCTGTGGAAAGAGCTATTCTGCCTTGTGCCCCGCTCTCAGAAGGGGTCGATATATCAAGTGGGCGGAGCCGAAGTGTGGTGCATCGCCGGGACCAGATATCTATCCGGAACCCCAAAGAAGGCGTCCGAGGACTGGCCTTCGAAATGATTTTACATAGAGGACGTCCCGCTACCGGATCCTGTCCAGAACGGCCTCCCTGAGTTCGACAGTGCCCCACTAAAGAAGCGCCTAAGTTGGCGTCCACGGAGCCCTCAGAGGGAAAGTGACAAGGACGTCCGTTACCTGATGAGCCGGATAAGATTGTTAGCTCATTCCGGACTAACCATGATCGGGGTCATGGCCGCATGCATCATGCGAGGGGTGCAGCCGCTACAGTACAGAGGCCACCCCATGTGGGATTTCAACGGGGAGGACGACACCACCCGCTATGGCCGTAAGGGACCGGATTCGGCCGCGGCCCTAACAAAGACCTTGTCCACTTTGTACAAGGGAGAAGAGGAGGAATTTCTCCGCGTCAACCCGCAGGGTGGATTTTCTATGTACATTCCCCCAAGCTGGGTAAGTGGTTTACTTGCCCATCTGTTTTATATTCCCATTGTTAAATATTCAGTCTAACGACTTTAACGCAGGAACTGCGCCAGGCTGTTAAAGAAATAAACAACCCTCCCCCCCAACCCGAGGACCCAGGATGGTCCCTCGACCCGGCCTCTCAAGAGGATCCAAACTTATCTGTGGAGCTGATTGATGGAGTGCTCCATCAATTGAGCAAGGACAACGCCTTGGTGGCCATTACGGCCGATTACCCAGGGATAATCCCGGCCTCCCAGGTAACTGAGATCGACATCCCAGTACCCCAAATAGGGGTCCGCCCTCTCATGTTTTCAGTTTCCTGATTACAACCGAGCTTTGCAGGGAGCTTTTTGAGACGGGAGGCCGAACCTGCGGCGACAAGCCAACGAGGGGCCGCAGGGCCCCGTGGGAAGAAAAGAGATGCAGTCCGGACCAAGACGTCAGCGCAAAGGTATGGCGCGCCCCCTTATCCCGGGTGTTATACCTTCAAGGCATGTTAACACTCGTGCTCTCTTCAGGACAAAGAGACCTCGCCGGACTATATCCGGAGAGGCTGGCAATCGCGCCTCCACCAGCCAGGCTCCAAAGCCTGGTCCGGAGGCGGAGGCGAACACAAGGCGCGCACCAGACGCTCCTCCGACGGAGGATGTGGACAGGTTGTCTGCCACCAACTCTGAGGTGGAGAGTGCCATGAACCACAGGCGTCGCCGGACAATTCTTCGCGACGCTTGTTTCTCCCGAGAGGCATTAGATGCCTTCAATTCGGGAGATGCGTACCTCCGTGCCGCTCAAAATGGTCTAGCCAGAGCCACGGAGCAATATGTAAAAGACATACGGGTAAGAAAATTTTGGTAATTATATATATATATACCAGTAGCCCCCGAGACTTGAAACAGTTAGAATAACTGATTTAAGGATCATATGTTATGCAGGTTCTTACAAAAAAGAATTCCCAACTGTCCCAGGAGCTGGAAGAGTGCAAAGCCCAACTTGAGGCCGCACTAGCTGCGACAGGGATGCCCAAGGAGACCCCCATTGGTAATATACACTTCGAAAGATAAGTATTTTGCGAAGCACGACATGGGTGCGAATCTGACAAATGAAATTGCAGATGGCGCCGGATTGAGTCTGGAAAGGCAACAACTCCTATGCGAGCTGAAGGCTGGGGACAAGGTGCTGACAAAGGTGAGGCGGGAGAAGAACGATCTCCAAGATGCCAACACCAAGCTGGGCATCGACCTGAAAGATGTTCGTGCCCAGCTGTCAGACTCCGTTAAGGAGAATCAGCGGCTTCGGCGCGGCATATTTAGTAAGTGCTTGAACAAACCTTTGAAAAAAAGTTCGGCGAGGAAGTCGACTAACAGAGTAATGTCTGTAGGTGTGCTAACAGGTCGTCCTGCAGAGGAGATGCCCGGTTCTATGGGTGACCTTCTTCCCGAGCTCTCGCAACTGCTCGAGCGAGTTCGGCAGGCGATGCAAGGCGTCGCCTAGGCCTTGTGGCCATCCATCTCCTTGCCCGAAGGTCTTGGAGAGCTTGTGGAGAAGCTAAAGGGAGCACAGCGGCGCTTCCGATTGTGGAAGATATCGGCCTGCCATCAAGGCGCTAGGGAGGCCTGGGCCATGGTGAAGACGCGATACACAAAGGCTGACCCCAACCACATGGCTGAGGTCGGTCCTCTGGGGCCCGATGGGAAGGAGATCCCTGTAAGCTTAGTATACGGCCAAGTAGAATTGGCCGCAAAGTATTCCCAGCAGGACTGTAAATTAGACAGCCTGTTAGATGGTATTGAAGAGGAATACAATCAGTCAGAATGACTATGTAATTTAATTGACATTTATAAATGCCTTCTAGCCAGATTGTAGATCATTTGTCATGGCCGACCTTTTCGCTTCAGCCTCGGGACCTGACGGTCCGGAGTGTGTCCGAATTCCCATGCGGTTATGTAAGAACCGGTGAATGCATGGAGACCATGCGTAGGGGTCATTAGTGCCTGAACAGACAAGTGCCCAACTAGTTATGTTATATTACATGGTTAGTAAGAAACAACTTCCAGGGAGAATAGTTCCGTTAGGGGTTCCTTTCCCTGGGAGGCATGCCCTAAAGTGCATGCCCATTCTGCGAAAAAGACGCAGAAAAAAGCATCTGGGGGCGCATAAATAAATAAGTGAAAAAATCATCTTTTAGGTCACCGACCGAATATTCCCTTAAGAACGCTAGCTTTCGGCTTCACCCAGTCTGAGGTACACATCCGGCTGATCCGGCAGTAACAATCGCAGAGGTGCTCCCTTTACCGCCTAGCCGAATAATCGGGAACGTAGGGGTAAGCACAGGAGCCAGGCAACCCAGCTTGGCCAAAACTGAAGTCATATCGATGCATATAATGGTGAAATAAAAGGTACATGCAGAAGTGTAACACATGTGTTGGGCATGAAGGCCGTATAAATAAGCTTCTGGTAAAAGAAGCCCCAAGGTTTAATGAGTGCGAATAGCACGTCATTTGATGAGCCTTTAAAGGCTATAAGAGAAAGGAAGGGGAGAAGGAGAGAAATGTAAAACAGATAGTATATAAAAAATGGACAGAGGAAGGAGAAGAACACAGAGTCCGGCGCTAGGCATAGAATCTTCGGAGACGGGCTGCATTCCATGGGTTCGGCTATAGTCGGTTATTTGATGCATCTCGCAGGCAGTATGCTCCACCAGTCATGACTTGGTCAATTATGAAGGGACCTTCCCACTTGGGCTTGAGTTTTTCCTTTTTCTTGTCCGGCAGGCGTAGAACTAATTCGCCAACGTTGTAATTTTTGGCCCGTACTTCTCTGCTTTGGTATCTTCGAGCCTGCTGTTGATAGAATGCGAAACGGGCTTTTGCCACGTCACGCTCCTCCTCCAATGCGTCCAACCTGTCCTGCCGATCGAGCTCGGCTTCTCTTTCTTCATACATGCGCACTCAAGGTGAGTCATGAATTATGTCGCAAGGCAAAACTGCCTCTGCGCCGTACACCATAAAGAATGGTGTGTATCCGGTGGTGCGATTCGGCGTGGTCCGTAGCCCCCAGAGTACGGAGTTGAGCTCCTCTACCCAGTGCGTGTTATATTCCTTGAGGGACTGCACTAATCTGGGTTTGATGCCGCTCATGATAAGACCATTTGCACGTTCGACCTGGCCGTTAGTTTGTGGGTGATAGACGGAAGCGTAATCGAGCTTGATGCCCATGTTTTTGCACCAGAGTTTTACCTTGTCGGCCGTAAAGTTCGTGCCGTTATCAGTGATGATGCTGTGGGGGACGCCGTAATGGTGTACAACCCCGGATATAAAGTCTATCACCGGTCCGGATTCGGCCGTCTTAACAGGCTTGGCTTCTATCCATTTGGTGAACTTATCCACCATGACCAGTAAGTATATTTGCTTGTGGGTTCCGCCTTTAAGGGGTCCAACCATGTCAAGCCCCCAGACCGCGAAGGGCCAAGTGATGGGGATAGTTTGGAGGGCGGTGGGTGGCATAAGGCTTTGGTTTGCAAAGAGCTGGCAACCGACGCATCGCTGGACTAAGTCCTGGGCGTCTGCCCGGGCCGTCGGCCAATAAAAGCATGTACGGAAGGCCTTGCTTACAAGGGACCGAGCTGCAGCGGGATGACCGCCGAGTCCGGCATGAATTTTAGCCAGGAGGTTCCGCCCTTCCTCTTTGAAGACGCACCTTTGAAGGACTCCGGTAGTGCTTTTCTTATAAAGCTCTCCCTTGTGGACTTTGTAGGCTTTGGATCGCCGCACTATGCAGCGTGCCTCATTTTGGTCCTCGGGGAGTTCCTGCCTAGTAAGGTAGGCGAGGAATGTTCTGTCCACGGGGCGATGACGGCCATTATTACGTGGGCTGAAGGTGTTATTTCATTGGTAGAGCCTCCGATTGTGTCGGAATGTTTGGTGTCGGGCAGTGCGGTTGGGTCCGGGCTGTTATTGTTCGGCTCCCCTTCCCATTCTATGGATGGCTTGAACAGCCTTTCCAAGAAGATGTTGGGGGGGACTACATCGCGTTTTGCGCCGATGCGTGCCAGGACATCTGCCGCCTGATTATTTTCCCGGGCTATATGGTGAAATTCAAGCCCTTCGAACCGAGCTGACATTTTTAGGACGGCGTTGCGGTAAGCTGCCATTTTTGGATCCTTGGCATCGAAGTCTCCATTTATTTGGGATATTGCAAGGTTCGAGTCCCCGTGCACCTCTAGGCGTTGAATGCCCATGGATACTGCCATCCGGAGACCATGTAAAAGGGCCTCATATTTGGCTGCATTGTTGGAGTCTGTGTACATAATCTGGAGTACGTATTGAACTATGTCTCCTGTGGGGGACGTCAAAATGACGCTAGCCCCTAGTCTGGCCAACATCTTGGAGCCGTCGAAATGCATGATCCAATTTGAATATGTGCCGTACTCTTTAGGGAGTTCGGCCTCCGTCCATTCTGCGACGAAGTCGGCCAAAACTTGCGACTTGATGGCTCGCCGTTAGGCCCGGGCATCTTGAGTTTCATGTACCCGTAATGGGGTATTGCTTGGAAGATTGTAAACGCTTCCTGCCCTAGCAGAGCGTGATAACCGCTGCTGAACGGAGCCACATGGAACGTGACCTCTTTGGACCTGTAATTATCCGGCGTGCCGAACACCACATCTGTGATTTTTCCTGTACAGCGCGCTTCCCAACTGGGGATTATTCCTCTAAAGGTTGTGCTGCTTCGCTCAATGCGGTTCCAGTCTATTTCCATTTTTTGAAGGGTTTCCTCATAAATGAGGTTCAATCCGCTGCCGCCGTCCATGAATACCTTGGTAAGACGAAAGCCGTCCACTATTGGACTGAGGACCAATGCGGCTGGTGCTCGGGCTGTTCGGAATTTAGGTTCATCATTGGCGTTAAAGGTAATAGCCATGTCACTCCATGGGTTTATTGTTGCTACTTGGTAGACTTCGGCAAGGCTGCAGAGTGTCCTTTTTCGCATATTATTTGATGCGAAAGTCTCGAAGACTGTTAATACCGTATTGGTGTCTCTGGGGTGGCTTTCTGTGGCCTCCGGAATTAGGAGATCTTCGCCAATTTTGGCCACCTGCCGGAGTATCCAACATGCTCTAAGGCTGTGAGTTGGTGTGGCGTCCTCTGTATTTTGAATTTTACAGGGTCCATTAAGACATCCTTCCAGTACGGTTCCATGCCCTATAGAGGGTTTGTGCTTTTTGGTGTTTGACCCGGGTGTCTGGCAATGATGCACCCTTTTATTTCGGACTGGGTTTGTATTCAGGGCCGGATCGTCCCAAAATTTTATTTCGGTTTTCCAGACGCTTTCCATCGCACAATACTTTCGTACAATGGTCGCTAAGTCAGCGAAGCGTGTAATATCACAGTGACTTATGGCGTTGAGGATTCCCTTGTCCGTACAATTATTGCAGAAGATTGAGATTGCGTCTTCCTCGCGGCAGTCCCTTATCCTGTTCCTAACCAGGAGGAATCTGGCCCAGTAATGATGTACTGTTTCATCGGGCTCTTGCCTGATTTGGGATAGATCGCTTATGTTCGGGTGGGTGGGTGTAATTAAATCCAAAGCCTCACCCAATCTGAGGCTCAAAGGCAGAGGAATTTCTGAACTCGAAAATTTGGATTCCTGGATGTTGTCCAATGAATCCAGCCCGTCGCCTGACTCTAAGTTCAGGTCTTGAGTGATATCCTCCCCTCCGCAGGTATCCGGCTTGGAGGGATCGGGAATCCGGACATAGCTAGTCCTTAAGATATATGAAGGGTCGCCGCACTGTCCCTCTACCACGGCAACGTGATGGGTGACTTGGGGAGAGTTAATCTCTCTCAGATCGGGTTTAGGCCCCATCCGGTCGTAATCCGTAGCGACTCCCAGGGCGGCGATGCGATCCAAGAGCTTGGTTATGGAGGAGAGCTCCATTGGATCTAACTGCTCAGCGAGTTCCGAGCTGACATGAAGATTGTTTTTGATGGCTCGAGAGGTCATCTTCGACGCAGAAGCCGAACAGGCGGTCATAAGAAAACCACCTAGCCGGAGGGTTTGGCCGACAGCAAAAGCTCCGTTAGCAATGGTGCTGTCTTTAAAGATGGGGCGAGGCATCCTTCCTGATGGCGACGACACAGAGGAACTCTCAATGAAAGCACCAATGTCGGTGTCAAAATCGGCGGATCTCGGGTAGGGGGTCCCGAACTGTGCGTCTAGGCCGGATGGTAACAGGAGGCAAGGGACACGAAGTTTTACCCAGGTTCGGGCCCTCTTGATGCAGGTAAAACCCTACGTCCTGCTTGATTAATATTGATGATATGGGTAGTACAAGAGTAGATCTACCACAAGATCGGAGAGGCTAAACCCTAGAAGCTAGCCTATGGTATGATTGTTGTTCTATATGTTGTCCTACGGACTAAAACCCTCCGGTTTATATAGACACCGGAGAGGGTTAGGGTTACACAAAGTCGGTTACAATGGTAGGAGATCTACATATCCGTATCGCCAAGCTTGCCTTCCACGCCAAGGAAAGTCCCTCCCGGACACGGGACGAAGTCTTCAATCTTGTATCTTCATAGCCCGGGAGTCCGGCTGAAGGTATAGTCCGGCCATACGGACACCCCCTAATCCAGGACTACCTCAAGGACTACCTCTGAAGATCCGGAAACCAAGGTTTCCAAACGGGAGAAGAAATCTTCATCAGAGGGTCCTACCTCGGAGGGTATTCTTGTCGCACAATGTCCGCACGGGGATCAACCCTCTATCAAGCTGTAAGTAATCGAAAAGTACTTAATAGTGAAAACATCCTACCTTACTTCCAAAGACAATAACTGATGCTTATAAATTGTAGTCCGGGTTGTAGCCCTTCTCGACAGAGTTCATCTTCGGGGGATCTTCTTCCGGAGATGATGGAGAGTGAAACGCCTCCCCCGGACACCCCGCCTCAAGAAGCGGGCGACCTTGAAGTATCGTCGCGAAGGGTATCTGCGGATCCACTAGGGCCAGAGGATAACCCTTTGGCTGCCTGGAATCCCCAGTATCCGGCTCCTAAGGAGAGCGACAGAAGGGTCCATTCAGTGTGCGGTCGGACGAGCTGAAGGATCTGCTGGGGCAAGCGGCCGTCTCGGAAGCGCATTGTATGCTAATGGTTACGGTAATTGAAAGGATTTCATCCGCTGAAAGCGGTTTGCATGAAGCCTTTATGAGTCTGCTGAAAGGCATCGAGGTACGTGAAATAATGTATGTTTTTATCAGTACCACATACGTTAGGTATGCCCTATGCAGATAGTAGCCCCTGAGACTCTGGTTGTCGTTGAAAACAGCGGCAGACAGAGGATCATAGACCCAGGTAATAACCAGACCGCCTTTATGTGCAGGTGGCTGAAGCTCCGGTGGCTAGCCGAACTGATGGGTTTGCCGAGCTAAAGCGGCAACTTGATGCGGCAGATGCCGCCATCGTGCTTGTCAACAAGCGGCTTGATGAGGCACAGAGTGAGTGATTTTTCTGGTGATCGTCACATAATAAGAGTAGCATGATGCCAGTATCTTTAATATGTTGTGCCTGCAGATGGAGCTGCCACCATGGAGACCCTTTGGACGGAGCTTGCCCGAGCCAAGGAGCAAGCAAGGAGTAGCAATGCGGCTGCTTTAAAGGCGCCCGAAGAGTTAAGGGCCGAACAGGCCGCACATTGCGAGAGCAAGGAAAAAATTAGCCAAGATGGATGTATAGTTAAAAGATGTCGCTGACCGTTACCAGCTTCTTGAAGAAGAAAACCGTGCGAAGGCGACGGACCTGGAGAAGGCCCTGGTGGCTGCCAAGGAAGCCTGCTCCAAAATTAGAGCGACGAAGGAGGAGCTTAATCAAGCTGCAGATATCGTGTCTGGGAAGCCCTTCTTGTTGCGGACTAAGTTCAGAGATCCGAAGTATGCTCCTCTGGACCGGCTATGGAGTTCGGCGGATGCATACATGGATTTGGCTGCAAGTGCTTCTGATGCGGCCGAGTACTTCAAGGATCAGAAAGGTCCCAAAGTGGAAAAGCTGTTCTGGTCACAGTTTCATGCTCCAGTCCGTCCACTGCTGTTGAATGAGTGATTGGCTGAGTGGGCCGAGCTCCATAGGTTGTCCGGACTTGCCATGAGGTCCGTTGTGGATCACCTGTGGCCGGGAGGGCCAAGGCCGAATAGCTACTTTAGCTTAGTGCAACAATTCCTTGGTGCTGTGCCACACATCGATGCTGTAAAGAGATCGGCATGCACAGAAGGTGCACGGATGGCCCTTGCCCGTGTCAAGACATACTGGGTGGAGATGGAGGCCACCACTGTTGCAACATAGGGTTCGATCGTAGGCCGAGTGGCTGTCGAGCACTACTTTGAAGAAGTTCTTGAAGGCGCTCGTTCGATAGAGGCTCAGTTCTCGAAGAATATTATGTTCTAGTGACATGTATTCCCATTGTACAAACAATGTTTTGGTGAATTATCAAGGCTGTTGAGGGAGTCCTGGATTAGGGGGTGTTCGGGTAGCCGGACTATACCTTCAGCCGGACTCCAGGACTATGAAGATACAAGATTGAAGACTTAGTCCCGTGTCCGGATGGGACTTTCCTTGGCGTGGAAGGCAAGCTTGGCGATGCGGATATTCAAGATATCCTACCATTATAACCGACTTTGTGTAACCCTAACCCTCCCCGGTGTCTATATAAACCGGAGGGTTTTAGTCCATAGAACAACTTCATCATACAACAATCATACCATAGGCTAGCTTTTAGGGTTTAGCCTCCTCGATCTCGTGGTAGATCTACTCTTGTACTACCCATATCATCAATATTAATCAAGCAGGACGTAGGGTTTTACCTCCATCAAGAGGGCCCGAACCTGGGTAAAACATCGTGTTCCTTGCCTCATGTTACCATCCGTCCTAGACGCACAGTTCGGGACCCCCTACCCGAGATCCGCCGGTTTTGACACCGACATTGGTGCTTTCATTGAGAGTTCTCTGTGTTGTCGCTTTTAGGCCCGATGGCTCCTCCGATCATCAACAACGATGCAGTCCAGGGTGAGACTTTTCTCCCCGGACAGATCTTCGTCTTCGGCGGCTTCGCACTGCGGGCCAATTCGCTTGGCCACCTTGAGCAGATCGAAAGTTACGCCCCTGGCCATCAGGTCAGGTTTGGAAGCCTAGACTACATGGCTGACATCCGTGGGGACTTGATCTTCGACGGATTCGAGCCACAGCCAAGCGCGCCGCACTATCTCGATGGGCATGATATAGCTCTGCCGCCGAACAGCGCCTTGGAGGCCGCACACGTGCCGGTTCCGACCATTGACTCGAAGCCTACTGCGCCGATCGAGGATCAGCTGTTGGACGCTGCCTTAGGGGCTGCGATCTCATAGGCGATCGAGCCGAACTCTAGCCCTGCACTCCGCATGGCCCGTGACTCCGAGGAGCCGGATTCCTCTCCGAACTCCGAGCCCCCCGCGCCCCTGCCGATCGAATCCGATTGGGCGCCGATAATGGAGTTCACCGCCGCGGACATCTTTCAGCACTCGCCCTTCGGCGACATCCTGAATTCGCTAAAGTCTCTCTCTTTATCAGGAGAGCCCTGGCCGGACTACGGTCAGCAAGGATGGGATTCAGATGATGAAGAAATTCAAAACCCACCCACCACCCACTTCGTAGCCACTGTCGACGACTTAACCGACATGCTCGACTTCGACTCCGAAGACATCGACGGTATGGACGATGATGCAGGAGACAACCAAGAACCAACGCCTATAGGGCATTGGACGGCCACCTCATCTCACGATGTGTACATGGTGGATACCCCTGAAGGAAGCAACAACGAGGAAAACGGGGATGGAAAGAGGGATCGATCTCTCGAAAAACAATCAAAGCGTCGGCGTAAACGCCGACCCAAGCCCCGCCTCGATAAAGACCCAGCCATAGAGCAGGATGAGCCAGTAGACGACGAGCATGCCTTAGAGCAACCGTCCCAACAGTACAACCCAGATAGAGAAACCGAACATCCCTCCCCCGGAGAAAATGGCATTCCGGACGACCCTACACCGAACAAGCCCACGAAGCAGAAGAACCTCCACAAACGGCTCGTTGCAACCGCACGCAGCCTGAAAAAGCAGAAGTGGAAGCTAAAAACTGCGGAAGATGCACTCAGGATCAGATGGAGTAAAGTAATCAATACCGCAGACAAATACGGCGATAGTCACCACACTAAAAGCTATCTGAAGAGAAAGCTGCTGCCTGAATTTGACGAGGAGGCCTTAGAGCCCTCGCATTCCAAAAGCGAGAAACCCACACGGTCGGATAGACGACCCCATGGCCAGCATAAAGCGGCAAGCAGCGCCGCACTTAAGCCGGCATGCGACCCACTTAAGGATTCGCATCATGGCCCAGCCAGGTCCATTTACGGGCCAAGAAAGCAAGCTCTCATAAGCAATGCAGTAAAGCCATTATCAAAATACGACACACCCAAATACAGGGGTGCCGCACACCCCCTATGTTTCACCGATGAGGTCCTGGATTATGAATTTCCAGCATGATTCAAACCCGTAAACATAGAGGCATATGATGGAACAACAGACCCTGGAGTTTGGATCGAGGATTATATCCTCCACATACATATGGCTAGAGGAGATGACCTCCACGTCATAAAATACTTACCCCT
This sequence comes from Triticum dicoccoides, assembly GCF_002162155.2. Lineage (NCBI taxonomy): Eukaryota > Viridiplantae > Streptophyta > Magnoliopsida > Poales > Poaceae > Triticum > Triticum dicoccoides. Next base: position 640,427,244 of record NC_041388.1, on the reverse strand, counting down.
CAAGCTTAAAGGGCCAGCCCGGCATTGGCTCAAAAGCCTTCCTGAAAACACAATCGGAAGTTGGGAAGAGCTCGAGGACGCTTTCCGAGAAAATTTTCAAGGGACCTATGTCCGCCCTCCGGATGCAGACGATCTTAGTCACATAACTCAACAGCCCGGAGAGTCAGCTCGGCAATTCTGGAATAGATTTCCTACTAAAAAGAATCAGATAGTCGACTGTCCGGACGCTGAAGCCTTAGCGGCTTTCAGGCATAATGTCCGAGATGAATGGCTCGCCAGACACCTCGGCCAAGAAAATCCAAGAACAATGGCCGCACTAACAAGCCTCATGACCCGCTTTTGCGCAGGAGAGGACAGATGGTTGGCAAGATGTAGCACCAGTGACCCAAGTACATCCGAAACTAGGGATGGAAACGGAAAACCGCGACGCAATAAGGACTGCCGCCGGACTAAGGAAAAAAGTCCGAAGAGCACGGCAGTTAACGCCGGATTCAAAAGCTCAGGACAGAATCAGAAAAAGCTGCCCCTCCAAGATAACAGGGACGACCTATCCAACCTAAACAAAATCTTGGATAGGATATGTCAAATACACAGCACTCCCGGAAAGCCTGCTAACCATACCCACATAGGTTGTTGGGTTTTCAAACAATCCGGTAGACTCAACGCCGAACACAAGGGGATCGACACGCCAAGCGAAGACGAGGACGAACCCCAAAAGCAGAGTACCAGGAAGCAAAAGAATTTCCCACAAGAAGTAAAAACAGTAAACTTACTCCACATAACAAAACGTGCGGCGCCCATAAAGGTACGCGCCCCACGACCTATCCCAAAGGAATCCCGCCACTGGTTGTCAAAACCAATCATCTTCGATCATCTGGATTATTCTAGAAGTGTCAGGAACCTAGGCTGGACTGCCCTGGTACTCGATCCAATAATTGGCGTAATCCAGTTTTCAAATGTCCTTATGGACGGTGGCAGCGGACTCAACCTGATATATCAGGACTCAATCTGCCACATGGGGATCGACCCAAAAAGAATTCGCCACAGCAAAACCTCCTTTCAAGGAGTAACGCCAGGTCCGGACACCCATTGCATGGGTTTTCTCCGGCACGAGGTTATTTTCGGCTCTGCCGATAACTTCCGTCGCGAAAAGCTGACTTTCCACATCGTCCCATTCTCAAGTCGCTATCAAGCACTACTGGGATGCGAAGCTTTCGCCCGCTTTAACGCAATACCGCATTATGCATCTCTTACGCTTAAGATGCCTAGTCCACGCGGCATCGTCTCCTTAAAGGGGAAGCAGTGAGAACACCTCCCCCAAGCGGAGGATTGTGCGGCCGCTTTAACAACCCCACAATACAATGGCTTCACCAGCCAGAACATTGGAACAGGTCATTAAGACCACGGACACGGATAGACGAGTCCGGCACAAAAGTATCATTGATAAAGGCTTAGTGGCCATATACCCCTGAACTAGGGGCTTCACACGTATAAAATAAGAGACAATAAAGCTCAATTTTTCATATTTTACTTTACACTTTGTCTATTTCATATAACTTTTGTTCGGCACGCCCCTTTTTCAACTTAGTTGCTCTCTTTTTACAGATGAACGTCGTGTTGCGCCTGTCCAGGATACGGCACAACAAAGACACAGGCGCAGACATGCAGTAGGGACCCGTTCCAAGGATTCTTTTTAGATTAAGACCCTGCGTAAGCCTTTTTTACTGTCTCTTATTGATACACATCCCCTGGTTCTATGACCAAGGAGGAGGCTGGCGTCTTGGCATGTGGCCACGTTAGAATTCTTGCGCGTACCTGGACACTAGGGGCTTATACCTCAGAGCGTTACCTCGCCCGCTCTCATAAAGACCGAATACCTTAGGGAGTGTTCGGCGTCATGAGTTTGGCCTTATATGCATCAGCTCCGAGTCATGATTTTGGTCAAATGTTGGGTTGCCCGCTCCTGTGTTCGGCCGCCTTACGTTCCGCTCTATCTGCTAAGGCGGCACCAGGAGAACTACTGCGATTGTGCCCTGGTTCGGCCGGGCGAGCACCTCAGTAGAGAAAGCCGAAAACCGACTGTCATGATATGGCGTGAGACTGGTCAACCACTCGATGACCCTCCGGAATCTGTAGGATTCCTCCGCATTAACAAAGGGCCGTTTCCCGGCCAGGCACATACGCGCCCCGAATTCGGGCGAGCGCACTCGCCACCAAGGGCTACCTAAATAGTCCCGTTGTCAAGCTCCTATGGCTAAGTGAAAGTGTTAAAGCATTATAGTCCGGTTTCCTAGCTCGCTGCGCTATCACCTCCTTTGTAGGACCAAGACGTTGGATCAAGTGTGAAAATGCGCCTTCTGCGAGCACCCCCGCACTATGTGTGTGGGGGCTGAAGCCAATGACTATAATCTTTCAGATTTTGTATATATATCTTAAAACGGCCGCACAGGAGGTGTTCCAAATACTTGAAGGCACAAGTATAAAAGGCTACTACAATTCATCAAAATATTGCTTTATAATTACATATGCTATCAAAACATAGCATCCTTCGAGCACTGCATCTCTATTACACGAGCGCCTTCAAGGACTTCCTGAAAATAGTGCTCGGAGGGTACTCGGCTTTTGTCCGAATCGCAGGATGCAACAACGGTGGTCTCCATCTCTGCCCAGTATGTCTTGACACGGGCAAGAGCCATCCGTGCACCCTCTATGCATGCTGACCTCTTCATCGCATTGATATGTGTCACCGCGTCAAGGAATTGCTGCACCAAGCTGAAATAACTCTTCGGCTCCGATCTCCCCGGCCACAGATGACCCATGACGTACTTCATGGCGAGTCTGGACAATCTATACAGTTCGGCCCATTGAGCCAGACGATCATCCACTGCTAGTGGACGCTCTGGATTCTGGAACTGCGACCAGAAAAGCCTTTCCACTTCGCGATCTTCTTGATCTCGAAAGTATTCGGTCGCATCAGCAGCACTCGCTGCCAAATCCAGATAGGTGTCCTCCGCACTCCACATCCGGTCCAATGGAGCAAACTTTGGATCACAAAACTTCCTCCGCAGCATAAAGGGCTTTCCAGCCGCAATCTGTCCGGCCTGACGTAGCTCCTCCTTCGCAGCTCTCATCGCAGAGCGAGCGTCCTTGGCATCAACAACGGCCTTCTCTAAGTCCGTCTGTCTCGCCCGGTCTTCTTTCTCAAGAAACTTGCAACGGTCAGCAGCACCTTTTAACTTCACGGCCATCACGGCCATCTCCTTCTTGCTTCGGCAGTGAGCAGCCTGTTCGGCTCTCAGCTCTTCAAGGGCCTTCTCGGCAGCCGCATCACTTGTCCTGGCTTGTTCCTTAGCTCGGGCAAGTTCCGCCCGAAGACTCTCCATGGCGGCCGCACCATCTGCGTCAAGCACACACATTATAAGATACTGGCATAAAGCTCCTCTTACCAGATGCCGCCCGAGGAATTGCATACCTTGAGCCTCATCAAGCCGCTCGTTGACGAGCGCGATGTCGGCATCTTCCACGTCAAGTTGCCGCTTTAGTTCGGCAAAATCATCAGTTCGGCTCGATTCCGGACACTTCGCCACCTGTATACAAAGGCGACATTTTAGACCTGGGATTATGATCCTCTGCGTGCCGTCAATTTCGACAATGCATAGAGTCTCAGGGGCTACTATCTACACAGGGGGCATCTTGTTTATGCGCAACTGACAAAGAAGTACATTATCAAACGTACCTCAAAACCCGTCAGCAAACTTCTGACGGCCTCATGCAATCCGCTTTCCGCGGACGAAATCCTTCCAATCACCATACCCATCAATGCATGGTGCTCCTCTGAGATAGAAGCTCACCCTAGCAGAATCATTAGCTCCTTCGACCGCGCATCGGACGGTGCCGGACTCATCCTATGACCTCCATCAAAGGCCGGACGCGGAGAACCTTGGGGGACATATGGCTACCTTCCACCCCTGCCGGATTCGGAGAAACCCTCCGCAATGACACCTCAGGGTCGCCCGCCTTGCCAGGCGGTACGGCAGGGGGAGGCATTCCACTCTCCACCATCTCCGGAAGAAGACCCCCCGAAGATGAGCTCTGCTGAGAAGGGCTGAGGTCCGAGCTACAAAGTAAAATTTCGGTTAATCTTCTCAGATAAAAAGCAAGGATTTCTCTCATCCCTCTAAAGGAAAATCTTTCTCTACTTACGGCTCGCTGGAGGCTTGATCCCTTTGAGGGCGTAGTTCGGCCGAGGATCCCCCCGGCGTCGGACCCTCTGACGAGGACTTTTCCCCCGCTTTGAGGCCATGGTCTCTGGGTCGTTAGAGGCGGCCCTGTTCTTCCCCTTAGGAGAGGAATTGTCGGTTCTTCCCTTCGAAGCAGCCTCCTTCGAGGAGGCCATAGTTTCCTTGTCCTCCCCCTCACTTCCCTCCAAAGGCACGATCTTCAACATCCTGACTAGCACGGGATCCGGCCTGGTCTCAGGAAGGGGAGCCGGGCACCTGATCAGCTTTGCCTTCGCTATCCACTCCTGTTTAAAAGGATAGCTCTTTTAGGGGCGAATTTATGACAATTTTACGGATAGCGAGTCCGGGCACAAGGTTACTTACTTGAGTATCCGGGCGATTGCAGCTTAAACCTGCGTCCTCGGTCAAATCTGGACAAATTTCTTGTGATCCGAAGAACATTTTATACATCTCCACGGGCGTTGCGCCCATAAAATGCTGGAGAGCTCGTGGTCCCTCCGGATTAAACTCCCACAAACAAAGGGAGCGACGTTTGCCAGGCAGTGTTCGGCGAATCAGCATGACCTGCATCACCTTGACCAGGTTGAGGTCTCTTTCTAAGAGATCCCTAATGCGGCCCTGCAACAAGGGCACGTCTTTGGATAACCCCCAATCTAATCCTTTGTTGACCCATGACGCTAGCCGTGGTGGGGGACCCGAGCGAAAGGCAGGAGGTGCCACCCACTTGGCGCTCTTGGGAGCGGTGATATAGAACCACTCTCGTTGCCACAAGCCAAGCTCCTCTTGAAAGGAGCCCTCGGGCCATGGAGCATCAACATTCTTACTTATGACAGCGCCTCTGCACTCTGTGCGCCGTCCCTCGATCATCTTCGGCTCCACTCCAAAAGTCTTGAGCCATAATCCGAAGTGAGGAGTAACACGGAGGAACGCTTCACACACAACAATGAACGAGGAAATGTGGAGGATGGACTCCAGAGCTAAGTCATGAAATTCCAGCCCATAATAGAACATCAGCCCCCTCACGAAGGGATCCATCGGGAAGCCAAACCCCCGAAGGAAGTGAGACATGAACACTACACTCTCACCGGGCTGGGGACTGGGAATAGCCTGCCTTTGAGCAGGCAACCTATGCAAAATTTTGGCGGTCAAGAACTTAGCCTCTCTCAACTTTAGCACGTACTCCTCTGTGACGGAGGAGGGCATCCATCGGCCTTGAAGGTCGGAACCGGACATTGTCGAAGGTCCGAAGCGCCTGTAATCTGGAGCCTAGGGTGTTGGAACTCGAGGCGACGGGCGAACTTGTTTTGAGGTTGGAGAAAAGGAGTAAGGCCTTGGTCTGTTTATAAGAGGTTGAATACGAAGAGCCCTCCCCGTAACCGTTTGGGACTCGCCTTTAATCGAGAAGACATGCTAACGGGCACGATTGGGTTACCCACGTCCGTATTGATGAGAATCCCGTAAATAAAGGGGACACGATCTCTGCTTTGACAAGACGTGCCAAGGAAACCGCCTCGCAGAACACGCTAAGGTGGAAAAGTGAAAACAATTTGAATAAAAGCTTGGCCGTAGTGTGATGTCACGTTGCGGAATACGTCAGCGGATTAGATTTGTGTTAATATTATTCTCTCTGTGGCAATACGTGGAAACTTATTTTGCAGAGCCGGACACTACTCTTGGTGTTTACAAACTTTTATGAAGAATTTGGAGGAGGAACCCGCCTTGCAATGCTGAATACTATCTACGCGCCGGACTCGTCGTCATTGAAGCCTGGTTCAGGGGCTACTGAGGGAGTCCTGGATTAGGGGGTTTTCGGGTAGCCAGACTATACCTTCAGCCGGACTCCAGGACTATGAAGATACAAGATTGAAGACTTCGTCCCGTGTCCGGATGGGACTTTCCTTGGCGTGGAAGGCAAGCTTGGCGATGCGGATATTCAAGATCTCCTACCATTATAACCGACTTTGTGTAACCCTAACCCTCTCCGGTGTCTATATAAACCGGAGAGTTTTTGTCTGTAGAACAACTTCATCATGCAACAATCATACCATAGGCTAGCTTTTAGGGTTTAGCCTCCTCGATCTCGTGGTAGATCTACTCTTGTACTACCCATATCATCAATATTAATCAAGCAGGACGTAGGGTTTTACCTCCATCAAGAGGGCCCGAACCTGGGTAAAACATCGTGTTCCTTGCCTCCTGTTACCATCCAGCCTAGACGCACAGTTCGGGACCCCCTACCCGAGATCCGCCGGTTTTGACACCGACAACTGTATTTATACTTTTTCCCGAAAGTACTATGATGCCTCCTGTCTGGCCGCTTATGTATATATGTATATAACCTGAAAGTTTGCAGTCGTCGGCTTCTGCCCCCATGCATATAATGCGGGGGTGTTCGCAAAAAATGCATATCCACACTTGATCCAAGGTCTTGGTCCGTTAAGGAGGTGATAGCGCAGCGAACGGGGCAATCGGACTATATTTCTTTAACACTTTCACTTAGCCATAGGAGTTTGACAATGGGGCTACTATATAACCCCTGGTACGTCTGCGCTCATCCGAATACGGGGCGCGTACGTACATGACCGGGAAATGGCCCTTCGTTAATGCGGAGGAATCCCGAAGATTCAGATGAGTCATCGAGTGGTTGACCAGTCTCTCACTATATCATGACAGTCAGTTTTCGGCTTTCTCTACTGAGGTGCTCATCCGGATGAACTAGGGCACAATCGCAGTAGTTCTCCCAGTGCTACCTTAGCTGATATAACGGAACATAAGGTACCAAAACGTGGGAGCCGGGCAAACCCAACATTTGAGCAAAGACATGATTCGGAGCTGATGCATATAGGGCCAAACTTGGGACGCCGAGCACTCCCTAAGGTGTTCGGTCTTTATAACATATACCGGGCTAAACATTGCCCTTAATAAGAAACCCCATGTGTCTAGGTACGTGCAAAATTCTGGCGTGGCCACATGTCAATAACGCCAGCATCATTCTCGGTTGTGTGGAGTATCCGGAGGATGTGAGCAACAAGAGACGGTAAAAAAGGTTTACGCAGGGTCATAATCTAAAAAGAAACCTTTGGGCGGGTCCCTTCTGCGTGTCTGCGCCTGTGTCTCCGTTGTGCCGTGTCCTGGACGGGTGTAGCACGATTGTCATCTGCAAAAGGAAATAACTTAGGTGAAAGTTGCCGTGCCAAAAAGAAGAGTTGGTTATTATTAATGAACTATCAAAATTCAAGAGAAGCCAGATTGAGCCGGGCTGGCCCTGATTACACGCGGGAAGCCCCTGGTATCGTTTATGGGGGCTTGAAAACCAATCTCATGCATATAAGATGGAATGCCGGATTCGTTTGACCGTGTCTGTGGTCTTGATGACCTGCCATTTTTCTGATTGTTGCGGCCGTCTAGTTTGCGGCTGCTAGAGCCGCCACATCCTCTTCCGTACGTGGGAAACGTTCGGTATATCCGCTAACCGAGATGATGCCACATGGACCGGGCATCTTAAGCTTGATAAAAGCATAATGCGGTATTGCGTTAAAACGAGCGAAAGCCGTTCTTCTGAGTAGTGCTTGATGGACACTTCGCAATGGGGCAATGTGAAAAGTTAACCTTTCGCTTCGGAAGTTATCGGGAGAACCGAATACCACCTCTAGTAGTAGAGAGCCCGTACAGCGGGCCTCTTGGCCTGGTATTACTCCCTTGAAGGTAGTATTACTGTGGCTTATTTGAGTCGGGTCTATCCCCATTTTGCATACTATGTCCTGATATATTAGATTTAGATCACTGCCGCCGTCCATGAGGACTCTAGTGAAATGGTACCCATTTATGATTGGGTCTAACACCAAGGCCATCAGTCCTTCGCGCCGGATATTTGTATCATGATCCCTACGATCAAAAGTGATCGGGCAGGACAACCAGGGGTTGAACCTAGGGGTGACGTGCTCTATGGCTCGTGTGCATCGGAGTTCATGATTGCTTCTCCTCTTTGTCACATGGATCACATTTACGGTTTTAACCTCTGGCAGGAACTTTTTCTGTCCTCCGGCGCTTTGCTGGCGAGGTTCATCCTCGTCTTTGCTTGGTGTCTCTTCCCCTTTGTGTTCAGCGTTTAGCTTACCGGCCTGCTTGAAGAACCAACATTCTCTGTGGGTATGATTTGCAGGTTTGTCTGGGGTGCCGTGAATCCGACAGAGTTTGTCAAGAATTTTGTTTAGGCCAGATTGTCCTTCTCTGCTGCCTTTGAAAGGCTTTTTCCTCTGACCTGGTTGGGAGCCACTGAATCCGGCGTTTACCGCCATGTTATCTAGGCTACCTTCTTTATTTCGTCGCTTGTTTTTGTTGTGTCATGGTTTACCATTGCCATCCCTAACTTCGGATGTGCTTGGGTCGCTGGTGCTGCTATGGGCCAACCAGCTGTCCTCGCCCGCATAAAAGCGGGTCATGAGGCTTGTTAGGGCTACCATCGTTCTCGGTTTTTCTTGGCTGAGGTGTCTGGCGAGCCATTCGTCCTGAGCGCTGTGTTTAAAAGATGCTAAGGCTTCGGCGTCCGGATAGTCGACGATTTGGTTCTTCTTGGTGAGGAACCTGTTCCAAAGCTTTCGGGCGGACTCTCCGAACTGTTGGACTATATGACTTAAATCATCCGCATCCGGAGGTCGGACATAAGTCCCTTGAAAATTGACCCGGAAAGCATCCTCGAGCTCCTCCCAACTTCCAATTGAGTTTTCGGGGAGACCTTTCAGCCAGTGCCGAGCTGGCCCTTTAAGCTTGAGGGGCAAGTATTTAATGGCATGGAGATCGTCTCCACGAGCCATATGAATATGGAGGATGAAGTCCTCTATCCAGACTCCAGGGTCTGTGGTCCCGTCATACGCCTCTATGTTCACCGGTTTGAATCCCTCTGGGAATTCATGATCCAGCACTTCATCGGTGAAACATAGGGGGTGTGCGGCACCCCTGTATTGGGATGTGCCATGGTGTTCGGACGGCTGTAGTATTCGGTTTTGGTTTTGTACCGTAGCGCGCTTCCTAGATCCATAGATGGATCTGGTCCCGCCGGATTTTTTACGCTAGTTCTCATGTAGATCGTGTGTTGACTTATGCGTGACTTTGTTAGCCGCTCTATCGCGTTCACAAGGTGGTGTATCCGGCCGGTTGGCCGTATCATTCTTCGGTTGTATAGGCTCTAAGGCTTCATCGTCGAATTCCGGTAATAGCTTGCGCTTTGGATAGCTATTTGTATGGTAACTTCCACCATACTTTGTTACTTTGTTCCACTTGCTGTTGAGCGTATCTTGTGCTACCTTGAGCCTTTGCTTCTATTTCTTCAGGCTCCTCGCTGTGGCAATAAGCCTTCTGCGGAGGTTCTCTTGCTCCAAGTGCGTTTCTGGGATGATGTGTACATCTTCGTCCGGACTGTTTTCTTTCCCAGACGGGGTTTGATGAGGCTTATATTTGGCATCATCGTGTTTGGACGTTGGATCCGTGCTTGATTTGTAGTTTGCATCTTGATCGTTTTCTGCCACCGGGGTGGTGCAGTTGTCATTTCTTCCAGAGTCGAGTGGGCTATTATCCCCTCTTGCGCTGTTATCGCTGTTTTTGCTATGGCGGGACTTAGAGCGGCGCCACTGACGTCGGCGCTTGGGTTGCTTGGAGGGTGCATCCCCCGCCGTCTCTTCGCCATTGCCCTCTCTGGGTGTATCCACCATGTATACGTTATGTGATGAAGTGGGGGTCCGGCGCCCTGTGGGCGGTGGTTCCTGTTTGTCTCCGGCATCATTGTCCATACCGTCGATGTCTTCAGAGTCGAAGTCGAGCATGTCGGTTAAGTCGTTGACAGTGGCTACTAAGTGGGTGGTTGGTCGGCAGCGAATTTCTTCGTCGTCCGCATCCCATTCTAGCCGGACATAGTTCGGCCAAGGTTCTCCTGACAAGGAGAGAGACCTTAATGAATTTAGCACATCTCTGAAAGGTGAGTGCTGAAAGATATCCGCGGAGGTGAACTCCATGATCGGCGCCTAGTCGGATTCGACGGGCACGGATGTCGTAAGGGGTGAAGTCAGTATCCGGCTCCATGATTGGGCCGGAGATGAATCCAGTGATTTGGTGACACGGCTCTCGTAAGGGGTGAAGTCAGTATTCGGCTCTATCGCCACTGAGAGTGAGGTCTCCATGGCGGGGTCCATCCCTCCGCTCTTGGATGGCATGACTTGCTCCGGATTGAAGGCCGGAGTGGTTGCGGATGCGATCTCCCGAACATTGTCCGATGGCAGAGTTACGTTATGCTCATCGTGACTGTGTGGCGCGTCCGACATGGGATCGAATCCGTCGAAGATCAAGTCTCGGCAGATGTCGGCCGTGTAGTTCAAGTTTCCAAATCTGACCTAATGGCCAGGGGTGTAGCTCTCGATCTGCTCCAGATGGCCAAGCGAATTGGCCCGCAGTGCGAAGCCGCCGAAGACGAAGATCTGTCTGGGGAGAAAAACCTCACCCTGGACCGCATCGCTAGCGATGATCGAAGGAGCCATCGAGCCTTATGGTGACGGCACAGTGGAACTCTCAACGAAAGCACCAATGTTGGTGTCAAAACCAGCGGATCTCGGGTAGGGGGTCCCGAACTGTGCGTCTAAGGCGGATGGTAACAGGAGCCAAGGGACACGATGTTTACCCAGGTTCGGGCCCTCTTGATGGAGGTAATACCCTACTTCCTGCTTGATTGTTCTTGATGATATAAGTATTACAAGAGTTGCTCTACCATGAGATCAAAGAGGCTAAACCCTAGAAGCTAGCCTATGGTATGATTGTCTGTTGTCCTACGGACTAAAACCCTCCGGTTTATATAGACACCGGAGGGGGCTACGGTTACACAAGGTCGGTTACAAAGGAGGAGATATACATATCCGTATTGCCTATCTTGCCTTCCACGCCAAGTAGGGTCTCATCCAGACACGGGACGAAGTCTTCAATCTTGTATCTTCATAGTCCAACAGTTCGGCCAAAGGATATAGTCCGACTGTCCGGAGACCCCCTAATCCAGGACTCCCTCACCGACCCATCTGGGGAGGCCAAAGGGTCCAAGAAGGGAAGGACCCTCCCTCCAGACTGCGCCACGACGGCCGCCGACAGCGGCGACGAGTGGCTACCTAGGGACCAGCCCCTGGCGAAGTCGTAAGTGTCTGGACACCATAGTACTTCATGGTATGTTATATTGCATTGCCTCTCCTCATGCCGAACATGATTATGCAGTCTGTCCCGAGCTCATCTCGATGTACCCTCGTCAAGCGGCTCTTTGGACTCGTCGGATATGAACAACGGTTCTTTTCCAACCGCTTCCACCCGTCGCCCTACGGACAACACCGAGGTGTTGTCTCAAAAGGCACCGAGCCAAGGGCAGGTGGTCCTGGAGGCGCCTCGCGGCGACTTCCCGGACCCTGGGTACCAAGGGAGCGAGGCTCCTATGGGCTCCGAGTTCGGGCCCCAGCCAGACACTGCGTCGAAACCTCAGATGGTTCAGGACTCCGGCAGGTGGTCCCCCGTAAAGGGGGGCCAACCATCCATGTCGGTGTCCTCTGTCCATCCAGAGGCACTGGACAACTTGCTGGAAGTGCTTCACAGCGCTTCCATCAACGAAGAGCACCACACTATCATGAGCGCAGTGGTTGAAAAGGTTCAGTCCGCCAAAAACGAACTAACCGAAGCTTGCGCCAGCCTCCTAACAGGCTTTGAGGTAAGCAATCAAAATATAAGAAAATAGTACCGCATAGATAGTAGCCCATGATGCTCTGTTCAGCGTTCAAGAAGAAAAGCCGAATAGAGGATCAAATGATGACTCAGGAGTCTAATCAGAATGTATCTATGTGTATGTGCAGGCTTCGCTGCTGGCCGCTGCCGCACGTACTGCGGAGGTCTCTGCACTGAAGCAGGACCTAGAGCGGTCCGAGACCGAGCTCGACTGAGGGAGTCCTGGATTAGGGGGTCTCCGGACAGCCGGACTATATCCTTTGGCCGGACTGTTGGACTATGAAGATAAAAGATTGAAGACTTCGTCCCGTGTCCGGATGTGACTCTACTTGGCGTGGAAGGCAAGATAGGCAATACGGATAAGTATATCTCCTCCTTTGTAACCGACCTTCTGTAACCCTAGCCCCCTCCGGTGTCTATATAAACCGGAGGGTTTTAGTCTGAAGGACAATAGACAATCATACCATAGGCTAGCTTCTAGGGTTTAGCCTCTTTGATCTCGTGGTAGATCAACTCTTGTAATACTCATATCATCAAGAACAATCAAGAAGGACGTAGGGTATTACGTCCATCAAGAGGGCCCGAACCTAGGTAAACATCGTGTCCCCTGCCTCCTGTTACCATCCGCCTTAGACGCACAGTTCGGGACCCCCTACCCGAGATCCGCAGGTTTTGACACCGACATTGGTGCTTTCATTAAGAGTTCCACGGTGCCGTCACCATAAGGCTCGATGGCTCCTTCGATCATCGCTAGCGATGCGGTCCAGGGTGAGGTTTTTCTCCCCGGAAAAATCTTCATCTTCGACGGCTTCGCACTGCGGGCCAATTCACTTGGCCATCTGGAGCAGAAAGAGAGCTACGCCCCTGTCCGTCAGGTCGGATTTGGAAACTTGAACTACACAGCCGACATCCGTGGAGACTTGATCTTCGACGGATTCGAGCCATGTCGACGCGCCGCACAGTCGCGATGAGCATGACGTACCTCTGCTGTCGGACAATGTTCGGGAGGTCGCATCCGCAACCACTCCGACCTTCAATCCGGAGCAAGTCGTGCCATCCGAGAGCGGAGGGATGGACCCCACCATGGAGACTGCACCTTCAGTGGCGGTAGAGCCGGATACTGACTTCACCCCTTACAAGAGCCGTGTCGCCGAACCACTGGATTCATCTCCGGCCACGGACTCCGTGCCGCTCACATCCGTGCCCGTCGAATCCGACTGGGCGCCGATCATGGAGTTCACCTACGCGGATATCTTTCAGCACTCACCTTTCGGAGATGTGCTAAATTCATTAAGGTCTCTCTCCTTGTCAGGAGAACCTTGGCCGAACTATGTCCGGCTAGAATGGGATGCGGACGACGAAGAAATTTGCTGCCCACCCACCACCCACTTAATAGCCACTATCGACGACTTAACCGACATGCTCGACTTCGACTCCGAAGACATCGACGGTATGGACGACGATGCCGGAGACAAACAGGAAACACCGCCCACAGGGCGCCGGACCCCCACTTCATCACATAACATATACATGGTGGATACACCTAGAGAGGGCAATGGCGAAGAGACGGCGGGGGATGCACCCTCCAAGCAACCCAAGCGCCGACGTCAGCGGTGCCGCTCTAAGTCCCGCCATAGCAAAAACAGCGATAACAGCGCAAGAGGGGATAATAGCCCACTCGACTCTGGAAGAAATGACAACTGCACCACCCCGGTGGCAGAAAACGATCAAGATGCAAACTACAAATCAAGCACGGATCCGACGTCCAAACACGATGACGCCAAATATAAGCCTCATCAAACCCCGTCTGGGGAAGAAAACAGTCCGGACGAAGATGTACACATCATCCCAGAAACGCACTTGGAGCAAGAGAACCTCCGCAGAAGGCTTATTGCCACAGTGAGGAGCCTGAAGAAATAGAAGCAAAGGCTCAAGGTAGCACAAGATACGCTCAACAGCAAGTGGAACAAAGTAACAAAATATGGTGGAAGTTACCATACAAATAGCTATCCAAAGCGCAAGCTATTACCGGAATTCGACGATGAAGCCTTAGAGCCTATACAACCAAAGAATGATACGGCCAACCGGCCGGATACACCACCTTGTGAACGCGATAGAGCGGCTAACAAAGTCACGCATAAGTCAACACATGATCTACATGAGAACTAGCGTCAAAAATCCGGCGTGACCAGATCCATCTATGGATCTAGGAAGCGCCCTACGGTACAAAACCAAAACCGAATACTACAGCCGTCCAAACACCATGGCACATCCCAATACAGGGGTGCCGCACACCCCCTACGTTTCACCGATGAAGTTCTAGATCATGAATTCCCAGAGGGATTCAAACCGGTGAACATAGAGGCGTATGACGGGACCACAGACCCTGGAGTCTGGATAGAGGACTTCATCCTCCATATTCATATGGCTCGTGGAGACGATCTCCATGCCATTAAATACTTGCCGCTCAAGCTTAAAGGGCCAGCTCGGCACTGGCTGAAAAGTCTCCCCTAAAACTCAATTGGAAGTTGGGAGGAGCTCGAGGACGCTTTCCGAATCAATTTTCAAGGGACTTATGTCTGACCTCCGGATGCGGACGATTTAAGTCATATAGTCCAACAGTCCGGAGAGTCCGCCTGAAAGCTTTGGAACATGTTCCTAACCAAGAAGAACCAAATTGTCGAATGTCCGGACTCCGAAGCCTTAGCATCTTTTAAACATAGCGTCCGAGACGAATGGCTCGCCAGACACCTTGGCCAAGAAAAACCGAGAACGATGGCAGCCCTAACAAGCCTCATGACCCGCTTTTGTGTTGGCGAGGACAGCTGGTTGGCCCGTAGCAGCACCAGCGACCCAAGCACATCCAAAGTTAGGGATGGCAATGGTAAACCACGATGCAACAAAAACAAGCGACGAAATAAAGAAGGTAGCCCAGATAACACGGCGGTAAACGCCGGATTCAGGGGCTCCCGACCAGGTCAGCGGAAAAAGCCTTTCAAAGGCAGCAGAGAAGGACAATCTGGCCTAAACAAAATTCTTGACAAACTCTGTCAGATTCACGGCACCCCTGACAAACCTGCAAATCATACCCACAGAGAATGTTTGGTCTTTAAACAGGCCGGTAAGCAAAACGCCGAACACAAAGGGGAAGAGACACCAAGCAAGGACGAGGATGAACCTCGCCAGCAAAGTGCCAGAGGACAGAAAAAGTTCCCGCCAGAGGTTAAAACTGTAAACGTGATCCATGTGACAAAGAGGAGAAGCAATCATGCACTCCGATGCACACGAGCCATAGAGCCCGTCACCCCTAGGTTCAACCCCTGGTTGGCTTGCCCGATCACTTTTGATCATAGGGATCACGATACAAATATCCGGCGTGAAGGACTGACGGCCTTGGTGTTAGACCCAATCATAAATGGGTACCATTTCACACGAGTCCTCATGGACGGCGGCAGTGATCTGAATCTGATATATCAGGACACAGTCCACAAAATGGGGATAGACCCGACACAAATAAGCCACAGTAATACTACCTTCAACGGAGTAATACCAGGCCAAGAGGCTCGCTGTACGGGCTCTCTACTACTAGATGTGGTATTTGACTCTCCCGATAACTTCCGAAGCGAAAGGTTAACTTTTCACATTGCCCCATTCCGAAGTGTCTATCAAGCACTACTCGAAAGAACGGCTTTCGCTCGTTTTAACGCAGTACCGCATTATGCTTTTCTCAAGCTTAATATGCCCGGTCCACGTGGCATCATCTCGGTTAGCGGAAATACCGAACGTTTCCCACCTACGGAAGAGGATGCGGCGGTTCTAGCAGCCACAAACTAGATGGCCTCACCAACTAGAAAAATCGCAGGTCGTCAAGACCACGGACACGGTCAAACGAATCCGGCGTTCCATCATATATGCATGATATTGGTTTTCAAACCCTAATAAACGATACCAGGGGCTTCCCACGTGTAATCAAGGCCAGCCCGGCTCAATCTGGCTTCTCTTGAATTTTGATAGTTCATTAATAATAACCAACTCTTCTTTTTGGCACGGCAACTTTCACCTAAGTTATTTCCTTTTGCAGATGACAATCGTGCTACACCCGTCTAGGACACGGCACAATGGAGATACATGCGTGGACATGCAGCAGGGACCCGCCCAAAGGTTTCTTTTTAGATTAAGACCCTGCGTAAACCTTTTTTTACTGTCTCTTGTTGCTCACATCCTCTGGATACTCCACACAACCGAGAAGGATGCTGGCGTTATTGGCATGTGGCCACGTCAGAATTTTGCACGTACCTGGACACATGGGGTTTCTTATTAAGGGCAATGTTTAGCCTGGTATATGCTATAAAGACCGAACACCTTAGGGAGTGTTCGGCGTCGCGAGTTTGGACCTATATGCATCAGCTCCGTATCATGCCTTTGGTCAAATGTTGGGTTTGCCCGGTTCCCACGTTTTGGTACCTTACGTTCTGTTATATCGGCTAAGGTAGCACTGGGAGAAGTACTGCGATTGTGCCCTGGTTCATCCGGATGAGCACCTCAGTAAAGAAAGCCGAAAATTGACTGTCATGATATAGCGAGAGACTAGTCAACCACTCGATGACTCATTGGAATCTTCGGGATTCCTCCGCATTAACGAAGGGCCATTTCCCGGTCATGTACGTACGCGCCCCGTATTCGAACGAGCGCAGAAGTACCAGTGGCTATATAGTAGCCCCACTGTCAAACTCCTATGGCTAAGTGAAAGTGTTAAAGCAATATAGTCTGATAGCCTCGTTCGTTGCGCTATCACCTCCTTAACGGACCAAGACATTGGATCAAGTGTGGATATGCATTTTTTGCGAACACCCCCGCATTATATGCGTGGGGGCGGAAGCCGACGACTGCAAACTTTCAGGTTATATACATATATACATAAACGGCCGCATAGGAGGCATCATAGTACTTTCAGGCAAAAGTATAAATACAGCATTGATAATTCAGTAAAAATTGTTTGTACAATGGGAATACATGTCAGTGGAACATAATATTCTTTGAGCACTGAGCCTCTATCGAACGAGTGCCTTCAAGAACTTCTTCAAAGTAGTGCTCGGCAGCCACTCGGCCTACGGTCGAACCCTGTGTCGCAACAGTGGTAGCCTCCATCTCCGCCCAGTATGTCTTGACACGGGAATGGGCCATCCGTGCACCTTCTAGGCATGCCGATCTCTTTACAGCATCGATGCGTGGCACAACACCAAGGAATTGTTGCACTAAGCTAAAGTAGATATTCGGCCTTGGCCCTTGTCGGTGTCAAAACCGGCGGATCTCGGGTAGGGGGTCCCGAACTATGCTTCTAAGGCGGATGGTAACAGGAGGCAGGGAACACGATGTTTTACCCAGGTTCGGGCCCTCTTGATGGAGGTAAAACCCTACGTCCTGCTTTATTAATATTGATGATATGGGTAGTACAAGAGTAGATCTACCACGAGATCAGAGAGGCTAAACCCTAGAAGCTAGCCTATGGTATGATTGTCTGTTATTGTGTCCTACGGACTAAAACCCTCCAGTTTATATAGACACCGGAGAGGGCTAGGGTTACATAAGGTCGGTTACAAAGGAGGAGATATACATATCCGTATTGCCTAGCTTGCCTTCCACGCCATGTAGAGTCCCATCCGGACACGAGACGAAGTCTTCAATCTTGTATCTTCATAGTCTAATAGTCCGGCCAAAGGATATAGTCCGGCTGTCTGGAGACCCCCTAATCCAGGACTCCCTCAGTAGCCCCTGAACCAGGCTTCAATGAACGATGGGTCCGGCGTGCAGTATTGTCTTCGGCATTGCAAGGCGGGTTCCTCCTCCGAATACACCATGGAAGAATTTGAATACAAGGATAGTGTTCGACCCTGCAAAACAAGTTCCACATACCACCGTAGAGAGAATAATATTCCCACAAATCTTAATCTGCTGTCACGTTTTGGCAACATGACATCATGCCATGGCTCGGTGATTATTCGAACTGTTTTTCTTCAACCAGCTCCACACATAGCGCGAGGCGGTTTCTTGACACATCTTGTGAAAGCAGAGATCGTGTTCCCCCAATTACGGGATTGTCATCAATACGGTCGTGGGTAACCCAACCGTGTCTAGGACTCCTAGATTATAGGCAAGTCCCAAACAGCCACGGAGAGGACGCTTGATATTCATCCTCTTTAGGGACAAGGCTTTAATTTTTTCCCTCCTATGCTCAATCGAATCCTTCCCTGCCTCGAGTTCTAACACCCAAAGCCCAGGTCAGGTCCTTCGGACCTTCAATCATGTACGGATCTAGCCTTCAAGGCTGGTAGATGCCCTCCTCCGTTATGGAAGAGGATATCAAGAAGTTGAGGGAGGCCAGATACCTGACCGCCGTGGTTTCGCATCGGCTGGCTGCTCGAGAGCAGGTCGTCCCTACTCCCGAACCCAACGAGAACATTGTGTTCATCTCCCACTTCCTCCGAGGCCTAGGCCTCACCCTGGATCTCTTTGTTAGGGGTTTGATGTTCTATTACGGGCTAGATTTCCACGATCTAGCCCCGGACTCCTTTCTCCACATCTCGGCATTTATTGTCGTATGTGAGGCCTTCCTCCACATTACCCCTCACTTCGTCCTGTGGCTCAAGACCTTCGACGTGAAGCCGAAGATGGTCGAGGGGCAGCACGCAGCGTGCGGAGGCGCATTAATAAGCAAGATCGCTGGAGCTCCATGGCCAAAGGTTCCTTTCTAGAGGTGTTCGGATTATGGCAACGGGAGTGGTTTTACATCACAGCTCCCAGAAGTGCCAAGTGGGTGGCTGCCCCTGCTTTCCGCTCGGGCCCTCCATCACAACCGATGTCATGGATTAGCAGAGGGCTGAGCTGGGGTCCAGCCAAGGACATGCCTATACTGCAGAGCCGCATTCAAGATCTCTTCGAAGGAGATTTCAGTCTGGTTACGGTGTTGCAAGTCATGCTGGTTCGTCGAGTCCAGCCTTGAAAATGCCAGCCCCTCTGCATGTGGGAGTTCAACTCAGAAGGGCCGCGCACTATTTAGAATTTCCTCGGCCTGACGCACGAGGAGATGTACAAATCATTCTTTGGACCCCAAATAGAGTGTCCGGATACTACCGAGGAAGTGGGCCTGAGCAGCAACCGTACCGCCGACCAAGTAAGTAATCCTCTAGCCGAACACACCGTCTTTCATTTACCATGACGTCATTCTGAGAAATCGCTCTTTGACCAGGACTGGCTAACAAGGGCGAAGATGATTCGGTGTTCGGCCCCCCTTCCTAAGGGTTTGGAGAATCCAATACTGGAAAAGATGCTCGAGCTAGCACCTTGCCCGGAGCCCTCAAAGGAAGATAAAGGGGGGAATAATGAGGTCGAAAGAGGGCCCCCATCGCTACCAATTCCACCCGAGGGAATGAGCGCCTCCGTGAAGGAGGATAACCAAGGGGAAGAATCTGACCTTCTCTCGCTCCGGGGAAGGAAGAGGACTGCCTCTGAAGATCCGGAAACCAAGGCTTCCAAACGGGAGAAGAAGTCTCCACCTGAGGGTCCTACCTCGGAGGGTGCTTTTGCCGCACAAAGTCCGCGCGAGGATCAGCCCTCCAACGAGCTGTAAGTAATAAAAAAGTACTTTAATAGTGGAGATATACTACCTTACCTCTGAGGAAAATAACTGAAGCGTTTATCTTGCAGTTCGGATCTTAGCCCTTCTCAGCAGAGCTCGTCTTCGGGGGATCTTCTTCCGGAGATGATGGAGAGTGAAACGCCTGCCCCGGACTCCCCCGCTCAAGAAGCGGGCGACCTTGAAGTGTCGTCACGGAGGGCCTCTCTGGATCCGGTGAGGCCAGAAGATAATCCTATAGTCACCCGAAGTCCCCAGCGTCCGACCCTTGAAGAGAGCAAACAAAAGAGTCCGACACCATCTGGTATGCGGTCGAACGTACTGAGGGAGCTGTTGGAGCGAGCGGCCATCTAAGAAGAACACCGTACGTTGATGGGTACAATGATGGAAAGAATTTCTTCCGCCGAAAGTGGATTGCATGAAGCCTTTATGAGTCTACTGACGGGCTTTGAGGTACGTGAAATGATATACTTTTTGATAGTACCGCACATTTTTAGGTGTGCCCTGTGTAGATAGTAGCCCCCGAGACTCTGGTTATCGTTGAGAACGGCAGCGAACAGAGGATCGTAGTCCTGGGTAGTAACCAAACCGCCTTTATGTGCAGGTGGCTGGAGCTCCGATGGCTAGCCGGACTCATGAGATTGCCGAACTAAAGCGGCAACTGGATGCGGCGGATGCCGACATCGAGCTTGTCCATAAGCGGCTTGACGAGGCACAGGGTAAGTGATATTTTGTGGTGAATGTCACATAGTAAGAGCAGCGTGACGCCAGTATCTTTAATATGTTGTGACTACAGATGGAGCTGCCACCGTGGAGACCCTTCGGGTGGAACTTGCCCGAGCCAAGGAACAAACAAGAATTAGTAATGCGGCCGCTTTAAAGGTGACTGAAGAATTAATAGCCGAGAAGGCCGTGCATGGCGAGACCAAAGAGAAGATGGCCGAAATGGATGTAAAGTTAAAAGACACGGCCGACCGTTGACAGTTCCTTGAGGAAGAAAACTGAGCGAAGGCGACGGACCTTGAAAAGGCCACGATGGCGACCAAAGACACCCGCTCTGCTATGAGGGCGAAGAAGGAGGAGCTGCGTGAAGCCGGGGATATTGCGTCTGGGAAGCCCTTTATGCTGCGGAGGAAGTTCGGATATCTGTGGTATGCCCCTCTAGATCTGCTGTGGAGTATGGCTGACGCATATATGGACTTGGCGGCGAGCGCTATCGATGCGGCTGAATACT
Organism: Triticum dicoccoides; assembly: GCF_002162155.2. Classification (NCBI taxonomy): domain Eukaryota; kingdom Viridiplantae; phylum Streptophyta; class Magnoliopsida; order Poales; family Poaceae; genus Triticum; species Triticum dicoccoides. The sequence continues at coordinate 640,406,396 of NC_041388.1, read as the reverse complement.
TCTGAGATCAAACAGTTCGTGAAGTGGACAAGCTATTCTGGTCGCAATTTAACGTTCCAGAGCATCCGCTTCCCTTGACTGATCAGCTAGCCGAATGGGCCAAACTCAATAGATTGTCTGGACTCGCCATGAGGTCCGTCGTCGATCATCTGTGGCCGGAAAAACCGAAGCCGAACAACTATTTCAGCTTAGTGCAGCAGTTCCTTGGAGCGGTGCCGCGAATCAATGCGATGAAGAGGTCGGCGTGTATAGAAGGCTCGCGGATGGCCCTTGCCCGTGTCAAAGCATACTGGGAGGATATGGATGCTACCACTGTTGCGGCGCAGGGTTCGGTCATAGGCCGAGTGGCTGCCGAGCACTATTTCGAAGAAGTTCTTGAGGGTGCTCGTTTGATAGAGGATCAATGCTCGAAGAATATTATGTTTGAGTGACATGTATTCCCATTGTAAACACAATGTTTTTATAAAATTTATTAAGGCTGTATTTATACTTTTGCCTGGAAGTAATATGATGCCTCCTGTGTGGCCGTTTATTTATATATGTATATAACCTGAAAGATTGCAGTCGTCGGCTTCAACCCCCACGCATATAATGCGGAGGTGTTCGCAAAAGACGCGTGTTCACACTTAACCCAATGTCTTGGTCCTATTAAGGAGGTGATAGCGCAGCGAATGAGGCAACCGAACTATAATGCTTTAACACTTTCACTTAGCCATAGGAGTTTCACGGTGGGGCTACTATATAGCCCTAGGTGGCTCCGCACTCTCCCGAATTCGGGGTGCGTACATGCCTGGCCAGGAAACGGCTCTTCGTTAAGGCGGAGGAATTCTAACATTCCGATAGGTCATCGAGTGGTTGTCCAGTCTCATGCTATATCATGACAGTTAGTTTTCAGCTTTCTCTACTGAGGTGTTCATCCGGATGAACCGCAACACAATCACAGTAGTTCTCCTGGTGCCGCCTTAGCCAATAGAGCGGAATGTAAGGCAGCAAAACACAGGAGCCGGGCAAACCCAACATTTGACCAAAGACATGATTTGGAGCTGATGCATATAAGGCCAAACTCGCGACGCCGAACACTCCCTAAGGTATTCGGTCTTTATGGTATAAACCGGGCCTAAACAGTGCCCTTTGTAAGAAGCCCCTGGTGTCTAGGTACGTGCATTATTCTGATGTGGCCACATGCCAAGACGCCAGCATCCTTCTCAATAGTACTGAGAATCCGAGGGATGTGTATCAACAAGACACAGTAAGAAAGGTTTACGCAGGGTCTTAATCTAAAAAGAATCCTTGGAACGGGTCCCTGCTGCACGTCTGCGCCTGTCTCTCCGTTGTGCCGTATCCTGGACGGGTGTAGCACGAGTCATCTGTAAAAGAGAGGAACTTAGGTGAAAAGTTGTCGTGCAAAAAGGTAGGTTTAAAGAAACCATGTATAATTCAAGATGAGTAAAAATTGCCACTTGTCTGCGCGCGTTGAGCCCCTTGTATTTGTAATAGGGGTGTAGCCATCAAACCTGTATGAATTACATATAGCTGCTTCGGACTCGTCTAACTGTGTCCGTAGTCTTGACGACCTGTCAAATGCTTTAGTTGGTGAGGCCGTTTTAGTGTGCGGCTGCCGAGGCAGCCACACTCTCTTCGGCGCGCAGGGATCGCCTCAATATTTCCATTTACTGTAATGATGCCACATGGACCGGGCATCTTAAGCGTGAGGGAAGCGTAATGCGGTATTGCATTAAAGCGAGCGAAAGCTTCGCGTCCAAGTAGTGCTTGATAGACACTTTGGAACGGAGCAATGTGGAAGGTTAAATTTTCGCTACGGAGGTTATCGGGGAAGCCGAATATAACCTCTAGTAGCAGGGAGCCTGTGCAATGAGCCCCTGGGCCTGGCGTTACTCCTTTAAAGGTAGTATTGTTGTGGCAAATTTTCGTTGGGTCTATCGCCATTTTGCGGATTGTGTCCTGATATATCAGGTTTAGACTGCTGCCACCGTCCATCAGGACTCGTGTGAAGTGGTATCCGTCAATTATTGGGTACAATACCAAGGCAGCACATCCTGCACGCCGGATACTTGATGAGTAATCCCGATGGTCGAAAGTGATCGGTTGAGACGACCGGTGGCAGGACTCCGCGGTGATAGGCCCTTGGGCATATTTCTCTGGGAGTGCCGCTTGTTTCTCCCCTTGATCACGTGTAACATGTTTACTGTTTTGACTTCTAGTGGAAATTTCTTTTGTTCCCCAGTGTCTTGCTTGAGAGGCTCATCCTCGTCTTCGCTTGGTGTATCCTCCCCCTTGTGTACGGCGTTCAGCTTGTCGGACTGCTTGAAGACCCAAAATTCTCGGTGGGTATGATTAGCGGGTTTACCAGGGGTGCTATGGATCTGACATATTTGGTGCAGATTTTTGTTCAGGCTGGACAGTTCATCTCTGGCGCCTTTAGGGGGCGGCTTTTGCTGACCTAGCCGAGAGCTTCTGAATCCGGCATTTACTACCGTGCTCTTCGGGTTGTCTTCTTTATTCCGACGCTTACTATTTTTGCTGCGCCGTGATTTCCCGTTTCCATCTCTAACTTCAGATGTACCGGGGTCGCTGGTGCTGCATCTGGCTAGCCAGCTATCCTCACCCGCGCAAAAGTGGGTCATGACGCTTGTTAATGCTGCCATTGTTCTCGGCTTTTGTTGGCCGAGGTGTCTGGCAAGCCATTCGTCGTGGATGCTATGTGAGGGAGTCCTGGATTAGGGGGTGTCCGGATGGCCGGACTATACCTTCGGCCGGACTGCTGGACTATGAAGATACAAGATTGAAGACTTCGTCCCGTGTCCGGAAGGGACTTTCCTTGGCGTGGAAGGCAAGCTTGGCGATACGGATATGTAGATCTCCTACCATTGTAACCGACTCTATGTAAACCTAGCCCTCTCCGGTGTCTATATAAACCGGAGAGTTTTAGTCCGTAGGACGAACAACAATCATACCATAGGCTAGCTTCTAGGGTTTAGCCTCTCTGATCTCGTGGTAGATCTACTCTTGTACTACCCATATCATCAATATTAATCAAGCAGGACGTAGGGTTTTACCTCCATCAAGAGGGCCCGAACCTGGGTAAAACATCATGTCCCCTGCCTCCTGTTACCATCTGGCCTAGACGCATAGTTCAGGACCCCCTACCCGAGATCCGCCGGTTTTGACACCGACATTGGTGCTTTCATTGAGAGTTCCTCTGTGTCGTCACTTTTAGGCCCGATGGCTTCTCCGATCATCAACAACGATGCGATCCAGGGTGAGACTTTTCTCCCCAGACGGACCTTCATATTCGGCGGCTTTGCACTGCGGGCCAATTCGCTTGGTCATCTGGAGCAGATCGAAATCTACGCCCCTGGCCATCAGGCCAGGTTTGGAAGTTTGAACTACACGACCGACATCTGCGGAGACTTGATCTTCGACGGATTTGAGCCACAGCCGAGCGCACCGCACTGTCACGATGGGCATGATTTAGCTCTGCTGCCGAACAGTGCCCTGGAGGCCACACCTGTGTCCGCTCCGACCCCTAGCTCAGAGCCGATCACACCAACCGAGGATGGTTGGTTAGACACCGCCTCGGGGGCTGCAATCTCTATGATGATCGAGCCGAACACCAGCCCTATTCTCTGCGAAGCCCGTGGCTCCAAGGAGCCGGACTCCTCTCCAGACTCCGAGCCCTCTACGCCCCGACCGATCGAACCCGACTGGGCGCCGATCATGGAGTTCACCGCTGCGGACATCTTTCAGCACTCGCCCTTCAGCGATATTCTGAATTCACTAAAGTCTCTCTCTTTGTCAGGAGAGCCCTGGACGGACTATGGTCAGCAAGCTTGGGATGCGTATGATGAATAAATTCAAAGCCCACCCACCACCCAATTCGTAGCCACTGTCGATGATTTAACCGACATGCTCGACTTCAACTCCGAAGACATCGACGGTATGGACGCCGATGCAGGAGTCGATCAAGAACCAGTGCCTATAGGGCACTGGAAAGCCACCTCGTCGTATGATATATACATGGTGGACACCCCAAAACAAGGCAATGGCGATGGAACATCGGAGGATGACCCCTCCAAGAAGCAGCCTAAGCACCGGCGTCAGTGGCGCCGCTCTAAATCCCGCCAAAACAAAAACGGTGATTCCAGCACGGGAGATAATAACACCCCGGACAGTGCCGAAGACAACCACCTCCAGCAAGATTCAACACAGGAGGATAGAGAAGCCAGCCCTCATGAGAGAGCGGCAGATAGAGAGGTCAAGGACGATAATTATATGCCTCCCTCCGAAGATGAGGCAAGCCTCGACGACGACGAATATGTCGTCTGGAGGATCCCGTCGAACAAGAGCGTTTCAAACGCAGGCTTATGGCCATGGCGAGCAGCCTCAAGAAAAAACAGCAACAACTTAGAGCTGATCAAGATTTGCTAGCCGACAGATGGACTGAAGTCCTTGCGGCCAAAGAGTATGAACTCGAACGCCCCTCCAAGAGCTACCCAAAGCGCAGGTTGCTACCCCAATTAGAGGAGGAAGCACCTAAACCTACATCCCTGGCGCATGATGCAGCCGACCGGCCACCCCCACCCCGGTGCCGCTCAAAAAATACCAAGGCATGGGAAAATGCGCTAGACCTGCAAGACATATTGGAGGACAAGGCAAGGCAAACAAGATCGATCTACGGATCATGTGGGCGCCCCACGGCACGAGCCGGTACTCGTCATGCCGGATACAGCAAATCCGGCCGGGCCGAACATAGTAGACAAAGCTCGTTTGAGATGCGTCGTGATGTAGCCCAATATAGAGGTGCCGCACACCCAGTATGCTTCACAGATGAAGTAATGGATCATCAAATCCCCGAGGGTTTCAAACCCGTGAACATCGAATCATACGATGGCACAACAGATCCTGCGGTATGGATCGAGGACTATCTCCTTCATATACACATGGCCCGCGGTGATGACCTACATGCCATCAAATACCTCCCACTCAAGCTTAAAGGACCTGCTCGGCATTGGCTTAACAGCTTGCCAGCAGAATCAATTGGTTGTTGGGAGGACCTGGAAGCCGCATTTCTCGACAATTTCCAGGGCACTTATGTGCGACCACCAGACGTCGATGACCTAAGCCACATAATTCAGCAGCCAGAGGAATCGGCCAGACAATTCTAGACACGGTTCCTAACCAAGAAAAATCAAATTGTTGACTCTCTGGACGCAGAGGCCCTAGCAGCCTTCAAGCATAACATCTGCGACGAGTGGCTTGCACGGTGTAACGCCCTCGATGCGGCTATATCTCCCACGTGTCGGAGCATGACTTAGAGGCATAACCGCATTGAAAGCAATGTCGCAAGTGAGGTAATCTTCGCAAACAACCCATGTAATACAATAGGGGAAAAGATACATAGTTGGCTTACAATCGCCACTTCACCCAATTACATGAAGAAAGCATTACATCATCCAAATACAATCAAGGCCCGACTACGGAGCCAAAATAAAAGAAGAACGCCAAATGCGACAAAGGTCCCCGATCGACCCCAACTGGGCTCCACTACTGATCAACTAGAACGAAACAACACAAAGGACAAGATCTTCATCGAGCTCCTCCTGAGCTTGGTTGCGTCATCTGCACGGACTCATCGGCACCTGCAAACTGGTTTTGGAAGTATCTGTGAGCCACAGGGACTCAGCAATCTCGCACCCTCACGATCAAGACTATTTAAGCTTATGGGTAGGTAAAGGTATGAGGTGGAGCTGCAGCAAGCGACTAGCATATATGGTGGCTAACATATTCGCAAAAGAGAGCGAGAAGAGAAGGCAAAAGCACGGTCGAGGAACTATGATCAAGAAGTGATCCTAGAACAACCTACGTCAAGCATAACTCCAACACCGTGTTCACTTCCCAGACCCTGCCGAGAACAGACCATCACGGTTACACACGCGGTTGATTCATTTTAAATAAGTTAAGGTTCAAGTTATCTACAACCGGACATTAACAAATTCCCATCTGCCCATAACCGCGGGCACGGCTTTCGAAAGTTCAAATCCCTGCAGGGGTGTCCCAACTTAGCCCATCACAAGCTCTCACGGTCAACGAAGGAATAGACCTCCTCCCGAGACATTCCGATCAGACTCGGTATCCCGGTTCTACAAGACATTTCGACAGGGTAAAACTAAACCAGCAAAACCGCCCGAATGTGCCGACAAATCCCGATAGGAGCTGCACATATCTCTTTCTCAGGGCACACCGGATCGTCCAAACTTCCGGTAGGCCAGCCCAGAGTTTCCCCTGGTGGCCACCGGCAGCTGACAAGTTGGACCAACACTCAAAGGAGCACTGGCCCGGGGGGGGGGGGTAAAATAATGATGACCCTCAGGAGCGCGACTCCCAAGGGAAAGAAAAGGCTAGGTGGCAAATGGTAAAACCAATGTTGGGCATTGCTGGAGAAGTTTTACTCAAGGCGAACTGTCAAGGGGTTCCCATAATAGCCCAACCGCGTAAGGAACGCAAAATCCGGGAACATAACACCGATATGACGGAAACTAGGGCGGCAAGAGTGGAACAAAACACCAGGCATAAGGCCGAGCCTTCCACCCTTTACCAAGTATATAGATGCATTAATTAAATAAGATATATTGTGATATCCCAACAAGTAAACATGTTCCAACCAGGAACAACATCTCCATGTTCAACAAGGAACAAAACTTCAATCTTCACCTGCAACTAACAACGCTATAAGAGGGGCTGAGCAAAGCGGTAACATAGCCAAACAACGGTTTGCTAGGACAAGGTGGGTTAGAGGCTTGGTTCAACAATATAGGAGGCATGATAAGCAAGTGGTAGGTATCGCATCATAGGCATAGCAAAAGAGCGAGCATCTAAACAAGCAAAGATAGAAGTGATTTCGAGGGTATGATCATCTTGCCTGAGATCCCACAAGGACGAAGAACGAGTCCATGAAGAAGATAAACGGACGTAGACGAATGGGTCCTCACAAACGCAACGTTACCGGAACCAACCCGAAGAAGCAAACACCGGAAAGAAGCACACAACATAGTAAACAAACCAACACATGAACATGACATGATATGCGGGATGCGGTATGCGATGCATATGCATGATATGACAGGAAATGCAAGAACCTGGCCTCAACTTGGAAATCCAAGTGTGCCACTGGAAAGATGATATGAAATCGCTTGAAAACGATATAAAGAACACCAGAATCGGAGTTACGGTTTGGAAATGGCAAGCGATTCAAATATGACACCGGTCTGCGATTTACAGCAAGTAGCCATCTAAATGCAATGAGATGAACATGCTACAACACCCAAACATGGCATAAAAATACATGGCAGGGATGCATTCAAGATGCTTAACAAAAGTCTGGCACTGAGCTACGGCCAATTCATCCATTAACAGATCCAAACAAGCATGGCAAAAATGCATATGGTAAACAGATTTCAGACTTAGTGAAATTAACACTTGTCTAGAATTTCAGATCAGGTAGCACACTTAGGAGCAACAAAACTACATGCTACAGGTCCTGAACATGACAAAGTAAAGCATGGCATGGAGCTACTCAAAGAGATTAACAAAAGTCCCTTACTGACCTTCAGCCAAAAGGGATCGGAAAATACAATTGCAAGCATGTGAACATGGCAAAAACATAATCAGTTCTCAGACTTAGTGAAAACTGGCACATGCTGAAACACATCTCAAGTAGGCATGTTTACGAGCTCGATGCACTCACTACGGAGCAAGTCATGATAAGCTAAGCATACACCCATCAAGAATACACAAAATGCAAGCTAGACATGGCAAGAACAATAGCATAGCATGCACGGATCAACTACAACATCATCGGCAAAATTGCAAAAAAGTTGACAATCTACCCAGATTCACAAAGTAGCAAAAGTAGAGCTCGATTGACTCAAGCTAGGGTGCTTGATAATTGCAAACAAAGACATGTATGGATAGAGCACAACAAGATTAACAAAACATCCTTACTGATCATCCTCAAAAGAGGCACGGATCACTAGGAAACAACATGAACATATGGCAATATGAGATAACAGCTCAAGGACTTAGTGGAAATGCTAAGTCCCTGAAAACAGAATTACCAAGTGCACCACTTTACAAGCTTGTGCTAGTCACCACACACATCACAAAAATACATGGGTTGCACCTCTGGAAAGATGACAAAACCCTTAACAAAACATATGTAGAACATCAGGGCATATCATGCACACAATAATCATGGCAAAAATGACAAAAGGTTAAATGGAGCAGCAGATCTGACAATTAACTCAAGTAGCACTCTTCTAACAGCATTTCGGGCATCAAGATGAACTCAAATGAAAATGATGCAATGAGATGAAATGATGTACTCTCTGAGACGAACATTTTGATATGCTATATGCATGAATCGGAGCTACGGATGCAAAGTGACTGCATGATGAACATAGGCATGTGAATCTGGGAATTTCGAGGACTTAGTAGAAATTACCACTCCGAAAACAAATCTAGGGTTTCGGGGCACGCAGAACGAGGTTCGCCGGAAAATGTCGCCGGACTTGACGGGGGAGAGAAGGACGTCGACCGGAGGTGAAGGAGAGGATGCCGAAGTCGTCGGGATCGCCAGATCCGGTGACGGCAGTGCCGGGCAGCGCACTCCGGCGGGGATCCGTGGTGAGGCACGCCGGTGGTTGTAGGCGCCGGCGTGGTGGAGCTTGGCGGCAGAGGCGGCGGCGCGGCGAAGGCGCATGGAGGCGGCGCGCGGCCCGAGGAAGCGGGCGGTGGAGCGCGGGACGGGCGCCGGTGCGGGAGGCCAGGGCGCTGGCGCGAAGA
>NC_041388.1:640366763-640397271 GCF_002162155.2 Triticum dicoccoides | reverse complement strand
GAGATCCGGGCTCGGCGGGCCGGATCTGGGTTCCGAGGCCCGCGGCGGGAGGCGCGGTGGCGGAGGCCACGTGGCGGCGGATGATAGGGTGCGGGAGGCGGCTCGGCTGACGTGGCAGCGCCTTATTCGTCGGAGTGAGGTGGCTGATGGCGGCGGACATGTCCGGCCAGTGGCGGAGATGCGTCCGGTGGCGCGAGGTAGAGGAAGACTAGGGTTTCGTCCGCGAATTTGGAAGGGTTGCACATATATATAGGTAGAGGGAGCTAGGAGAGTCCAAATGAGGTGCGGTTTTCAGCCACGCGATCGTGATCGAACGACCGAGATGATGGAAGAGGTTTAGGTGGGTTTTGGGCCACTTTGGAAGGGTGTTGGGCTGCAACACACACGAGGCCTTTTCGGTCCCTCGGTTAACCGTTGGAGCATCAAACGAAGTCCAAATGGTACAAAACTTGACAGGCGGTCCACCGGTAGTAAACCAAGGCCGCTTGGCAAGTCTCGGTCAATCCGGAAATGTTTAATCCCCATACACGAAAGAAAGGTAGAAATTACCACCGGAGGAGAATGGAGCACCGGAATGCAAAACGGACAACGGGGAAAATGCTCGGATGCATGAGACGAACATGTATGCAAATGAAGTGCACATGATGACATGATATGCAAATGCATGACACGCAAGCAATGAAAAGGCAACAACAGCGAATAACCGGACGACACCTGGCACATCGGTCTCGGGGCGTTACACACGGCACCTAGGACAGGAAAAGCCAAAATCTATGGCAGCCCTCACGACACTTATGACCCGCTTTTGCGCAGGAGAAGACAGCTGGCTAGGTCGTAGCAATAACATGACCAAGAGCCCTGGTAATTCGGATACCAAGGACAGCAGTGGCAGGTCGCGTCGCAACAAGAAAAAGCGCCGCGTTAATGGTGAAATGCTGAGGATACGGCAGTTAATGCCGGATTCAAAGGCTCTAAACCCGGTCAGCGAAAAAAGCCATTCAAAATAAATAATCCGGGCCCGTCCAGTTTGGACCGAATACTCGACTGCTCATGCCAGATACATGGCACCCCCGAAAAACCAGCCAATCACGCCAACAGGGATTGTTGGATGGTCAAGCAGGCAGGCAAGTTAAATGCCGAGAGCAGAGACAAGGGGCTGCATAGCGATGACGAGGAGGAGCCCCGGCCGCCGAACAACAATGGACAGAAAGGTTTTCCCCCACAAGTGCGGACGGTGAACATGATATACGCAATCCACGTCCCCAAGAGGGAGCGGAAGCGTGTGCTAAGGGACATATACGCGATGGGGCGAGTCGCCCCAAAGTTCAACCCGTGGTCTTCCTGCCCGATCACTTTTGATCGAAGGGACCACCCCACTAGCATCCGTCATGGCGGATTCGCCGCATTGGTTTTAGACCCAATTATTGACGGATTTCACATCACTAGAGTCCTTATGGACGGCGGCAGCAGCCTGAACCTGCTTTATCAGGATACATGGCGGAAAATGGGCATCGATCCCTCGAGGATTAAACCCACCAGAACGACCTTTAAAGGCGTCATACCAGGTGTAGAAGCCAACTGTATAGGCTCAGTTACACTTGAAGTGGTCTTCGGATCTCCGGATAATTTCCGAAGTGAGGAGTTAATCTTCGACATAGTCCCGTTCCGCAGTGGCTATCACGCACTGCTCGGGCGAACCGCATTTGCCAAGTTCAATGCGGTGCCGCACTACACATACCTCAAGCTCAAGATGCCAGGCCCTCGAGGCGTCATCACGGTCAATGGAAACACCGAATGCTCTCCCCGAATGGAGGAGCATACGGCGGCTATCGCAGCGGAAGTAAAAAGCAGTCTGTCAAGGCAATTCTCTAGTCTGGCCATTAAACGTCTGGACACCGTTAAGCACGCCCGGAGTAACCTACACCAAGACCGCCCCGCACGTTCAGAGCAAGCATAGCAATGCGGCCCCAACCCCAGCCCTCGCGAATCTGCGAAACCAGTGCTGCATGTATATAACTATGCTCTGGAAATACCATGGGCACAGGGGGAGGAGCACCATCACGGCACGCCCAAAACGCGGCTTAAACCGCACTCGGGGCTGCCGATTTCTTAATTTTCTCTTATTTTCAGGACTCCATTCTTCGAAAGGCTTTTCCGACAGTACAATTGCCGCACAAACGATACAACCAGGGAAGCAAAAAGCTACGCCGCACTACGGAACTCTAAGGTGGTCTCTATAACGAGCAGTATACCTGTTTCGCATAACATTCCGCAGCTCGCCCCTGAAAAGGACATATTTGATAGTCCCATCTTTTGCTTATTGCACTATTTGTATCACTCTGCTTTGATCGCAGCTTTTTTAAATAAACAGTGCATAGCTTCCGTCTATTATTGCATTACCTTTTTTACGAATATATGTTCATTAATGACATGTTGCACCCATACACTTTGGTACGGCCAATACGCCAGGGGCTTAAGTACCCCACAATACGGTGTGAGAAGTCCGAACACTTTCACAAGTGCGGCACCTCGAACTTACAGCATTATATGCATCGGCTCCGAATCATGTCTTGGGTCAATAGTTGGGTTTGCCCGGCTCCTATGTTTTGGTACCTTACGTTCCGTTATATCGACTAAGGTAGCACTAGGAGAACTACTACGATTGTGCCCCGGTTGAGCTGGGCTAAGCACCTCAGTAGAGAAAGCTAAAATTGACCGTCATGATGAGGCGAGAGCTGGTCGCTGTTCGAGAGGTTTTCGAGTCCCTAAAGACTTATGCCGCTTAGAGCGAGGAGTCGGCTTTGTCCGGCCTAGGCGTGGATAGCGCCCCGAACTCGGTCTTTTGAACACTAGGGGCTTTGCCGAAATTTAAAATTATAGAATTCTATGGCTAAGTGAGAGTGTTCAAGCATTATAGTCCGATTGCCTTGTTCGTTGTGTTGAGCGCCTCCCTCGAAGGACCCAAGAATGGGAAAAAGAGCGCTCATGTTTATCCCGAACACCCCAGCACTCGTGCCATGGGGGCAGAAGCCGACGACTCGCCATCTCTCAAATTTGATAAACGGTCGCACAGAAGGTAATATTTTAAATTCAAAACGCACTGCTTAGCGCACATGAACAAGTTTTCAGCGCACAGGACAAAACGAGTGAGTTTGCTGAAAAATTACATCCATGGAACATTCATCCGCCACAAGGCGGGCACCCTTCAGAACTCCCTCATAATACATCTCGGGCTTGCGATGCTCCTTTCCTGGCGGTGGCCCGTCCTTCACAAGCTTCTCAGCATCCAGCTTGCCCCAGTGCACCTTCGCACGGGCAAGCGCCCTACGGGCACCATCGATGCATACAGAGCGCTTGATGACTTCGAGCCTTGGACATGCCTCCACCAGCCACCTCACCAGCCGGAAGTAGCTCCAAGGCATGGCCTCTCCAGGCCACAACCGGACTATTTGGCCCTTCATGGCCTGTTCGGCCACCTTATGGAGCTTGACCAGCTATTTCAGCTGGTCGCTTAAGGGCACCGGGTGTTCGGCCTCAGCATACTGAGACCAAAAGACCTTCTCCGTCGAGCTTCCCTCCTCGGCTCGGTAGAAGGCGGCGGCATCCGACACGCTACAGGGCAAGTCTGCGAATGCTCCTGGAGAGCTCCGGATTTGGGTAAGTGACAAGTAATTCACTTTTACGTGCTTGCTTTGCATAAAGAATGCCTTACCCGCCGCTATCTTTTTTATTGCCTCAACCTCCTGGAGGGCCTTCTGGGCTTCGGCCTTGGCAGACTTGGCATCTTCAATGGCCGCCGCAAGCTCAGACTCTCGCGTCTTCGAGTCAAGCTCCAAACTCCCATGTTTTTTCATGAGAGCCTAGAGCTCTTGCCGCTCCTCGCCAACCTGCGTCTCATGCTTCTCCCGCCCGGTGCGCTCCGTGGCCGCCCTCTTTTCGGCCTCGGACAGCGCTTGCTTAAGGGTCGCCACCTCAGTTGTGGCACCTACAAATAGCCGCTTTAATCCTGTCACTTTTTGCAATTGCACCTTTCACATATTTCCATAAGGTATTTCTTACCTTCCTTCTCCTCGAGCTGCTGCTTGGCTAGGCCGAGCTCTTGCTCGGACCGCTCGAGGTTCTTCTTCAGCGTATCCACCTCTGCAGTCAGTGCGGTAGAGGCCAGCAGTGAAGCCTGCATACGCATATTGACTTGATTATGTTAGACTCCTGCGAATGTTATTAGATCCTTTATTCGGCTTTTCTTTTCAAACACCGAACAGAGCATCAGGGGCTACTATCTATGCGTTAATATTTTTACATATTCTTTACTTACCTCAAAGCCTGTTAGAAGGCTGGCACAGGCTTCAGTTAGTCCGCTATTGGCGGACAAAACCTTCTGGATCACCACACTCATAATAATGCGGTGCTCCTCATCGATGGAGGCGCCGTTAAGCGTCTCCAGCAAATTGTTCGGTGCCTCCCGTTGGACGGAGGTCACTGGCTCGGTAGGCTCGCTCCTCTTGGAAGGAGGCTGCCTACCGGAGTCCAGAACCATTGAAGGTTCCAGCGTGGTGTCCGGCTCAAAGCCGGACTTAGAGCCCTTGGGGGTTCTATCCCCTTCATGCTTGGAGTCCGGGAGGTCGCCTTGCGGCACCTCCAGGGCCACCTCCTCCTGGCTTGGAACCTATTGGGACAACACCTCGGCGTCATCCGTAGGGTGGGGGGAGGTAGCCGTCGGAAGCGAATTCACATCTGACGAATCCAGGGAACCGCTCGACGACACGTCGAGCTGGTCTTTGGGTGGACTGCATAAACATGTTCGACATAAAGAAAAGCTGTGCAATGGAGGAATACTATGAACCACTCTGGTATCCAGACACTTACAATCTCGCCAGGGGCTTGTCCCTGTGCGGCCACTCCTCTTCGCCGTCGTCGGCGTTGGTGGAGCCGTCCGGAGGATGGGTTTTCCCCTTCTTGGACCCTTCGGCCTCCCCAGTTGGGGTGGCCTTCCTTTTTTTTTCTCCCCTCGCTGGAGGGGGAAAGGTCTCTTCTTCATACTCCTCGTCTTCACAGGAGGAGTGCGTCTTGGAGTCGTCGGATGATGAATGCGACAACCCCAGGCGTCGGGCACTCTTTCGAGTCCCCGTGGCCTTCTTCTTGGCCTTCTTCTCCGGCACCACATAGGGTACCGAAACCAGCAGCTTCGCCAAGCGAGCGTCCGCTGGGCCTTCGGGCAAAGGAGCCGGACAGTTGATCTGTCTAGACGTCTCCTGCCAATCCTGTCAAAGGTAAGGGAGCTTAGATCCCGCATGGAGTCAAACTATGAAAAACTAATACCCTGTAAAAGGTAAAAACAGCTTACCGCACGAGCGCGACGCTGCGTGCTGAATCCGCGATCCTCGGTAGCGGATGCGGGGGCCTCGGCTCCCTTGAAAAGCACCTTCCAGGCATCTTCGTACGTCGTGTCGAAGAGCCTGCTCAGATCTCGGTGCTGCGCCGGGTCGAACTCCCACAGGTTGAAAGCCCGTTGTTGACACGGGAGGATCCGGCGGATGAGCATAACCTGGACTACGTTAACAAGTTTGAGCTTCTTGTCCACCAGGGTTTGGACGCATGTTTGGAGTCCGGTTAGCTCTCCTTCTTTACCCCACGACATGGCCGTCTCTTTCCAGGAGGTGAGCCGTGTAGGGGGTCCGGATCGAAACTCGGGGGCTGCAACCCATTCAGGGTCGCGCGGCTCGGTGATGTAAAACCACCCCGATTGCCACCCCTTTAGGGACTCCACGAAGGAGACCTCGGGCCATAGGATGTTGGGCATCTTGCCCACCATGGCGCCTCCGCACTCCGCCTGGGTGCTGTGCACCACCTTCTGCTTGACATTGAAAGTCTTGAGCCATAGGCCGAAATGGGGGCGGATGCAGAAGAAAGCCTCGCACACGACGATAAACACCGAGATATTGAGGACAAAGTTCGAGGCCAGATCATGGAAATCCAGGCCATAATAGAACATGATCCCCCGGATAAATGGGTGGAGAGGGAAGCCCAGTCCGCAGAGGAAATGGCCGAGGAACACCACGCTCTCATGGGGCCTAGGGGTGGGGATGAGCTGCCCCTCTTCAGGAAGCCGGTGCGCAATGTCGTTAGACAAGTATCCGGCCTTCCTTAATCTTTTGATGTGTCCCTCCGTGACGGAGGAGACCATCCACTTGCCTCCCGCTCCGGACATGGCTGGAGAGGGTTGAGGTGGGGTGTGCGGACTTGGGCGCTGGAGCTTGAGTGCGCGGAAATGGATAGGCAAATGAGGAAGAAGGCATGGATGAAAAGGTGGATCCTTATCCCCTTATATGGGCGAACGCGACTATGCGCCCCCACCAGCCTGGTAAAACTCGCTTATCTCCCAAGCGCCATAGTCAATGGCGCAGTTGGGTTACCCACACCCGTATTGATGAGAATCCCGAAATAAGGGGACATGATCTCTGCTTTAACAAGACGTGCCAAGGAAACCACCTCGCTAAACGCGCTGAGGTGGGACAGTAAAATGATTCGAATAAAGACTTGGCCGTGGTGTGATGTCATGCTACGCAATATGTCAGCAGATTAGATTTGTGTAAATATTATTCTCTCTATGGCGATATGTGGAAACTTATTTTGTAGAGCCGGACACTACCTTTGTGTTCAAAATCTTCTATGAAGTACTTGGAGGAGGAACCCGCCTTGCAATGCTGAAGACAATCTGCGCGCCGGACTCGTCGTGTGTCGGTGTTCTGGGAACGGGGGTCCCCAGACTTGCCTGCCTGCGGCCTGTGGCGTGGCTCAAAAGGGGGCGCAGCACGACCCATCTTCATCAACACGAACCCAAGACCCTCACGAGGGTCCAAGCCTCGCGAGGCGGACGACGCAAGGCTTCCTCAGGCACGGCCTCATCAGGCTGGCTCACGAGGAGGTGGAGAGATCAAGGCGGGGTACCTCACGAGGTGCCCATGACGCAAGCCATGACAACTCAGGGCGCCAGGCGGGTGTCAGCCCGCGCAGCGTCCTCCTTTCCTCTTTGGTGCAAAGGGGCCAAGCGCAGCCGCGGAGTACCGAGGCATCAGGCAAAGGTTGCCATTTCAGTGCAACGAGACCAAGACCAGGAGGACTATGACAAGGAGGTCACCGTGGAGCCCAAGACGGCGTCATCACCAGAGCTTTGTGCAGGCGAAGACTACTTTTGTCAGGATAGCTGATACTTGATGTCCCCCTTCAAATTAGCCCGCCATTGTTGCCTCCCTTCCCGCTCAATATTTGGGAAGAGGACCAGGGCCTCTATAAATAGGACTAGCCACCCACACAGCAAAGGGGGTCGGCAAAAGGTCAGGGAGAGAGAGAGAGAGAAAGGTGGTTGAACTCCTCCCAGCAGTTCATCGCCTCAGCCAAGAACAGACCCTCGCGAGGCTGTTCTTCCTTGTATTGTTCATCATCACCAGCCCAAGAGGCAATCCACACACCACACACTGGAGTAGGGTATTACACCACAACGGTGGCCCGAACCAGTATAAACCCTGTGTCTCTTGTGTTGTTCTTTCCTTAGTTTAGATCTTAGCATGGCGGAGGGGTGCAGGAAGGTAGGAGGCGAAATCTCCGCGCGCACCCCAGTGTTCGAACCTCAAGGGTCTGCCGGAACCCGAAATCCGACATTTGGCGCGCCAGGTAGGGGTGCGCCGGAATTCGTCTTCCACCGCTCCGTGCCCCGTCGCATCGTCATCACCATGCCCGGCGACCAGGAGGGCAACCCAGACCCATGGGCGGCATGGCCCGCCCGCACAGAGCCGCTCGCCTCAGGTGACCCCATGCCCCAGGAAGCTCGCGGTCCGCAGGGCGCTGCGGGCCGCGGGCGACACGGACAGGCTTCGACAGCTCTCACACCGCGGCAGGCGCGGTCGGCAACAAGGGCCTCCAATCACGCCACGACTACGACACCGTACACCCGCCGGGAGCAAGCGAACTCGAGGGCCGCGCTCACGGTGGCTCGAGAGCTGCTGCAGTGCAGACTGCTGGAGGGCGGCCGCGACGTGCTGCTGGAGCGGGTGGCAGAGCTCCTGGGCTTCGCCGCCTCGGGGGCTCACCCCTTCTGCACCCAGCTCCCATCTCCAAGCCAGGGCGGCCCGCGCGGGGGCCCCGCGCGCGCCCGTGGGCTCCAAGGCTACACCAACACCAGCGAGGCTATCAGCACCGGACTGGCAGCGGCGCAGCCCTCGCTCCTGGTCCGTGAAGAAGAAGGGCTCAACGCGACCCACGGCCCCAGTGAACAGCCGCGCTGCCACCCCACGATAGGCGCATCAGGCAGGACCGCGTGGCACGCAAAGCACTACGGCGCGGCCTTCGGGATGGCGGCGCCAGAGGAATACGTGCCCCTCATGATGGATCAAGGACACTCACACGAGGGCGAGCCAGGCTCGCTCCTCAGCCCGAGCCGGGAGGACGAGGCGCCAGAGGCTGAGTCCTTCCAGGAGTCTTGGGACGGTCCCACTGGGCACGCTGGAAGCAGCGATTATCGGGTACCCCTAATTCTTCAGCAGGCGTACGCTAACCGCAGGAGGTGCAGGTTGCCGCAGCGGGCAGCTGCCCCGCTCCCACAGCCTCCTACCCCTCGGGAGGAGGACGCAGGGGGCTGCAGGAGAGGGGCAGGGATTCAACATCACCACCATGGCGTTCGGAGCAAGGCGTTCTCAGGAGGTAGGCCCTCCGGTGGGGAGGTGCCCCAGGGCCTGCCCCCGGCGGAGGACCCGTGGTCGTCGGGGGAACTGCTGGCGACTGCTCTACCTCATCGGCGGCGTCCTGGATTCCGGTCGTCGTTGATGGCACTAGAGTGTGGCGCAAGGCGGGGCCCTCATCTGGCGATAGAAGCAAGGCCAGTACCTGTGAAGAAGGCCCAGTGCCTGTGAAGCTCGCCGCCCCGTGACACTCTCACGTAATAATGAGTGGGGCTGTACACGCCCCTGAGTCTCAGGGGTGCCGGCCTCAGGCCCTGGGGCTCCCTCCCACGCTCAGTGGCAGCACTTAGCTCCGCAATGGTGAGAAGACGCCCAAGACTAGACTAGGTGCCGGACGCGGCCTTTTGTTTGCTTTCGTTGCTCTTCCCCCTGGTTGTCGCTTTTCCCCACTGGATTCAAGTTGGATTCGAATTTGAGATTTGTGTGTGTTCGGGGAGGGGTGCTTAGTCTCGTTCGAGCAATTTCTCGCGTTTTGGTTACCACTTCGCCTCAGCCGCCTCCCCTCGCGAGCCCCTCGCGAGCCGGGTCAGGCCTAGCTTGCGCGCAACCCAGACTGCCGCTGCCGCGTCCTCTCAGGAGGGTGTTTTACTGCAGATCCTACAGATTCAATCAGGGGACACTCAGGACACCACAACCCCCACGGGCTGCCTCAGGGCTAGCGCGGAACAAAGGTATACTAGCCGACCAGCGCGCCGCTTGAGCCAGCCACTTGGCGTGGGCACACGGGCGGTGTGGCTTCTACTTATATGATAAACATAAGTTTTACATGAGGGCCCCCCCTCCAAAATGCTCTCATAGTCATCAGGCCAAAACCTGAGTTCTATTCATGCAGGGTAAGGAAGCAGGAACGATGTATAGTCAGTCGGACGAATCCCCCAATGCGTCCTCAGGAGCACCACCTGGGCCGTTGCTGGCGCCGCTGAACTCGCCATCGCTGTCCGCGTCGCCGCCGGCGGCGTCAGGGCCGCCCATCGCGCTGCCCTCGTCTGCCTCCACGATCGCATCATTGTTGTCTGAGGCAAAGGCCCTGATAAGAGCGTCCACATTGTCCTCCACCCAGTGCGCCAGGTCGCCTCGGACAGCCTGGGGGACTGGGGCGATCGCGGCATCAAAATCAAAATGGGGATCCATGTTCCGGAGGTGACTGAAGACGCGGGAAAAGGTGCGCCTGAGCAGGGCGCGGCTCCTCTCCTCCACCAACCTGGCAGCCCTGGTCGACCATGCCTCCAGCTGCGTCACCACATCAGTGAAGAACTGGAGATTGCCCGCGTAGTTGATTGCGTGCGGCTCACCGACGGCCTCCTCGCAGATGTTGCCCAAGGCCGCGTTGGCTCTCTCCCGGATAGTGGTGAGCATGGGGCCGTGCTCATGCTCCAAGATCCGCCGCTGACGTATCTCGTCCGCATTCTGACGTGCAACAGCCTCAGCCTCCTCCACCCGCTGACGAAGAAGGAGCACCTCAGCATGGGAGGTGGTTAACTCACCTCGCGCCACCTCAAGGGCGGCCCGGGAAGCATCGGCCCGCCGCACCGCCTCCTCCAGCTTGGCCCTCAAAGCGGCAGTCCTGCCTTCGGCTTCGGCCCGGATTAAGCGCAGCTTCTCTTCAAACTCGTGCTTGAGGTTCAAATGTTCCATCGCCACTCGACGTCCGACCTCCTCCAGGACGCGGGCTTCCTGTGAAACAACATCATCCTCCGCGTGTGTCACCAAGCGCTCCCTCGTCTCCAGACACTCGTACTCACGGGTACGTTCGGTGGCTTCTAGTGTCAGCGCCTCCTCACGCCTCTGGAGCTCTGCTGAGTCGCCAGAGGCCACCTTCATCGACGCGAGGGCTGCCTCGCGCAGCTCCACCTGCTCCTCCAGCGAGCGGCACCAGGCCAGAGGCTCCCGAGCCCGCTCCTCCGCAGCCGTTCGCCGCCAGTCAGCCTCCCGAGCCTTCTCGGCGGCCCGAGACCGGGCCTCCCGAGAGGCCACCAACGCCGCCTTGGCCTCTGCTTCATCAAGATCACGCTCACGGCGCGCGAGGGCGATGGCGCCCTCCAGCTCGCGCCTCTCTGCAGCCAGGCGCAGGCCCTCGGCCTCAAGGCGCGCGTCTTCATCAGCAAGCTCCTCACCAAGCAGGCTCACTGCGTCAGTCGCCCTTCGAAGGAATCCTTGGTGGAAAGCGTGACGCTCCCGGGCACGCTCGAGCACATCTTCCAGACCATCATCCGCCCCGAGCAAGCGCCGGGGGCCGCGAGTCAGCACTCCCCCTCCGGGCTGGGGGCTGGGGGCTGGCACCCTCGCGACGGCCGGGCACGCCGCGTCAGAAGCCCGGCCTGGGGCCAGCCCGTCCTCAGGAGAAGAGCGCAGGAAGCGCCTTAGCCAATCGCAGTTTACGACCAAGGGAGAGGCCCATGGCAGGCTGGCTATGCCATGAGAAGGCCTGCGAAGGAGGATCGCAAGGTGCGCGGGGCCATGGTGTGCCTCGGGATGGTTCGCCTCTTCGATCGCCCTCACCACAAGGGCTCCGCTGCTCGGAGCGCTCGAGGACGGTGGAGGGGGCGAAGCCAAGCGGGACGACTCCTCAGCTGTCTCAGCAAGCTCGGCTGGAAGGGGCGTGCGGAGCAAGGGTCAGTACAAATAACAGAAGGATCGGGAGCCGGGAAAGGAAAAGGCTTACTCATCAGTGGCAAAGTACTTCCTACGCTTCAGCAAGCGACAAGGATAATCGTCGCCCAGGGCCTCCCTTTTTTTCTGGAGAGCCTCGAAGTTCATGCGGAAGCGGCCCAAGAGTTGGGCGCATGGATCAACCTTCGACGAAGACGGAGCGGCAAGGCGATCTACGGCAGAGGCGCCTGCCCGATGTGCGCTGCCAATCGCCTCCCCAAGAGGCGCAGCTGGAGCCTCAGGGGCCCCAGTCGCAGGCATTGAGAGCAGCTGCTCGCCACCCTCAGCCTCAGCGGCACGGGCCCCGAGAGATGCTTCCTCATGAGCCTTGTCCGGCGATGTCACCGCGCCAGGAGCCCCCTCGGCCTCTGGCGCCTCGTGCCTCCCTGCTCCACCACTCAAGGATGAGTCGCCCTAGCCGACTGGTAGGGCAGTCACCATCACTGGGTTCTCGCGAGGCCCCTGAAGGCCGGCGGGGCGCGGCCCCCACTCATCAAAGACAGGCATCTGCTTCACAAAGTCGCCCCTGCTCTGGCAGAGGTACAGCAAGGCCCCTCCCTGCCGGACGCTGCCGGGGTTGGGGTCCCCAGCCAGGGTCAAGAGCGCCATCCTCAGCACCTCAGGAGTCAGGTCCTCTTCCTGGAGCCTCATACGATCCTCGCGCCCATGGAAGGCCCACATTCGGCGAGAGTGGCGTTGAAGAGGAGCAACGCGGCATAGCAGGAACTCCTTCACCACCTTGGGTGCTGTCACACCAAGCGACCTCAAGAGCGCGAAGTGGCGCCAGACGAAGACGAGCCGGGGGCTCTCAAGCGGCGCCAGACGGCAGGCGAGGTGGGCCCCAATAGCAAGGGGCTGGGCACCCCTGCGTCCACATACAGCCACCGCTCGTGGAATCCGACCGCGGGCAGGGAAAGCTTGAAGTCAATCCCAGAGGCCGCCGTCTCAGGCGCGGCAACGAAGCTCACACAAGCCCAGCATTGGGAAGGGTCGACAAGATGCAACGAGAAGAAGTGGCGCAGCAGGGCAACCGAAGGAGGGATGCCCACCATAGCTTCGCAAACAAAGGCGAAGACCGAAAGGAGGGTGATGAATTCAGGACCCAGATGCATCATGTGGATCTGATAGTGGGAAAGCACGGCGTTGAAGAAATCAGAAAAGGGAGGAACCAGACCCGCCCACAGGGCGTCGGCAAGATACGGGACCTCGGTGGCTGTCCTGTCGATGGAGAAGTGGGACGCGGGCCAGGCCGTCGTCCTCCCGCATTCATTGAAGATGGTGGCCAGAGCCAAGTTGACCTGGCCCAAGCCCTCGGTGGGGGCCGCCGACAGCGGCGGGCAAGGCGGAGACACGGGTTTCTTCCCTCTCCCCTTCTTCGTCGGAGCCATGGCAATCGGAAGGGGGGAGGGAGGCTCGAGATTGAGTTGAAAACAGAAATCGGAGTTCGAGCGGAGGAAGGATAGAGGGCACTCGAGCGATAAAAGGGGAACGGCTGTGTACGACTACGGGTCCGCCTAGCACGGCACAAGATAAGGAGGGCGTGGGGGAATAGTGCCGCCCACGTCCAATCAACCGCCATGCGGTGCCCAAGGCCGCAGGCTGTTAGGGCCCGCGGCGCTTCGCTCTTGCCCTTCCGCCTCCCTGCACGGCCAAGGCCGGGCGCGCCTTGGGCCTAGGGGCTACTGTCGGCGTTCTGGGAACGGGGGTCCCCAGACTTGCCTGCCTGCGGCCTGCGGCGTGGCTCAAAAGGGGGCCCAGCACGGCCCATCTTCATCAACATGAACCCAAGACCCTCGCGAGGGGCCAAGCCTCGCGAGGCGGACGATGCAAGGCTTCCTCAGGCACGGCCTCGTTAGGCTGGCTCGCGAGGAGGCGGAGAGATCAAGGCGGGGTACCTCACGAGGTGCCCATGACGCAAGCCATGACAACTCAGGGCGCCAGGCGGGTGCTAGCCCGCGCAGCGTCCTCCTTTCCTCTTTGGTGCAAAGGGGTAAAGCGCAGCCGCGGAGTACCGAGGCATCAGGCAAAGGTTGCCATTTCGGTGCAACGAGACGAAGACCAAGAGGACTACGAGATGGAGGTCACCGTGGAGCCCAAGACGGCGTCATCACCAGAGCTTTGCGCAGGCGAAGACTACTTTTGTCAGGATAGCTGATACTTGTTGTCCCCCTTCAAATTATCCCGCCATTGTTGGCTCCCTTCCCGCTCAATATTTGGGAAGAGGACCAGGGCCTCTATAAATAGGACTAGCCACCCACACAGCAAAGGGGGTCGGCAAAAGGTCAGGGAGAGAGAGAGAGAGAGAAAGGTGGTTGAACTCCTCCCAGCAGTTCATCGCCTCAGCCAAGAACAGACCCTCGCGAGGCTGTTCTTCCTTGTATTGTTCATCATCACCAGCCCAAGAGGCAATCCACACACCACACACTGGAGTAGGGTATTACACCACAACGGTGGCCCGAACCAGTATAAACCCTATGTCTCTTGTGTTGTTCTTTCCTTAGTTTAGATCTTAGCACGGTGGAGGGGTGCATGAAGGTAGGAGGCGAAATCTCCGCGCGCACCCTAGTGTTCGAACCTCAAGGGTCTGCCGGAACCCGAAATCCGACATCGTCATTGAAGCCTGGTTCAGGGGCTACTGAGGGAGTCCTGGATTAGGGGGTGTCCGGATGGCCGGACTATACCTTCACCCGGACTCCTGGACTATGAAGATACAAGATTGAAGAATTCGTCCCGTGTCCGGAAGGGACTTTCCTTGGCGTGGAAGGCAAGCTTGGCGATACGGATATGTAGATCTCCTACCATTGTAACCGACTCTGTGTAACCCTAGCCCTCTCTGGTGTCTATATAAACCGGAGAGTTTTAGTCCGTAGGACGAACAACAATCATACCATAGGCTAGCTTCTAGGGTTTAGCCTCTCTGATCTCGTGGTAGATCTACTCTTGTACTACCCATATCGTCAATATTAATCAAGCAGGACGTAGAGGTTTACCTCCGGCAAGAGGGCCCGAACCTGGGTAAAACATCGTGTCCCCTACCTCCTATTACCATCCGGCCTAGACGCACAGTTCGGGACCCCCTTTTCCTGACCTGGCCGAGACCTTCTGAATCCGGCATTTACTGCCGTGCTCTTCGGGCTGTCTTCTTTATTCCGGCGCTTATTATTTTTGCTGCACCGTGATTTCCTGTTTCCATCTCTAACTTCAGATGTACCGGGGTCGCTGGTGCTGCATCAGGCTAGCCAACTATCCTCACCCGCGCAAAAGCGGGTCATGAGGCTTGTTAAAGCTGCCATTGTTCTCGTCTTTTCTTGGCCGAGGTGTCTAGCAAGCCATTCGTCGCGGATGCTATGCTTAAAAGCTGCCAAGGCTTCAGCGTCCGGACAGTCGACTATTTGGTTCTTTTTAGTAAGAAACCTGTTCCAAAGCTTTTGGGCTGACTCTCCGGGCTGTTGAGTTATATGACTCAAATCGTCCGCGTCCGGAGGTTAGACATAAGTCCCTTGAATATTTGCCCGAAAAGCGTCTTCGAGCTCTTTCCAGCTTCCAATGGAGCTTTCGGGGAGGCTTTTAAGCCAGTGCCGAGCTGGCCCTTTGAGTTTGAGGGGTAAATACTTAATGGTGTGGAGATCATCTCCTCGAGCCATATGGATATGGAGGATAAATTCCTCAATCCAGACCCTAGGGTCTGTTGTTCCGTCGTATGCCTCTATGTTTATGGGTTTGAATCCCTCTAGAAATTCATGGTCCAGCACCTCGTCGGTGAAACATAGGGGGTGTGCGGCACCCTTGTATCTAGGTGTACCGTGGTGTTCGAATGTTTGTTGTGTTGCATCATATGCCGGAGCGCGCTTGCGTGGTCCATAAATGGATCTGGTTGCGTCGTCCTTTTGATGCGAGCCATTGCATGGATCACGTATTGGCTCATGTGCGGCGTTGTCTGCCGCTCTATGTTGGCCATGAGGTCGTCTATCCGGCCAGATGGCCGTTTTAATATTTGGTTGCGTGGGATCTAAGGCCTCCTCATCGAATTCAGGTAGCAACTTCCACTTCGGGTAGCTCTTGGTGTGGCAATTACCGCCTTTCTTTGCTGTTGTGTTGAGTACTTTACTTCATCTGATTCGGAGTATGTCTTGTGCAGCTTTGAGCCTTTGCTTCTGTTTTTTTAGACTCCTCGCGATGGCAACAAGCCTTTGATGGGAATTCTGTTGCCCCGGGTGTCTGTCCGGTGTGATGTCATCCAGACTATTATCTTTGACAGAGTCAGGTTGTTCGGTTTGATTCTCCGTGTTGCCGTGGTCCGGCGATGGTTCACCCTGCTCTAACGCTGGGTCTATATGATCGTTGTTTCTGGCGAGACGGGATTTGGAGCGGTGCTTACGCCGCCGCTTTGACTGCTTCTCGAGGGGACAACCCATCGTTGCGTCCTTCCGTTCCTCGTCGTCGTTTTCTTTTGGTGTGTCCGCTATGTATATGTCATGTGATGAAGTGGGCGTCCAGTGCCTTGTGGGTAGTGGTTTCTGTTCGTCTCTTGCATCATCGTCCATACCATCGATGTCTTCGGAGCCGAAGTCGAGCATGTCAGTTAAGTCATCAATAGTGGCTACTAAGTGGGTGGTGGGTGGGCGGCGAATTTCTTCGTCATCCGCATCCCAATCTTGCCAGACATAGTTCGGCCAGGATCCTCCTAACAAGGAGAGCGACCTTAATGAGTTTAGTATGTCGCCAATGGGCGAGTGCTGAAAAATATCCATGGAGGTAAACTCCATGACCTGCGCCCAATCGGATTCGCTAGGAATGGGCGCAGGCGGTTCGGAGTCCGTGGCCGGAGAAGGATCCGGCAGTTTGACAACACGGCTCTCGTGCAGGGTAAGGTCGATGTTCGGCTCGATCACCGATGAGGATAAGGCTTCCGTGGCGGGGTCCATCCACCCGTCCATGGAAAGTGCAACTGGCTCCGAATTGAGGGTCAGAGCGGCTGCCGGTGCAATCTCCTGAACACTGTCTGATGGTAGAGCTAAATTGTACTCATCGTGACCGATGCACAAGGCAGAGGCTCGAATCCGTCGAAGATCAAGTCTCCGCGGATATTGGCCGTGTAGTTTAAGCTTCCAAACCTGACCTGGTGGCCAGGGGCATAACTTTCGATCTGCTCCAGATGGCCAAGCGAGTTGGCCCGCAGTGCGAAGCCACCGAACACAAAGATCTGTCCAGGAAGAAAAGTCTCACCCTTGACTGCATCGCTAACGATGATCGAAGGAGCCATCAAGCCTAACGGCAAACGACATAGAGGAACTCTCAATGAAAGCACCAATGTCGGTGTCAAAACCAGCGGATCTCGGGTAGGGTGTCCCGAATTGTGCGTCTAAGGCGGATGGTAACAGGAGGCAGGGGATACAATGTTTTACCCAGGTTCGGGCCCTCTTGATGGAGGTAAAACCCTATGTCCTGCTTGATTAATATTGATGATATGGGTAGTACAAGAGTAGATCTACCACGAGATCAGAGAGGCTAAACCATAGAAGCTAGCGTATGGTATGATTGTCTGTTATTGTGTCCTACGGACTAAAACCCTCCGGTTTATATAGACACTGGAGAGGGCTAGGGTTACACAAGGTCGGTTACAAAGGAGGAGATA
Source organism: Triticum dicoccoides (assembly GCF_002162155.2). Lineage (NCBI taxonomy): Eukaryota > Viridiplantae > Streptophyta > Magnoliopsida > Poales > Poaceae > Triticum > Triticum dicoccoides. Next base: position 640,380,252 of record NC_041388.1, on the reverse strand, counting down.
TACATATCCGTATTGCCTAGCTTGCCTTCCATGCCAAGTAGAGTCCCATCCGGACATGAGACGAAGTCTTGAATCTTGTATCTTCATAGTCTAACAGTCCGGCCAAAGGATATAGTCCGGCTGTCCGGAGAACCCGTAATCCAGGACTCCCTCAGCCCTCCCGGCCACAGGTGATCCAGAACAGACCTCATGGCAAGTCCGGACAACCTATGGAGCTCGGCCCACTCGGCCAATCACTCATTCAACAATAGTGGATGGACTGGAGCGTGAAACTGTGACCAGAACGGCTTTTCCACTTCGGGACCTGTCTAATCCTTGAAGTACTCGGCCGCATGAGCAGCACTTGCAGCCAAATCCATGTACGCGTCAGCAGAACTCCATAGCTGGTCTAGAGGAGCATACTTCGGATCTCCGAACTTAGTACGCAACAAGAAGGGCTTCCCAGACACGATATCTGCAGCTTGATTCAGCTCCTCCTTCGTCGCTCTAATTTTGGAGCGGGCTTCCTTGGCAGCCACCAGGGCCTTCTCCAGGTCCGTCGCCTTCGCCTAGTTTTCTTCTTCAAGAAGCTGGTAACGGTCAGCGGCATCTTTTAACTATACATCCATCTTGGCTATTTTCCCTGCTCTCGCAATGCGCGGCCTGTTCGGCCCTTAACTCTTCGGCCGCCTTTAAAGCGGCCGCATTGCCACTCCTTGCTTGCTCCTTGGCTCGGGCAAGCTCCGCCTGAAGGGTCTCCATGGTGGCAGCTCCATCTACAGTCGCAACATATTAAAGATAGTGGCATCATGCTGCTCTTATTATGTGACGATCACCAGAAAAATCACTCACCCTGTGCCTTGTCAAGCCGCTTGTTGACAAGCACGATGTCGGCATCTGCCGCATCAAGTTGCCGCTTTAGCTCGGCAAACCCATCAGTCCGGCTAGCCACCGGAGCTTCAGCCACCTGCACATAAAGGCGGTCTGGTTATTACCTGGGTCTATGATCCTCTGTTTGCCGCCGTTTTTGACAACAACCAGAGTCTCAGGGGCTACTATCTGCATAGGGCATACCTAACATATGTGGTATTGTTAAAACATACATTATTTCACGTACCTCGAAGCCTTTCAGCAGACTCATAAAGGCTTCATGCAAACCACTTTCAGTGGATGAAATCCTTTCAATTACCGTACACGTTAGCGTACGATGCGCTTCCGAGACGGCCGCTTGCCCCAGAAGATCCTTCAGCTCGTCCGACCGCACATTGTACGGACCCTTGCTATCGCTCTCCTTAGGAGCCGGATACTGGGGATTCTAGGAAGCCAAAGGGTTATCCTCTGGCCCTAGTGGATCCGGAGATACCCTTCGCGACGATACTTCAAGGTCGCCCGCTTCTTGAGCCGGGTGTCCGGGGTAGGTGTTTCGCTCTCCATCATCTCCGGAAGAAGATCCCCCGAAGATGAACTCTGTCGAGAGGGGCTACGACACGTACTACAATTCATAAGCATCAGTTATTGTCTTTGGAAGTAAGGTAGGATGTTTTCACTATTAAGTACTTTTCGATTACTTACAGCTCGATAGAGGGCTGATCCCCGTGCGGACATTGTGCGACAAGAAAACCCTCCGAGGCAAGACCCTCTGATGAAGATTTCTTCTCCCGTTTGGAAACCTTGGTTCCCGGATCTTCAGAGATAGTCCTCTTCCTTCCCCGGGGAGAGAGAATGTCAGATTCTTCCCTTTGATTGTCCTCCCTCGCGGATGTGCTCATTCCTCGGTTGGAATAAGTAGCGAGTGAGGCCCGCTTTCTCCCTCTTTATTCCCCCCATCATCTTCCTTTGAGGACACTGGATAAGGCGCCGGCTCGAGCATCTTGTCCAGTACCGGATTGTCCAAACCCTCAGGAAGGGGGGCCGAACACCTAATCATCATTGCCTTTGTTATCCAGTCCTGGTCAAAAGGTGGCTCTTTAGAATGATGCCATGATAAATAAAAGGACAGCAGGTTCAGTATGGGATTACTTGGGCAGTAGGGCGGTTGCAGCTCAGGCCCACATCCTCGGTGGTGTCCGGACACTCTATTTGGGGTCCGAAGAACGATTTGTACATCTCTTCGTGCGTCATGCCGAGGAAATACTGAATAGCACGCCGTCCTTCCGGGTTGAATTCCCACATACAGAGGGGTCGGTGTTTGCAAGGTTGGACTCGACGAACCAGCATAACTTGCATTACCATAACCAGACTGAAATCTCCCTCGAAGAGATCTCGGATACGGCTCTGTAGTATTGGCACGTCCTTGGCTGGACCCCAGCTCAGCCCCCTACAGATCCATGACATCAGTTGTGGTGGTGGGACCGAGCAAAAGGTAAGGGCAGCTACCCACTTGGCACTTCAAGGAGCTGTGATGTAAAACCACTCCCGCTGCCACATTCCGGACACCTCTGGGAAGGAACCCTCTGGCCATGGAGCGTCAGCGATTTTGCTTATTAAAGCACCTCCGCACGCTGCATGCTTCCCCTCGATCATATTCGGCTTCACATCGAAGGTCTTGAGCCACAGGCCGAAGTGAGGGGTAATGCGGAGGAAGGCCTCACATACGACAATAGATGACGAGATGTGAAGAAGGGAATCCGGGGCCAGATCGTGAAAATCTAGCCCGTAATAGAACTTAAGACCCCTAACAAAGGGATCCAGAGCGAGGCCTAGTCCTCGGAGGAAGTGGGAGACGAACACAACGCTCTCGTTGGGTTCGGGAGTAGGGACGACTTGCCCTCGGGCGGGCAGCCTATGCGAAATTTCGGCGGTCGGATATCTGGCCTCCCTCAACTTCTTGATGTCCTCCTCCGTGACGGAGGAAGGCATCCATCAACCTTGAAGGTTGGATCCGGACATGGTTGAAGGTCCGAAGCACCTAACCTGAGCTTTGGGTGTTAGAACTTGAGGCGGGGAAGGATTCGATTGAGCGCGGGAGGGAAAAAAGAAAAAGCCTTGTCCCCTTTATAAAGAGGGTGAATATCAGGCGTCCTTCTCGTGGCCGTTTGGGACTTACCTAAGATCTAGGAGTCATACCAACAGGCATGGTTGGGTTACCCATGTTTGTATTGATGAGAATCCCGTGATAAGGGGAACACTATCTCTGCTTTGACAAGACGTGTCAAGAAAACCGCCTCGCGTTATGTGCGGAGCAAGTTGAGAGAAACGGTTCGAATAATGACCGGGTCATGGCGTGATGTCATGTTGTCAAAACGTCTTAGCTGATTATATTTGTGGAAATATTATTCTCTCTACTGTGGTATGTGGAACTTATTTTGCAGGGTCGGACACTGTCCTTGTATTCAAACTCTTCCATGGTGTATTCGGAGGAGGAACCCTCCTTGCAATGCCGAAGACAACACTGCGCGCCGGACTCATTGTCATTGAAGGCTGGTTTAGGGGCTACTGAGGGAGTCTTGGATTAGGGGGTCTTCGGACAGCCGGACTATATCCTTTGGCCGGACTGTTGGACTATGAAGATACAAGATTGAAGACTTCGTCCCGTGTCCGGATGGGACTCTACTTGGCATGGAAGGCAAGATAGGCAATACGGATATGTATATCTCCTCCTTTGTAACTGACCTTGTGTAACCCTAGCCCCCTCCGGTGTCTATATAAACCGGAGGGTTTTAGTCCGTAGGACAATAGACAATCATACCATAGGCTAGCTTCTAGGGTTTAGCCTCTTTGATCTCATGGTAGATCAACTCTTGTAATACTCATATCATCAAGAACAATCAAGCAGGACATAGGGTATTACCTCCATCAAGAGGGCCCGAACCTGGGTAAACATCGTGTCCCCTGCCTCCTGTTACCATCCGCCTTAGACGCACAGTTCGAGACCCCCTACCCAAGATCCGCCGGTTTTGACACCGACATCGGCCTTACCAAGAGGCAGCCCGAGGAGAACAAAGGTAAGCAAATACCTTTGTCTATATATTAAAAAGAAGTTCGGGTGTAAAGTAATAGGATCATCATGGATTAGGTAGGGGCCACGACCGAAGTGGCGACCCTGAGGAAGGCGTTGGCCAAGGCCGAAGACAAAGCGGCCAAGGAACGCATTGAACGGGAGAAGCAAGAAGCCCGAGTAGGCGAGGTGCCGCAAGAGCTCGAGGCTCTTGCCAAAAAGCACGAGTCCTTGGAGCTTGACTCTAAGAAGCGAGAGTCCGAGCTCGCACATGCGCTTGAAAGCGTCCGGAGCGCCAAGGCCGAAGCCCACAAGGCCCTTCAGGAGATTGACGCGGTGAAGAAGATAGCAGCAGGTAAGGCATTGCAAAGCAAGCATGTGAAGGAGACTTTCCTTTTTCTTACCCGAGTTCGGAGCTCTCCAGGAGCATTTGTAGATCTTCCTCGCAGTGTACTGGATGTTGCAGAGTTTTACCGAGCTAAGGAGGGGAGCTCGACGGAGAAGTTGTTCTGGTCTCAGTATACTGGGACCGAACACCCCGTGCCCTTGAGCGACCAGCTGAAGCAGTTGGTCGAGCTTCACAAGGCGGCCGAACAGGCCATGAGGGGCCTTATAGTCCGGATGTGGCCTGGCGAGCCCCTGTCTGACAGCTACTTCAGTCTGGTGAGGCAGCTTGTGGAAGCCTTCCCACGTCTTGAAGTCATAAAGCGGTCCGTCTACATCGAAGGTGCACGCAGGGCTTTTGCCCGGGCGAAGGTGCACTGGGCAAAGCTGGACACCATGGAGCTGGTGAAGGAGGGGCCGCCGAAGGGCAAGGAGCATCGCTGCCCCGAGAATTATTATGAGAGTGTCCTGAAGGGTTCCCGCCTAGTGGCGGATGAGTGTGCCAAGGATGTAATTTTTGAATGAACATGCTCATGTGATCCTGTAATGTGAAATGAGTTCATTTGTGCCATGGGACGCTTTCTTAATTTAAAATATTACCGTCTGTGCGGCCGTTTATAAAATCTGAGAGTTGGCCATCCGTCGGCTTCTGCCCCCATGTAACTAGTACTAGGGTGTTCGGGATAAAAATGAGCACTCTTTACCCCAATTTTGGGACCTTCGAGGGAGGTGTTCAGCGCAACGAACCACGCAATTGGACTATAATGCTTTATCACCCTCACTTAGCCACAGAAGTCTACAATTTTAAATTTTGGAGAAGCCCCTGGTATTCGGAGGGCCGAATTTGGGGCGCTATACACGCCTAAGCCGGACAAGGATGACTCCTCGCCCGAAGCGGAAAATGTCTTTAAGGACTTGAGACCTCTCGAACAGCGACCAGTCTCTCGCCTTATCATGACAGTCAGTTTTTGGCTTTCTCTACTGAGGTGCTCGCCCGGAAGAACCGGGACACAATCGCAGTAGTTCTCCCACCGCTACCTTAGCCGATATAACGGAATGTAAGGTACGAAAGCATGGGAGCCGTGAAAACCCAACATTTGACCAAAGACATGATTCGGAGCTAATGCATATAATGCTATAAGTTCGGGGTGCCGCACTGTCGAAAGTGTTCGGACTTCTTGCGTCGTATTATGGGGTAAACGAGACCCCTGGCGTACTTACCATACCCGAACATACGGGTGTGGATTGTTGTAAATGGACATATAAGAGAGAAAAGAATAAAAACTTAAATAATGCAATGATAGACTACCGATATGCATTGTTATTTAAATAATATGTCGAAGTGTACTGCTACAAGTAGTGCAATAAGCAGAAAGCAGGACAATTTGAAATGTCCTATCCCAGGGCGAGCTACGCATAGATTAGTAAAAAATGGGTATATCAATTATTATTAGAGACCACCTAGGGGTTCCCGTGTTCATCTTAGCTTCTTGCCGCCTCGGTTGTCGCTTCCGGAATGTGTCCGGCAATCGTACTGCCGGAAAGGGCTTCCAGAGAGTTAGGCCCTGAAAGAGAAAAGGGATGATAAAGGTATACAGCCCCTAGGGCGGTTAAGCCACATTGCGGGGCGTGTCTTGATCGTGCCCCCGCCTATGTCCATGGTATTTTTAGTGCGTAGTTATGTACGCGCGACACAGATTTCGTTGCTTGACTGGGACTGGGACGGGGGCCAAATTGCTAGGCGAGCTCTGATTGTGCCAGGCGATCCTGTTGCAGCTTGTTCCGGACTCGCTTGAAGGTGTCCAGGGGCTGTGACGCCGAATGAGTGGTCTGCCTTAAATGGCTGCTTTGTGCTTCTGTTGCAAGGGCCACAGTGTGCTCTTCCGTGCGGAGCGAGCATTCTGTGTTTCCATTTACTGTTATACCCCCTGGGTCCTGGCATCTTGAGCTTGAGGTATGCGTAATGCGGCACTGCATTAAATTTTGTGAAGGTTGTCGATCCGAGTAGTGCATTATAGCCACTGCAAAACGGGACGATATCGAAGATTAAATCTTCCCTTCGGAAGTTGTCCCGTGATCCGAAGACCACTTCCAGTGTGATTGAGCCTGTGCAATGGGCCTCTCCACCTGGGATGACGCCTTTAAAGGTGGTTTTGCTGGGTTTGATCCTTGAGGGATCGATACCCATTTTTCGCACTGTATCCTGATAGAGAAGGTTCAGGCTGCTGCCGCCGTCCATAAGGACTCGAGTGAGGTGAAATCCGTCAATGATGGGTCTAGGACCAGTGCGGCGGATCCGCCATGACAGATGCTAGTGGGGTGCTCCTTGCGATCGAAGGTGATTGGGCAAGGAGACCATGGGTTGAACTTTGGGGCGACGGGCTCCATCGCATAGATGTCGCTTAGTGCACGCTTCCTCTCCCTCTTGGGAATGTTGGTTGCGTATATCATGTTCACCGTCTTCACTTGTGGGGAAACCCCTTCTGTCCTCCTGTGTTCGGCGGCCGGGGCTCTTCTTCGTCATCACTATGCAGCCCCTTGTCCTTGTTTTCGGCATTTAACTTGTCGGCCTGCTTGAACACCCATCATTCTCTGTTTGTGTGATTGGCTGGCTTGTCGGGGGTGCCGTGGATTTGACACGAGCGATCCAGTATGCGATCCAAACTGGATGGAGCTGGAGTATTTCTTTTAAATGTCTTTTTCCGCTGACCGGGTCTAGAGCCTTTGAATCCGGCCTTGACTGCCGTATCTTCGGTGTGATCGCCTTTATTGCGGTGCTTTGGTCTGTTACGACGTTGCCTGCCGTTAACATCTTTGGTATCCGAGGTGCCCGGATTCCTCGATGTGTTGTTGCTGCGAGCCAGCCAGCTATCCTCGCCTGCGCAAAAGCGGGTCATGAGTGTTGTGAGGGCTGCCATAGATTTCGGATTCTCCTGGCCGAGGTGGCGGGTGAGCCAATCGTCGCGGATGTTATGCTTGAATGCCGCTAGGGCCTCTGCGTCCGGATAGTCTACAATTTGGTTTTTCCTAGTCAGGAACCGAATCCAAAATTGTCTGGACAATTCTCCTGGCTGTTGCGTTATATGTCTCAAGTCATCAGCATCCGGTGGCCGCACATAAGTGCCCTGGAAGTTGTCGAGAAATGCATCTTTCAGATCCTCCCAACTGCCGACGGAATCTGCTGGCAAGCTGTTCAGCCAATGCCGAGCTGGTCCTTTGAGGTTTAGTGGGAGGTACTAGATGGCGTGTAGATCATCACCGTGGGCCATGTGGATGTGAAGGAGGAAATCCTCAATCCATATAGCGGGATCTGTTATGCCATCGTATGATTTGATATTTATGGGTTTGAAACCCTCCAGGAATTCGTGATTCATAACTTCATCAGTGAAGCATAGGGGGTGCATGGGGCCTCTGTGCCGGGCTATATCCTGACGCAGTTCATACGAATCTTGTCTGCTGTATTTGGCCCGACCGAATTTACTCTTGGTGTGTCCGACGCGACAATCATCGTCCTGTGTTGGCGCGCGTGTCCGTGACCCGTATATTGACATTGCGATTTTTGCCTTACTGTCCAATACGTCCTGCAGGTCCCTTGTGTTGTCCCGGGACTTAGTATTTTTATTGAGTGGCGGCAGGGTGCAGGGTGAACTTCAGGCTGAAACGCCTCTCTGGCTCAGCCACGCGGTGGCCGGTCAGCCGCACCGTAAACTGGTGATTGAGGTTTCAATGCATCCTCCTCGAGGTGAGGTAGCAACCTGCGTTTTGGGTAACTCTTGGAGGGGCGCTCGAGTTCATACTCCTTGGCCGCAAGGACTTCGGTCCACCTGTCTGCTAGCATGTCTTGATCAGCTTGAAGCTATTGCTGCTTTTTCTTCAGGCTATTTGTCGTGGCCATAAGCCGGCGTGTTGGTGTCATAACCGGCGGATCTCGTGTAGGGGGTCCCGAACTGTGCGTCTAAGGCAGATGGTAACAGGAGGCAGGGGACACGATGTTTACCCAGGTTCGTGCCCTCTTGATGGAGGTAATACCCTATGTCCGGTTTGATTGTTCTTGATGATATGAGTAGTACAAGAGTTGATCTACCATGAGATCAAAGAGGCTAAACCCTAGAAGCTAGCCTATGGTATGATTGTATGTTGTACTATGGACTAAAACCCTCCGGTTTATATAGACACCGGAGGGGGCTAGGGTTACACAAGGTCGGTTACAAAGGAGGAGATGTACATATCCGTATTGCGTAGCTTGCCTTCCATGCCAAGTAGAGTCCCATCCGGACACGGGATGAAGTCTTCAATCTCGTATCTTCATAGCCCAACAGTCCGGCCAAAGGATATAGTCCGACTGTCCGGAGACCCCCTAATCCAGGACTCCCTCAGTAGCCCCTGTACCATGCTTCAATGACGATGAGTTCGGCGCACATTGTTGTCTTCGGTATTGCAAGGCGGGTTCCTCCTCCGAATACATCATGGAAGATTTGAATACAAGGATAGTGTCCGACCCTGCAAAATAAGTTCCACATACCACCGTAGAGAGAAAAACATTTCCACAAATCTAATATGCTGACATGTTTTGATAGCATGACATCACGTCATGACCCGGTTTTTATTCCAACCGCTTTTCTTAACTAGCTCCGCACATATCGCGAGGCGGTTTTCTTGACACGTCTTGTCAAAGCCGAGATCGTGTTCCCCTTATCACGAGATTGTCATCAATACGGGCGTGGGTACCCCAACTGCACAAATCAATTACGGTGCCTGGGGAATAAGCGGTTTTGCCAGGCAAGTGGGGAGACACATCGCCTCTTCCACCTTTATAAAGGGACAAAGATTTACTTTTTTCACCCACGCCTTCTTCCTCCTCGCTTACCCATTCCCTCACACTCGAGCTCTAGCACCCAAGCTCGCGTTCTGTTTCTCAAACCACTCCAAGCATGTCCGGAGCAGGAGGCAAGTGGATGGTCTCCTCCGTCACGGAGGAGAACATCAAAAAATTACGGGAAGCCGGATACTTGGACGCGGATATCACGCACCGGCTGCCAAATGCAGGGCAGATCGTCCCCACGCCCGAACCCCATGAGAGGGTAGTTTTTCTTACCCATTTCGTCCATAGACTAGGATTTCCTCTCCACCCATTTGTTCGCGGGCTCATGTTCTACTATGGGCTGGATTTTCATGATCTGGCCCCCAATTTCATCCTCAACATCTCGGTGTTTATCGTCGTGTGCGAGGCCTTCCTCCGCATCAGGCCCCACTTCGGCTATGGCTGAAAACCTTTAATGTCAAACCAAAGGTGGTGGGTGGCAAGCAAGCAGAGTGCGGAGGCGCCATGGTGGGCAAGATGCCTAATGTCACCTGGCTCGAGGGCACCTATGTGGATACCATAAAGGGGTGGCAATCGAGGTGGTTCTACATCACCGAGCCGCATGACTCCAACTAGGTGGCAGCCCCCAAATTTCGATCCGGAATCCCCACGCGGCTCACCTCTTGGAAAAAGAAGGGCATGTCCTGGGGTTCCTCGGTAGAGCTGACCGGACTCCAGACCTGCATCTAGAACATGACGAACAAGAAAATCAAGTTCGTCAACATGGTCCAGGTTATGCTCTTCCGCCGGATCCTTCTATGTCAACGACGGGCATTTGTTTTGTGGGAGTTCGACTCGGCCAAGCACCAGACGCTGCGAGAGCTCTATGACACGACGCACGAGGACGTCTGGAGGGTGCTGTTCAAGAGTGCCGAGATGCCACCCTCCCTCATCGAGGACCGTGGACTCAGCGGAAAGGGCCGCGCCAATCCGGTAGGTTTTTATATCTCTCAGGGTATTTATTTTCCCCGGTTTAGTTGTGTGCAGGATCTGAACTTCCATGTCATTAATCAGGACTGGATAGAGATGGCGGAGCGGCTTGATAGCCCAGCCCCGCTGCCCAAAGATCCTGCAGACACTCTTCTGACGAAGATGCTGACTCCAGCACCTTACGAGGTGCCGGAAAAGAAGACCAAGAAGAAGGCCGCGGGGACCCGAAAGGGTCTCCGGCGCAAGGTTGTATTGGAGTCATCGGACGATGACTCCGACGCGCACTCCTCCCACAGAAACGAGGAGGAGGAGAAAAGTTCTCCCCCCCAGTCGGGGGAGACAAGAAAAGGAAGGCTGACCCATCCGGGGAGGCCGAAGGGTCCAAGAAGGGAAGGACCCTCCCTCCGAACTGCGCCACGACGGCCACCGACTACGGCGACGAGTGGCTACCCAGGGTCAAGCCCCTGGCGAAATCGTAAATGTCCGGACACCATAGTACTTCATGGTATGTTTTATTGCACTGCCTCTCCTCATGCCGAACATGATTATGCGGGCCGTCCCGAGCTCATCTCGATGTACCCTCGTCGAGTGGCTCTTTGGACTCGTCGGATATGAACATCGGTTCTCCTCCGACCGCTTCCACCCCTCGCCCTACGGACAACGTCGAGGTGTTGTCTCAAAAGGCACCGAGCCAAGGGGAGGTGGTCCCGGGGGCGCCTCGCGGCGACTTCCCGGACCCTGGGTACCAAGGGAGCTAGGCTCCTACAGGCTTCGAGTTCGGGCCCCAGCCGGACACTGCGCCGGAACCTTCGAGGGTTCCGGAGTCCTCCAGGTGGTCCCCCATTAAGGGGGGGCAACCATCCGTGCCGGTGTCCTCTGTCCAACCAGAGGCACCGCACAACCTGCCGGAAGCGCTCAAAATATAAGAAAATATTTCTTTTAAATGGCTTTTTCCGCTGACCGGATCTAGAGCCTCTGAATCCGGCATTGACTGTCGTATCTTCGGTGTTATCGCCGTTATTGCGGCGCTTTGGTCTATTACGACGTTGCCTACCATTAACATCTTTGGTATCCGAGGTATCCGGATTCTTTGATGTGTTGTTGCTGCGAGCCAGCCAGTTGTCCTCGCCCGTGCAAAAGCGGGTCATGAGGGTCGTAAGGGCTGCCATAGATTTCGGCTTCTCCTGGCCAAGGTGGCGGGCGAGCCACTCGTCGCGGATGTTATGCTTGAATGCCACTAGGGCCTCTGCGTCCGGACAGTCTACAATTTGATTTTTCTTAGTCAGGAACCGTGTCTAGAATTGTCTGGCCGATTCCCCTGGCTGCTGGGTTATGTGGCTCAAGTCATCAGCATCCGGTGGTGTAACACCCGCAGTGTCATGCTACAGTGACCTCACCCTAATGGTGCCATGTCATCATGTTTAACTAAGCTAAATTGCCACTTGATAAAAATTAAAGCCATTTTCAAATTTAAAATAAAGCCAAATAAAATATTTCTTCAAACTGAAAAACTAAAATGTTCGCCATGTTGCAAGTATTCACTAAGTAATTATCGTGTAGAAACCAGCATCTTTTGAATTTTTAAAATGCCCTTAACCTATTTAAAAAAGGGCCAGCAACATTAAATATACACACATAAATTCAAAACTTTGAACAACTCCTTTTGGCCCCAAACTTTTTGTGCCAGCCTAGAACGTAGCCAAGTAATTTTATGGTAAATATCACATCTAACAAAAATCAAATGGTGACCAAATTAATTGCAAAGCAATGGCTTTTTAAATTACAGATAGATTAAAGAGAAAAGCACACACTGTGCACCTAAAGTCTAATGCTATAGTGTGAAGCCCAACACTTAACTGTACCAGGCCCAGCCCACCTGGCCGGCCTTTTCCCCTACCTCTGGACAGAGGCAGAGGCCATGGCACCGCGCGCACGCACGCACACATGCCGTCCAGGCCATAGATGACCACCTGTCGACCATCCACCGGTGCCCCGATATGGATAAGCACACCCTTGACCCCCTTGACAAACCCTAGCCCTCATTTTCCCCTCGTCCGCTCGCTCTTGGCAAAATAGTCATCGCACGAACGGCGCTTTCCATGGTTGCTGTCGTCGTCGTGCCCACTGGACTCCCCGGCACCCGGGAGGATGCCCAGGAGCTTCCTCGTCGTCCACTACTTCGCCTACGTGCCTTGAATTGAGTCGGACCGCGCCGTACGCTCGGCATCGCCGGTCTTCTTCGCCACGGCCGTCTCATCTCGTCATCAGGCTCGACTTATCCGGCCACCCCCACACTCCCTAACCTCGTCCATGAGCACCATGGTGAGCTTCTCCGCCGATTCCCCTCTTCCCCAACCTCGATCTGTTGCCGCGTCGTTGCCTTGAGTTTGCCATGTCCGCCCCGAAGCTTTGTGTCTGTGCGCATGCTCGCCTGCTTGCTCCTGCTCGTGGCCATGCTCCAGTGCATGCACTACCTCGCCTGGCCGCGACCCACGCCGTACGCGCTGTGCGTGCGCCTGCTACTACCTCCAATGACGCTGCGTTGCTGATGCATGTTGTTGTGGCTCCTGCTCCTAATTGTCGTTGTTGTGCTGTTGTTGCCTTATCGCGTTACTCTGCTAGCTACCTTCACTGTTATCCCGGCTCTTTGCTGCTGCGCTGCGCTACCGTGGCTGCCGCTACCCTTGTCGTTGTTGTTGCTTGCTGCTCGCAACGTTTTCTGCTGCTGCTGATGCCCCGTGTTCCCAGCCTTGCATCGGCCATGGTCGTACAAAACCAAGGCATGGCTTTACCTCTGGCCAGTGGCCGGGCCAACCTATTAGTTAGGCTTAATTAAAGGTTATTTAGGATTAATTAGATTTAGTGTAAGTAGTAGTCTGTGGCATGTGGGACCCTCCCTCAATGGCTAAATTAGTTACGTGTTTTATTAACACATGTGGCAATGACATGTGGGCCACACACATCTCATTGACTAGTCAAATTGACTGGGTCAACCTAAACCATGGCCCCACCTGTAATACAAGCTGACTAGCACAACCCCATGTGACAAAAGTTTTTCTATTTAATTTTTCGAATTAAATCATTCTAATAATTCTAAGAAACTTTGAAAATCAATATAAAATAATCCGTAGCTCGGATGAAAATGTTTTGTACATGAAAGTTGCTCAGAAAAACAAGAAGAATAAGAATACGCAGCCTGTTCATCCGCCACGCGTCCCTAGCATAGCGAACGCGCAACTTTCCCCCTCTGATTCATCTGTCCGAAAACGCGAAACACTGGGGATACTTTCCCGGATGTTTCCCCCCTTCGCCGGTATCTTCTATCCCTACGTTAGGCCACCCCTAGCACAACGTATTGCTGCGTCTTGCTTTGTGTTACATTTGATTGCTCTGTTATT